>NC_071514.1:16761905-17072405 GCF_027887155.1 Malaclemys terrapin pileata
CAACATTTTATTTCAATAATGTAAAATCATTTAGTTTCAGTAGGGAAAACACATTTCATTTAGATAATGTCAAAACATAATACTATATAACAATAAATATATGTGGTTTGAGCATTGGCCTGCTAAACCCCAGGTTGTGAGTTCAATCCTTGAGGGGGCCATTTAGGGATATGGGGCAAAAATTGGTTGGATGATTTAATTGGGGATTGGTCCTGCTTTGAGCAGGGGGTTGGACTAGATGATCTCCTAAGGTCCCTTCCAACCCTGATATTCTATGATAATTTTAAATATACTATTCAAATTAATACTGTGATATACTATAAAAGTATAAATTAAATTACTTGAGATGATAAAGTTAAAACAAAATGTTTCAATATTATCAAAATGAAATGAGAAAGTCAGAATGATTCATTTAAACTTTCACCCATCAAAAATCAATATGCTCCTGAAAACCATTTTAATTTCAACTAACTTGCATTTTATGATGGAAGACGGTTATGCTGAAAATTTATTGACCAGTTTTTCTTAATTTTTCTAATATGCTTATTCTTTTACTTAATATTCATTTTATAAAGTACCCATTTTTATGTCACATTGCTACTCCGTGGCATTTCTGCTCTGTTTTATTTTGATTTGGTACGCAGAAACATACAGTGGAAAAAATAATTCCTTTAATGGGTTATTTTTGCATTAATACGCTGGAGTTGTATTCTTTTCTGAGGTTCAATCCTTAATCAAGAAGAACAGGAGTACTTGTGGCACCTTAGAGACTAACAAATTTATTAGAGCATAAGCTTTCGTGGACTACAGCCCACTTCTTCGGATGCATATAGAATGGAACATATAATGAGGAGATATATATACACACATACAGAGAGCATAAACAGGTGGGAGTTGTCTTACTAACTCTGAGAGGCCAATTAATTAAGAGAAAAAAAAAAAAAAAAAAACTTTTGAAGTGATAATCAAGCTAGCCGAGTACAGACAGTGTGATAAGAAGTGTGAGAGTACTTACAAGGGGAGATAGTCAACGTTTGTAATGGCTCAGCCATTCCCAGTCCTTATTCAAACCGGAGTTAATTGTGTCTAGTTTGCATATCAATTCTAGCTCTGCAGTCTCTCTTTGGAGTCTGTTTTTGAAGTTTTTCTGTTGTAATATAGCCACCCGCAGGTCTGTCACTGAATGACCAGACAGGTTAAAGTGTTCTCCCACTGGTTTTTGAGTATTTTGATTCCTGATGTCAGATTTGTGTCCATTAATTCTTTTGCGTAGAGACTGTCCGGTTTGGCCAATGTACATGGCAGAGGGGCATTGCTGGCACATGATGGCATAGATCTATGCCATCATGTGCCAGCAATGCCCCTCTGCCATGTACATTGGCCAAACCGGACAGTCTCTACGCAAAAGAATTAATGGACACAAATCTGACATCAGGAATCAAAATACTCAAAAACCAGTGGGAGAACACTTTAACCTGTCTGGTCATTCAGTGACAGACCTGCGGGTGGCTATATTACAACAGAAAAACTTCAAAAACAGACTCCAAAGAGAGACTGCAGAGCTAGAATTGATATGCAAACTAGACACAATTAACTCCGGTTTGAATAAGGACTGGGAATGGCTGAGCCATTACAAACGTTGACTATCTCCCCTTGTAAGTACTCTCACACTTCTTATCACACTGTCTGTACTCGGCTAGCTTGATTATCACTTCAAAAGTTTTTTTTTTTTTTTTTTTCTCTTAATTAATTGGCCTCTCAGAGTTAGTAAGACAACTCCCACCTGTTTATGCTCTCTGTATGTGTGTATATATATCTCCTCATTATATGTTCCATTCTATATGCATCCGAAGAAGTGGGCTGTAGTCCACGAAAGCTTATGCTCTAATAAATTTGTTAGTCTCTAAGGTGCCACAAGTACTCCTGTTCTTCTTTTTGCGGATACAGACTAACACGGCTGTTACTCTGAAACTAATCCTTAATCAGGTATTCACATCTAAACGGCTTCAATGGATCTCTCTTTTGCAATTAAACACAGTCTTTTAAGTGGGCTTAGCTGTCCAAAGGTATGTGTTTCACTCCAGCCTGACATTCCTTCCTTATTCATGGCCAAGATCTACTTTAGCTAAACCACTTACAAATCAGATGTGCCAGGCAGAGAATTTAACCTTAACAATTTGATTAATCCTATTTGAATTATAATGCTTTCATAAATCAGGCTCCAAGCAGAGCCTCTCCTTCTATGTGAGTTTGAAGGATAGAATAGTGCTTTTGTGTATCTTCTTTTCAATTTGGGATTTCATCCTGCAAATTCAGCAGAAACCAGGAAGAAGCAACACAACGGAAGCCTCAAAAACATTTGTTAAAAGCACTCCTCTGTGCTTGGAGAGCATGGGAAGAGAATGAAAGGTGAAGGAGAATTTAGTACAGCACTTTACAGAAATAAACGTTGCAAGTCATAAGACATCACATGGTTGTTAGCAGACTGAAAGGCTTTGTTGACTCAGTTTGTTCATCACAACTTTTCAGTAGTGTAGGTTATTGGGAGAGGAAATAGGACGAGGCAAATTATAATTCACTTTTTATATTTCTCTTCCAGGAAGATATTTAGCTGCTGAGGACTAGAGACAGTTATTGGCACTGTCATGCCACATAAATGGGAACATGAGAGGAAAAAGGGCAGCATCACCAGCTCACTGAAGATGGATCGACAGAGCAGCGTTGGGAGCAGGAAATCAAAAAAGTTTCGCTCCATTTCAAGATCACTTATACTCTGTAATGCCAAGAATACTGATGATGGGTCGAGTCCAGATGAGAAATGCTCTGATCCCATTGAGATTTCTACCAATTGGGATCAAGAGGAAATTGACAGTTGCCCTGGACTACAAGTGCTGTGCAGTTCAGAACGGGATGAAAGCACTCCTTATCCTCTTGTGATCACCAACGTGATCCAGTCCAAAGATGATGCAAGTGAGAGCTGCAAGAATATGAGAAGAAAGTTCTTCATCCAGGTAGGCAATTCACTGACTCTTTTTTATTGTATGTTACAATGGTTTCATGAATCTCAGGGCACAGAAGACACCCCACTGATTCTCAGAGATCATGAGACAGCAGTGTTCCAACTCCGCATAAATAGCATACAAAATGTATTACACTCCCTCTTGGGCTACAGGGTCTCTCCACTGCACTCTGCTGACTGACATGCCATTGAAGTCAGTGGAATGTTAAGCACAGAAGGTGCACTCTACCGGGAATGCAGCAGATCAGCTGTCGTAATAGAAAGCTGTCATTACAGTACAGACCATTTAAAAATTGTATTAAGATGATGTTAAAAAAAAAGTGAACAGAGTTTGAGCATAGACGTTTCTGGTTATCAGAGAATAACGTACAGATTATCGAGGGTTCAAAGTTTGGTTTAAGATCAGGTGGCATAAGGAATACATAATCTGCAATATCCCCGATTGGGGGTAAAAGGTTGATGGGTCAAAGTACAGGCACTGAGATATGAGGCTATGAAGTTCATAGGGTGGCTATGTTCGGGTGTGAAGTATAATGAGTGGATATGATGATGAGGATGGATTGACCCTCATTTGGTGAGATTTAATGTTCAGGGAGTTTATGGTTCCAGTTCATATGATCCAACGGAGAAGGTCACTTCGTCCCTTTCTCATAGTGGGAGAACGATGTCACTCTGGCTCACGCCTCCTGGTACTGTTGGTGGCCGGTGATGTGCTCGATGTAGATGTCCCTGGACCATCAGATGGTGTCTGAGACCATGAGGCGCTGCATGAGCTGTGCGTAGTGTCGACTGATCCCGCAGGTCTGCAGCACACGCTTGTTGCAGGGGTCCCAGGCGCCCAGGGCTCTGACAATCAGGGCGTCCATCTGCACCTCGTAGCCCTTCGCTCACAAGGTGTCAGCTAAGGGGGGCGTACTTTTCCAGCTTACGAGCTCAGGCTTCGCGAAATGCCGGGGTCCTTTTTAAACAGTGATCTTGTCAGATCTTACAAGCTAAGTGAGGTGCAGCTGGGTTAGCACTATGGGAAACTCAGGTGATCCAGTACGCAAATGATCTGAGTTTGAAGGGTGCTAGAGACTACGTTGCTAGAGATTTCACCTTTTTAACAGATATAAAAGTGAGATCCTAAGTCCCTCTGGTCATTAAAAAACTGATGCCGCTTTTATCAAGAGGAAATGTAGTAACCTCACCATTCTGGCCATTTTTCAAATTGCGTGATTACATTCTGGATACCTATAATAAATTCCCCCTACAATTTCAGTTGGATGCTGCATATTTTATCACTTTCTGTCCTAAGGTGTTGTATATTGTTGCTCTCTGCTGTTAAGCAGCTACATTGTTTCATCCCAGAGGTGGCTGCATTACAGGCGTAAGTGAAACATCTCCTAATACACAGTACATAGTCTGTCACTCAGCCAGTAAAGACTAAAGCACTTTGAGAACCTTCTTGGTGACAGGAACTAAACATACATTATATACCTAGGTAATTTATAGCTGGTCACCTCCATGGTATCCTAATACCTATTACATCATATTCATATTAGCGATGCAAATATTGTCCTGTATGAGGGAACTGATTCCTTTGTATTAAATATTCCTTCCATTCATTTTCGCATCTCTTCTTTAGCGATGGGCTCAAATCAAAACTTCATATCCAAACATCAACTAATATTTATGGTGTTCAAACTCTGAATCCAAACCTACATCATGCCGCTTGAGCTTCTCTCTAATGATCACCGCATGTAGCCCAAACTTGACAAAAAAGGAATCAGGAGAATATAGTGCACAACATTTCAGTCTCAAAAAGGAGCCCCCTCCCATATTCTACTGCATTCCAACGGAAAGAAAAAAAATGACAAATTGAGTCAGCCCCAAAAGACACCCAATCACAATGGAGCTCTGCAAAACCACACCCTTCCTCCAGCATGGAAACATTCCACATTCTGGCTGGTGAGCTCACTCTGCAAATGAAAGGAGGCTGCTGGCCTCTGCCAGCCAAAGGATTCCTCTCTATCTTCCTTGCACAGTGCATTCTCATGTGCTTGTCAGCTGTTGCAACTTGTCCATCCACAAACCCAAAGCACTCTGAGTTCCAATAATGGCCCCAGGTTCACCAGCATATGACTTCTCACCATTTTACCAAAGATAGTCAAGTCAGAGCATCCAGGTGCCTTGAATTTACAGTAGTCAGGTTAGCTACTGCCAATGGAGAACGGTTACACATTAATTCATCTTTAGCAATGTAAGTGTCCCCTAGTGGCACTTGTTAACCTTCTGTATACAGGGTGGAATCACGGTGATGCCATCAAGTCCTCATTTCTCCTCCTACAAGAGCAGAGATGCTGGCATCATGTACTTTGATCTCCCTTCTCTGTCATCTTGCTGAGGCTCTGCAATATGCAATGAAGTGATCGGTACATCCCCTGTATGTCACACAGGTCTGTCATAACCGGCTCCTTCGTGCAGCATGTATTAGAGAGCACTTGGCCCTCTCTTGAAACCTCTCTCCTCAAATAGCCAGAAGAAAAGAGTTGGTGATTTTCTTCAGGTCCCAGTGTGTCAGGCTCTCTATTCCTCTCTATAATAAGCTGCAGAAATTCACTGGTCAGTGCATGGCCCATTCTCATTTCAGGGAATCAGAATCCATTTTTCTGTGACATTACTGGGGCACACAGCTGTGCCAGACTATTGCGTTAGCCCATCAGTTTTCTGCCTTGCAATACCTGCAGCTGTATGCCTAGTGCCCATGACACTGAAGGTGCGAACACCCTCCACAGACCTACAATGGAGGGGAGGAGAAGTTAAAAACATATTAAATTATTTACTGTTCATTGCGTACGGATGCACCAGATGTAGATGGAAATCCAGAGCACTGAACTCTCAAAGAGCAGTTTCTTCCAGGCCCAGCGGTGGATGAATTCATGTTCCTATTTGAGCCTTACCCTGTTAATTGTGTATGATTCACTAGTGTTCACACTGTGATTAAATTACACAGTGTTTCCAGCATCATTATTTCAGGCAACCAGTTTCAGGTACTCTTGTTGCAAATACTTGGCAAGTTCTATGTATCGACACAATACGTATCATAGGAAGTCCCATGATCTGATTACATCTATCATTTATATATTACATAGAAATAATTTTGATAACCAGTGATCGTAACAAGAATAATAAAAGTACTACAAGGGTCTTTGTCGCTTGTCAAAACAGAGCAGCTGTGAATAGATGGAAGTGTGGAAACTAAGGCAACACTTCTGATCCCTGGAAGACCTGGCTTGTTTTGTTTGTTATGGCCTGGAGGGCCACACTGACAGCTTACTAAGACCCTGAGAATTGTATGTAACTTGCATCATAATCATACAATCATAGGACTGGAAGGGACCTTGAGAGGTCATCTAGTCCGGTCCCCTGCACTCACGGTAGGACTAAGGGCTTGTCTTCACTACTGGGGTAAGTCGACCTAAGTTACACTACTCCAGCTATGTGAATAACTTAGCTGGAGTTGACATAGCTTAGATCAACTTACCCCAGTGTCTTCACTGCACTGCTTCGAGGGAGACGCTCTCCGGTCGACTTCCCTTAGTCTTCTCAAAGAACTGGAATACCGGGGTTGACCAGAGAGCACTCTGCGGTCGATTTAGCGGGTCTTCACTTGACCCACTAAATTGATCCCTGCTGCATCGATTGCAGCAGCATCCATCTCCCCGTAGTGAAGACCAGCCCTAAGTATTATCTAAACCATCCTTACAGGTGTTTGTCTAACGTGCTCTTTAAAATCTCTAATGACAGAGATTCTACAACCTCCCTAGGCAATTTATTCCAGTGCTTAACCACCCTGATAGTTAGGAAGTTTTCCCTAATGTCCAACCTAAAGTGCCCTTACTGCAATTTAAGCCCATTGCTTCTTGTCCTATCCTCAGAGTTTAAGGAGAACACTACTACTACTTTGCTCTTCTAAAGTGTTTTTCATTTGAGAATCTTATTTAACAAACAGAAATTGAGCACAAGGCAACTAAGGACATTTTTTTTGTTCCAGTGTGGTTATACTGGTGTAGCCACACCAGTGCAACTCCTGGGGCAGACACTGGTGCTAGTGTAACAAATGACTTGTGCCAATGTAGATTATCCCAGTTCCACCTTAGTGATTTGTACCATTAAAGCAACAATCGTGCAGAAAACACAGCATTTAGGTGTGAGGTTGCATCCAGTCTTCACCACGCTGACATGTGTATTATTATAAAGTAGAAGACAGTGCTGTGTATTAGATTTGCTTCATAACTGTTTTCTAGGCAAAGTCACAACATTTCCGGTCTACTGTGACAATTCTGATAACTGATACCGGGTGGCTGAGTTTCAAATGAATCCCGGGAACTGTAACTTGTGTAACAGTCTCACTGTGGGACACTTATTCTGCTTATGAAAATAAATAAACACTTTGATGTAAATTCAAACTGAAAATATCATGGAAAACTTCTTCTGACATTCTGATTACATTATGGTTCTAAACCATTTGCCTTTGCTTTCAAGGAGGAACATTCAAAGCACGGTTAGTCCCCAGTATGCATTTTGGGGATTATTTTAACCCAGCAAATAAAGCGTTAATAACTTCAGATTTCAAAGTAGCAGCCGTGTTGGTCTGTATCCGCAAAAAGAACAGGAGTACTTGTGGCACCTTAGCGACTAACACATTTATTTCAGCATAAGCTTTCGTGGGCTACAGCTCACTTCTTCAGATGCATAACTTCAGAATGCATGCTCAGCGATTAAACTGGGGGGTATGCAATTCTATGTTCCCAATGGGTAGATGGGCCTAGGGTGAAACAAAGGTTCCTCATTGATTACTCTGTAGTTGGCATGAAGCTATGTTCTAAGTGAGTTTGATATTGTCTGAGACAAACTTCCCTATATCGCTATAAAAATATACATCCATACAAAAAGTTGTCTGGAAAATGAAAATTGGTCCACTTGGAAAAAACATGGAATGAAAATGCTTTCCAAATCTTCTAGATGCCTACATAATCTTTTTATTTTTGATCAACTCTCATGGCAAGAATAGTCTGGCAGTATTCAGAGTATTCTTAACAGTATTCACCAAGAAAGGAAGGCCCCTCGATCTTCATCCGGATGGGTCCTATGAGAAATCCTATGGCCTGTGTTATGCAGGAAGTCAGACTAAACTATCACAAGGGGCCCTTCTGGCTTTAAAGTCTAGGATTGGTGAATCTCTGATGTCAGACAATGGAATCCTAAGAGCATTAAATATTGTGCTGGTCGGTAGCCGTCTGAAAATGCAGCTTTGGGAGGCTAGTGATAGGGGCTATTTTGACCTCTCTCACTCATTGGAATTCTCTTTCTATGTGTCACAAAAGTTAAGGATTTTGTTAAGTAAGTTCTACTGGGTGTGCTGTGATCTTTCAACACATCCAATACTTAAAAGTGCAGACGACTCAAGCTACTGCGACCTTGGCTAAAAAAATAACAAAGAAAATGGAGTGTCAAGCCAAAGGCTGGTAGCCTATCATAACTTACCCTGAGTGGGATGATAACAGGGAAAGAATGCTCCAATCTGAATGCGTTCGCCTGTCATGTGCTGCTCAAAGTAACTTCCTGGCTTTTCGTGTGTGCACCAAACAGTAAGGATGCTGGTGTGTAAATAAGAAGATCTGCTTTATAGCCTCTCTGCTCTTGATGACGCTTGGTGCACTGACACTGAGGCAAAAGTTGTGGAAGGAGGGTATATCTGATAGGGCTACTGAGAAATCAGAGACAAAGTCGGTCATGGGGAGGAATGGGTGGGACCAGGGACATCCACCATAGCTGGCATGGTCTTTTGGGCACCCAAGCAATTTCAAGCAGTAATCCCCATCTGGTTTATTCCTGCTCCTGGCAGCACTACATTATGATATGTGGCTTCTCTTGCACATGCCACCCTCACCCATGTTGGGCAGTGGCATGTAACACCCAATCACTGTAATAGTACCCACGGCAATAAGGCTCCTGAGGGAGAGGGGGTATCCAGGACAGCGTACAATGTTGAGGGGCAGGTTTCCTGCCCAACCGCCAAAAGACTGGAGTCAGGATTTTCAGTGGACCATAGGGCTCCATGTGGTTCCAGAACCATACCCCTGGCATATTCCATGTGGCCCTCGATCTCTCATGCCTGAGAGAAAAAACAACTCACTTTTTCTGCATCATCATCATCATCATCATCCTGGTGTATTTTTTTGTTAACTTCCCATTTTCCAGAAGAGGATGATTTGACCCATTCTTTGTGACGGGACAATTTCCATGGCAGAAGACTGGGATGTCTCAGAAACAGGGTTATGGCATGACAGCCGGACAAGGTTGGTTGGGAGGGAGACTGTATTTATTCCTTCACTTTCTTCATTTGTGCTCTCTCTCTCTTTCCGTCCTCTCCCTTCTGCCTTTCCCAGAAATGGAACTGTGAGATCAGAGACAGGTTATCTCTTAAACTTGCTGAGTGATGTGACATGTAGGAAGTGGGTGATGCAACAGGTAGGGCAGGTTCCCATAAAAAAACATGGCTAAGGATAGTTGATGAATAGACAGATCTATTCACACTGCGTGATCTGTTTACCTGTCTCTCTATCCATCAACTAGTTATAGCCAGGGTTTTGTGGGAACCTGAATCCCATGCTCCACCTGTTGCATCATCCGATTAATTCATGTACCACTGATCTCATAATCTCACTACCAAGGAGGAGGGCAATTGGCAAGAAGAAGGTAAAACAGAGAGGGAAGGAGTAGGGTGGTCACCTCCAATGGCACAGTTCCACTAGCCCATGGATTTTTCACAGGTACCAGCTGGTACCTTTATTAATTGCAAAGGGAATTCGTAGACAGATGCTAGGAAAATAAATGGAATTTTGTCTAAAAGTTTTTAAAGGGCCAGTTCCTCAGCTGAACATATCAAAATCAATGGAGCTCTGCTGATTTACACCAGCGAGGCCTCTGGCCCTATTTTTCAAAACTGACACAATACAATTTTTCTGGAAGAAAATTCAGAAAGGCTCTATTCTCCTAATTGGTCATTGACTCAGAAAACACAGCTCTTTAGCATTCAGCAGGATACAGAAGCCTAATAGTTGCGCTCACTGTTATATTGTTATTACTGTTTTTTAAACAGAGTCAATCAGGTTATCATCATATGCCTGGTTAAGTGATTACCAGACCTTCCTCGAACCATCCATGTGCAGCCATGTATTTCATTTCAGACAATCTAACTATTGTGAGTTACATTCGGAGTGCACAAAAGTGTTTCAGTTTTCCAGTGAAGTCATGGTTACTCTTATTTCAAAACAGCATCTGGAAGGAGATGTTTCAAGACAGGACTCTCAGCTAGAAACATCTAATGAGAAAATGACGTAAAAGGAAATCTCCGAAATGGTAGAGATAAAAATATCCTGAGATTTGGCCTTTGGCATGACAAGAATGAAGAAAATTGGTCGTAAAATGAAAAGCATGAAAGATCAGCTGAATCTATACACAAAAGTTTCCAAAAAGATCTTGCGATACTCCTTTGATTCAGATTTTTCTTTCAGACTGAGATTTTTTTGCTTAAATGTAATCTTACTAACAGTGCACTATTGAAAGGCCTTCATTTTATTTGCATGCTTGGGGTCAATAAAATTTGAACAGATGTGAAATACATGTTTCACCAGATTCGTTAAGCTCTGTATGGCAAAGCTGCCTATAAGTGAAAGATTTTTTTATTCATTGGAACCGACATGCATTAAACAATTAAACATACGTTCCAGTAACGACTAGGTCTGGTGCCCTAGGAGGGACCCACCTGCCCACCCAGCAAACCTGCCAACTTTATTTTAACAAGTTCTCTACATTTGCCAGGCCTGGAACTATGAGTCACCTAACAAAACCAACAGGACACATTAAAGAAAGGGGCAAAACTAATAACTGCTCTGCTCTTGGAAGCACCAGTAGAGCATTTTTATATATAAAATAATACATGAGACAGGAAATGAGACATTAAAGAGCAAAGCCCAAACAAATTGGCTGCTGTAACATTGGCCAGTCTAATATTTATTTTTTAAAGGTCAGCTTTTATGTCATGTTGCTATAACTTGGATATTAATATAATGATCTATATCCGGAACTCAAAACTGCAAATGATGACAACACATACAAATTGCTACACATCCCTCCAACAAAAACTAATTTTTAATGTGTTTGACAGATAGAGCTAAACTGAAAATTAACCAAGCCTGATGGGGTTAAAAAAGGGATTTAAAACAAAAATTATAGCTGTTCTCTAGTTTTTGTGAGACACACAACAGAACTAGCTTCCATTTTTGCATTCTCACTAATTTAATGCATGCAAATGATTGTGCCCAGAAAAATATCCAAATCACCTCTTATTATTATTATTATTTGACATTTAAATAACAGTAGCGCCTGCCTTGAAATCTGAGTCAGGATAGTGTCCCCATTGCATATATGGACAACATATATTGAGATAATCCCTGCCCCCAAAGAATTTACAGTCTAAGCTTCTGATCTTGCAAAGAAAACCATGAGGCCGCCTGCATGGAGCTCCACTAACTCAACTGGGAATCGAGCAGTTCTCCTTGCAGCATGGGGATCTAAGACCTGTACACAAGTTGGGGAACCCATATGTGGGTTTCAATGGGAGGAGGTGTCTCTGAATAGAGTGGAGCTTGAGACTGGCTGAAAATTTGCCCCAATGTGTCAAAAAATAAAATCCTCCAAATTTAAGTGCTCAACGCTGTAAGCCCTGACTTGTACGAAGACTCATTGCTCATGTGAGCAGTTCTATTAATTTCAAAGGGGCTATTCATGGGAATAAGTATTTACGTGAGAAAAGGTTTGCAAGATCCAAGCCTGAATTCTGAATATAAAATGAAACATTGTTCGGGCACCTCCTCAGACCATACGGCCACTACCACTTTTATCCTTAGCTGTCCCGGCCCATGGCATTGCCAACTGCAAAATCTTTACCAGGCTGTAGGTATTTGGCCGTGAACCTAGTGCAAGAATCTCACCAGACCCTATGATCCCACATCAGTTTTTGGAAGCAAGAGTGACTTTCATGTATGTTTCTATAGGCAAAATTTGGCCTTGTACTGGCATGAGTTTCTTAGCAGTGCATAAAGCCAAGTTAACAAAATAAAAATGGCAGTTTAACTCTACTGCCACTAGGGGTTGAATATTATAATGTATTACTGGAATTCAATCTCTCATTCTTTCTCTTTTCTTCCCCCCGGGGTGGGTGGATACTTCTTTCAGGATCATTAACCACTTGTAATGTAGTAAGGAGAAAACACTTAACTGTATCAATAAAACAGAGGGGAAAATACTCCACTGACTTCAAGTATAAATGTGTCCCAGTGTCTTTAACTTACTATTTTTGTCTCTCCCTTCCCTTCTAGTTGGCATGGGCAAAAAACTCACACATCCCTATTGTCAAAATCTGTCAGCTGCTCTCTTGCCTCTTCATGGCAAAACACGTCGTACTATAATCTTTTCCTATGGTAATCAGAAGCCATTGCAGTCCCATGGAGAAGAACTGTTTGAGATGTTTGTCTCACACAACAGCATCTACTCACAAGTGAGCTGCATTCAGCTTCTACTTTTCTTGTGCTTAGAAGTAATCTGGATCTAGGACCAAGAAAATTGATGCTTTAAAAAAAAAAAAAAAGCAAACTGTAAATAACTTAAATATTCTCTGCATATTTACTTTGACGCAATAAAGAGTTTTTGTCTTCATCTTCCTGAACCAGGATGGCTGCATCCGGAGGCTTTGTATAGCCACAGGGAATGATGGCCTGGGGATCCAATTCTCGAGAACCCCTTACTGCACTTCTTTTGGGAAAGGGTTCACAGTCAGCCAAGTGATCAACGGGGGTGCTGCCCACAGGTACTTGGTTTATAGTTATTATTATGGACTAACTTGATGGTTTTTGCAGGATCCATCTTCTGACATTAGCTGCACTTTAAGATCTTAAATCCAAAGGAACGCAGTGATGCACAGGAAACATCTTATATTGCACTGAGCTGAGGAAATGGTTACACATATTAGAAATAAAAGATGCAGCCATGCTCAGCTCTAACTCTTCTCAATGTTAATCGCAAATAAGGATTATAGAATCATAGAATCATAGAGGTGTAGGACTGGAAGGGACCTCGAGAGATCATCTAGTCCAATCCCCTGCACTCAAGGCAGGACTACGAAATAGCTAGACCATCCCTGACAGGCTTTTCTCTACCCTTTCTTAAAACCTCCAATGACAGAGATTCCACAACCTCCCTAGGCAATTTGTTCCAGTGCTTTGTTCCAGTTTTTCCTAATGTCCAACCTAAACCATCCTTGCTGCAATTTAAGCCCATTGTTTCTTGTCCTATCCTCAGAGGTTAACAAGAACAATGTCTCTTCCTCCTCCTTGTAACAACCTTTTATGTCCTTGAAAACTGTTATCGTTCGCCCGACCCCCGCCTTCTCTTCTCCAGACTAAACAAACCCAATGTTTTCAATCTTTCCTCATAGGTCATGTTTTCTGTACCTTTAATCATCTTTGTTGCTGTCCTCTGGACTTTTTCCAGTTTGTCCACATTTTTCCTGAAATGTGGCACCTAGAACTGGTCACAGGCCTTATCAGTGCTGAGTAGAGTGGAGAAATTACTTCTTGTGTCTCGCTTACAACATTACAGAATAGTATTCACTTGTTTTGCAACAGCATTACACTCTTCACTCATATTTAGCTTGCAATCCACTATGACCCCCAGATTCCTTTCTGCAGTACTCCTTCCTAGGCAGCCATTTCCCATTTTGTATGTGTGCAATTGATTGTTCCTTCCTAAATGGAGTACTTTGCATTTGTCCTTATTGAATTTCATCCAATTTACTTCAGATCATTTCTCCAGTTTGTCCAGATCATTTTGAATTTTAATCCTATCCTCCAAAGCCCTTGCAATCCCTCCCAGCTTGGTATTGTCCGCAAACTTTTCAAGTGTACTCTCTATGCATTATCTAAATAATTGATTAGAAAGATGCTAGCTTGTGCATTGTACAAGATTTATGGTGCCCTCTTTTTAATAGCCCTTGGTAAGGGCCACCATGCTACTAGAAGTACTGGAAGGCATTATGGCCCTGAGTTCTCTTAAGAGAGCACAGTATACAGTCCTTTGCACAGCTTAGACTGGTGGGGGAAAAGGGAGCTCTTTGGGATGTCTTGTGCACTAAGGAGTGCTAGCAAGGAGCCACCTGTGATTGTAGCCAGCCCCTGCATCAGGGTGTTCAAGATGGCAGGGGAAAGGAGAGATTTCATGTGGCTCCTTTGCGGGTGAGACACCAAGAACAATCTCAGTTATACTGTATTATTCTTGGGTCTCTAATACTTTGTGTGTGTGTTATTTAAAGGGATGGTCGTCTAAGCCCAGGGGATGAACTGTTAACCCTAAATGGACAATCACTTAAAGAGCTCACCAGCAAAGAGGCTGAATCTCTCATTCAATCAGCAACAGGCCTGGTGAATTTGGTGATTGCTAGCAAGGTAAGTGTGAGGGCTGTGGCCCACCCCACATCCCCATGGTATTTCAACAGCATTTACCTGAAAGACAAGAGAGATCAGTGCACTGAACATCTGGAACATTTATTTTTTTCTCTTCTTGACAAACCCCAAAACCTCATGTGGTCTAAGTCTGCTAACCTTCAGTGTAGCTCTTCCAGGACAAACAGAGACTATGGGGAGCCATCAGCCGTTGGAAATTCTAGCTGGGACTATACAATCACTCCTTTCATAAGCACATAGCCCACCACTGTGTGTTTTCTATGTACAAATTGACCAAAGACAGAGTGGATGAAGGGAAGATCCATGAACCCAGGACCTGGGCTGGGAAAGGGCCAAGGACACACCAAGTTTGGATCCAAGGCTCTATAGCTGTGGGACCCACTGCTACAGAGTGCTAGGGTTTGCCGTGGAGATCGGAGAGCACGAGGTACCATTAACAGGACAGTGAGGAAGGAGTATTACAAACAATTTTCACTGGAAGCCCTTTGATTTTTTTGTGGGTGGGCCATTTGGATCCAGTTCTCATGGTTTTAATCTACCCTAAAGCACACATCTGAGTGGTGCCAGTTGTATTTCCCTAATTTAGTCCTTGCTGCTTTCTCAGTAATCTGCCATATAGTGTAAAGGCATTAAAAAAAAAAATTAAGCCAGAGGCTTTATTACACTTTACATAAATGCATTCATTTAATTTAAAACCCTACTTCCATAATTTGTAGGAGGACTCAGAATAAATGATTGGACAGGGCATTCACTTTTTGATAAAAGCAAATAGCATGTTGGCAAAAATTACATGAAGACAGCGGGTACTGGACACAGTCTAGTGCACATTAAGGTAGCAGTGTTTGAAACGGGACTATATTAATGCAGACTAGGGAGCTTTTAGTGTGCGCCAGCAGGGTGCACCTGGGCCAATTAGTGTGCAATACACTAGGGCACACTAGAACAGTGATTCTCAAACTAGGGCCACCACTTGCTCAGGGAAAGCCCCTGGCGGGGCGGGCCGGTTTGTTTACCTGCCGCATCCGCAGGTCTGGCCGATCGCAGCTCTCACTAGCCGCGGTTCACCGTTCCAGGCCAATGGGGGCTGCAGGAAGGGTGGCCAGCAAGTCCCTCGGCCCGCGCCACTTCCTGCAGCCCCCATTGGCCTGGAGCGGTGAACCGCAGCCAGTGGGAGCTGCGATCGGCCGACCGTGCAGACGCAGCAGGTAAACAAACCGGCCCGGCCCACCAGGGGCTTTCCCTGAACAAGCGGCGGCCTTAGTTTGAGAACCACTGCACTAGAATTTATACTCAGCTAGTACAGACTGAAGCACTGTGTAGACAAGCCCTAAAGCACCATTCCTGCAATGAGTTCCATGGGGGTACTTCCCTGCCTTGCATCTGCATGGAGTCCCTTTGAAGTCAATGGTGTTTGCCTAGGTGTTCATTGCTGGATTGGGACCTAAATGTTAACGAAAAAAAAAATTCAGTTATCTAGAGCCCAGGAAACTCACGTAGCCAGTACAGGCTTAGTTAGAGAAATGAGAACTGAAGTCTGCAGTCCTGCCCAGAGTGTGCCTCTTTTTAGCATCTTCATACTGTACATTGTCCCTCACCCTGTGGTCTGTTAGACTCTAACCAGGAGTTTATTTATTTTTCCTTTCAAAATCAAAGAGGACTTACGTTTTATAAGGCAGACTATATTTAACATTTATATTGTGGTAGCACCCAACAGCCTCAGCCAGGGTAGGCCCCACTATGCCCTTTAAAACATACATTATGTTGGCTGAAAAACAAAACTAAAAGTTAATAGAAAACATTTTTGAAATGAGATTCTGGAACTGGCTGCTTAGCCAAAAATCAGTTTCACAACGCACCCTTCAGACTCTTCTTTGTGCTTCTTATTCTAAAGAATTCACTAGGGGAAGCAAGCCGGAAAGAAAACATATTTTTTTATGATTTGGCAATGGCGCCACCTGCTGCTGAAGAGGAAAGTTATCGTTCATTGGCTCACTGTGATAGGATACCTCCAAACAGCTCTACTAAAATTAGACTTCAAGAAGTAAGTTACATCTTTTTGTTGGCTCTCAACATCTTATGACATATAGACCCTGCTCCTATACCATTTTGTGGCCTCCCCAACCCCTGCAAGATTCCCTTGAGTAAAATTGGCTTGGCTTTTTAGCAAAGTGATAGTTTGTCACATACATGCAATTTTATCATAGCTATTTTCCCAATGATTTAACTCAGAGAAAGAGAGAGGTTTTTCCATGCAATTAGTACTCTTTTATACGATGATTACACTGCCAACAGTTATCATTCTTTTAGAATTGATAGGGCTCAATACATCCTATTAATTGCAATAAATTGCATTGCCTAGATCCATAGATGGATGGAACTCGTTATTTTTAACGTATGCTTAGAGTGGGGTTCTTAGTTGGGTGTAATCATTTATTTTTCCCATCAAACTCACTAGCCCAAAAGTGATTTTGAGTGCCTATCTTGGAACTCCTTGAAAGGGCCCAATTCTCAGAAAGTGCTAATCATCTACCCTCCAGAAATCAGGCCCCTTTAAAACCAAACCACTAGTCACACCTGATATTTAGACCAGCATATCTAGAGTTTACCAAGAAATGAAAATATCCTTGTAAGTTTGTTGGGGGTGGGGGAAGAAGAGGGAGATAGACTCACTTTTTACCTAGCATCTTGAATGTAACTTCTAAACTGCATTTATTTCCATACTAGTTCTCAGGTACAGTACGTTACAATTATTTCTGATGTTTTGAAAGAAACATTATCAAACAAATCATTTAGAACCACCATCCCTAATCATTCCATTTATGCCAGATAAACTGCTTTCCTCCCCAAATTCTGGGATACAAGTTAAAATCCAGGCTGAAGTTTGTGCAAACTAAATTGTGAGAATTTTTTTTTTTAAATGGAGATTAACTTCCATGTTTTTTGTTGTTGCACTTAGTGAAGGGATTAGCATTCGCAGTAAAAACATAGCTGGTCAGATTTGTATTTAAAATATTCTGGGTCTCTTTTCAGGAATCCTCAACAGGTGTCTGTAATGAAAGGCCTGTTAAATTGGAAATACAAACTAATTGTTTTCTGCACACTAAAGCCAGCTGCCAAAGGACTCGCAGTAATTCAACCAGTAAGTTTCTAAGAGGAAATATATTCTCTTGGGAAATTTAAATGCATGAAACTTTCTCAGGTTACGATATCATGATGTTGAAAGAAACAGCTTTTTTTTGCCAATCTTTACTCTGGAGGGTTTTAGCTAAAGTTTCTTCTTTCTGTAAGACTCATGGTGCATGAAAAGCTAGTATTAAAGAAGGGATTCAGATATCCATACATACTGATCAGTCATGATCCCTGTACATAAAAATTATGTATATACATACACATGCACACCATTTTGCATATTTTAAAGGTACCCTGAACTGGTTCAGACTTTTTTTGGAGGGGGGGGAGGAAGCTTTGATTTTTACTAAAGTTAACATTAACAAAAATAGTTTTGTAATTAAAAAAAATCATTTTTAATTTAAACATTCCTCTTAAGTGTTATAATTCCCAGTGGCAACATGTACCAATATACCTCTACCCCATTATAATGCTGTCCTCGGGAGCCAAAAAATCTTACCGTGTTATAGGTGAAACTGTGTTATATCGAACTTGCTTTGATCCGCCGGAGTGCGCAGCCCCGCCACCCCCAGAGCACTGCTTTACCGCGTTATATCCAAATTCGTGTTATATCGGGGTAGAGGTGTACTTGAGAAACAGGTATTACAACTGACTATAAACAAGTCTTTAATAAGGGTAAAATTTACAAGTGTGCCTCCCTGATTTGTAGTCACAAATATGGGCACACCTATTTCATTGTGTAGCTATTTGCGCATACACATACACACTGTGTGTCTGACGTTTTGATGTATGCTGGTAAACAACAAGTGAAATCCTGGCTCCACTGAAGATAATGCCAAAACTCTCATTAACTTCTGTAGGACCAGGATTTCACCCACTGTGTTTGTGTGCAAAGCTGCACATGAGCTTGATTTGTAGGTTCAATTTCAAAGGTCCCTTTGAGAGATTGAGTGAAAATGCAAAAAGGAAACAAGCAGCATAAATGCTGAGAAATAAATTAGATCTTTATTATTGATATTTCCATACTCTCAAGTGTTGTTAGTAAAAGGGGCAGTGACATTTTTAAATGGATCAGTTTTATGTTGGGAATGTCGCTTTAACTCAATGTTAGCTTCTGTGCTGTAGTTTTAGTGTTAGGCTATGTTAAATGTTTGCATTAAATGAGACATCTGGACATAGAGTTTATGAACTACATTATGATGTTCTCTCCCTTTCTTTGTCTGTACACAGACAGACATCACACATGGTTACTTCTCTGACAGTGTATTCTGAATTTATCATTTTCCATAAAGTTTTAAAACCGAGCCCTTACTTCCAAAAAATGAAAGATTTTCTGCATTTTAATGTCTTTTAGGAGAAGTGAGAGGACTGCAATAACTGCATACAAGTTCTGGCTGTAATTTCTGGAAACAAAAATAATATTGTTCCGGGGTACTCAGATGGGCTGAATACAGTATCTATTCTCTAATCAAATGCACAGACTAAAGATACATGTTCCCCATGTGCTTCATTGGTAAAATATTTGTCATATGGAGATGATTATTCACAATGCTGTTGTCTGTTTTCCACTGAGTGTAATCAGCATGGCCTTTCGAGTGAAATAGTTAAAACGAACAACTTAGCTGAGTCTCTAGGAGATGGTTCACTTTTGCCCAGAGACCGTGGCAATGGGCACACTGGAAATGCAAAGACAGATATAAACAGCCAGAAAAGAAACTTTATGAGGAGGTGCAGTAGCTGAAATAGCTTGTAATAAAATGAAATCCTTATCAGATGTGCCTGTACACAGCATAGGTGAAAGCATAGAAACAATATAGCAAGGGTAGCAGTAGTGAAACAGGATACAGCCAGAAAACCCAAGCCTATACGCTGTATGTCAGCATGTTAAAGTTTTAAACAGGTGAATTACCTGCCCAGTCCCCCAGCACTGCATATTCCTTCTAGTAGACGTGGCATAGGCCAGAGGGTGGTCACTGATGCAGCAGTTTATTATAGCCAGAAAGCTTGGATCAGGTTCTGGCCTCCTATGATTGTTTGGCATCGGTGACATGAACAGAAATATACTCCAGTGATTCAAACTGTGAAAGTCTGTAACGGCTAGAAATGCCATCCTTATCCAGGTACAAGCTGCTTGATCTTCCTCCTCATGGCTTATGCCAGCAGAACCCCTTTGTGGACACATAGTCTAGCATTAGGTGATTGGGCCTGATTACCCCCTTCTAAGACAGCTGGGTTTGCTCTGTTCTAGAGGGTCTCACCCCTGGGGAAGTGTAGGTAGTGTCTGTACCACTGTCCTTCTCAGCTGTTTCTCCCAAGGATGGAGCTTGAATTTGGAGTCAGGGTTTCATAGG
Source organism: Malaclemys terrapin pileata (assembly GCF_027887155.1). NCBI lineage: Eukaryota > Metazoa > Chordata > Testudines > Emydidae > Malaclemys > Malaclemys terrapin. The sequence continues at coordinate 16,781,972 of NC_071514.1, forward strand.
ATCCCACACTGGCAGAGGCTGCCCTGGGGATATGCTGAGTCAGCACATCCCCTCCTTTCTCTCCCTCCCCCCACAACTTGGTCAGCACCACTGTGGTAGCACAGGCTGGGTGCAAGTCCCTCAGTGGAGCAGAGCGGCGTAGACACGGTGCATCAGTGGGCAGATTTTCCACAACCAGGGGTCTTGCGCTCAGGGTTTTGCTGTGGAAAAAAGTACACATCCAGCCTACTGTCTTTTGAAAACCTGTAACAACTAAAAAAAAAAATCTGCCGAACAGTGAAGTCTGTTAGGTTGTGGAATAGTCTTTCAAGGAAAGTGGTGAAATATGGATAATAGTCTCATCCTGCATTGGCAGAAGGAGGAATTGGCTGAGCTAACAGGTCTTTTCATCTGTATCTCCTTTGATTCTGTGATAACTGTCTCTATGTCTTCTATACTTCGGGGTAATGTGATTTTGCTCTCAGTGCAGCATGTGATGCAATTAAGCTGCTCCCTTGTAACGAGCCCCTGATATGGAGAGAGAGGGTTATGGATGCAGAAGCTTGTGCATAAAAGTGAATGGAATGTGTGTGCAGCAGGCAGTCTTTGAACAAGGCCCCGTGTGTCTGCCATGCACAACTCTCTCTATTAGCTGTGTGTGCCCAGCAGTTGATCATGTGAAGTCACTGGGTGCAACTGAAGCTTGTGAGGTGTGGTTCCTAATGGTGGCTCAGGGAATCCCATCACTGCCTGGGACAGTTAGATTTACAACTTGAAAAATGTTTCTAAACGGAATTTATTGAGCACCTGGTCAAGTGTTTGACGCAGAAGTGTTTGAAGTTAATGCTCATGAAAAATACGGTGTCATGCCTTCTGTCTCCTGTAGGTGTAAATCCTTACTGGATAGGGGAAATTGACTATCGAGTGACAAAGAAATCAGCAGCATATAGAGACAGACAGCCCCATTCTCTTTACAGTAACCGGAAGTCACTCTCACAGCAGCTAGACTGTTCTGTAGGAAGAGGTCCGGTAAGTGCAACAGGAAATCACACACCACTAGAAAATTACATTCATCAGGCTCAACAAACAAGAACACTCTAGCTAAGTTGCACTTAGTTTTCTTGCCAAAACTTTCCCGCCTTAGGAGCCCTGTCCCGGAGACTGCACTGGGGATACAATGAATCAGTGCATCTCTCAGTCACTCCAGCCATGCTCCCTGCCAGCAGGCCATCCCAAGTGAAAGGGTTTGTGCTGCCTCAACCTCCCCATGGTGAATTTTCTGCCTACTCTCCCCCGACACACACACACACCTGCACAAAGCCACACTGAACTGACTGTGTGAGGTGCAGGTCCAGAGAAGGAGGAAAGGCTCTATGACAGCACAGCCCCTCCATTGTCCTTTCTCCACCAGCTGCTGCCCCGATCATCCCCGATCCATGTTTTCTAGCTACAATGGATCCACAGGAGAGTGGATGCTGTTGCTCCTTCCCTTGTTCACCCCCATAGCCCCCTCGCAGAAGAGGCCCCCTGAATGGCTGATCCATCCTGCTGGCCACAGATAGAAATTGCAATGCTTCTGCACCTTGAAGAGCCTTACACAAGCCCTTCCTCAGGGACATGAATTTCAACAAACTCTGTATAAACTTGCACATATCTCAGGTCCCTAATGGAAGTTGGGCCCGCCCAGGGTTTTGACAGAGATGTACCTTTCACTGAGTCTATTTTTGGCATTGCACAGCCATCTCCCAGATCTTCACATTCTTAACTCTCTCTATGGTACTGCACAAATAAGCTTATTCTCATGTACTAATCAAGCCTCATTTCCTGACAGACGCAGAAGCTGAATGCTTGATGGGTGTTCCATACATTAGATCCTCATGCAGCTGTTAGTTTCACATTGCTGCATAAACAAATTTGTAGGAAATCAGAACTTTCAGCTTCCCTGCACATGCTTCTGGCCCTGCTGAACTTCATGCATACTTAGCATTAGATAATAACTTGATTCAGTGCTTAAATGAGCTTCGTGCTAATGTTCATCTAGGAAGTCTTCATTATGTATGTAACCTTTCTGCCAGCTGGAGTCAGCAGCAACAAGGTTCAATATCTAGGGATTCCTCTGAACAACACAAAACAGAAGTGGCTTGAGTCCCCATGCAGTAATCTGGGAAAATTAAACACCATCCCTGGGCACCTCTAAGAGGCAATACCTCCCCACTTGCAAGCATTGAGTCTGTGTATAACAAAAGAAAAACTTGTATTAAAAAGGCAAGGGAACCAAGCATTCATTTGAGAAAACACCACAACCACCACTCAAAAGCATGTAGCCATAAACAAACACCCACCCCCAGGACGTTGGGCAGTGTCCTTTGCCTCAGTTTCCCACTGTGTGGTGTGAAACTCCGACGAATGAACGTCCCTTCAACACGCCCTTCCCCTTTCCCTCCGCTGCTCCCCACTTATAGTTGGTTGTCCTTAGTCAGCAAAAACTGGGAGTTCAGAGGTGCATTCACGTGGGTCCATCCATCACCCCTGGTGGGGGGGCAGGGCATCAAGCCATGCCCTAGCTGCTGCTATCTCTTCCATGCTCGCCGCTTGCTGCCGCTGTTATCTCTGCCATTGCTGGCCGCTTGCTGCCACCACTCATCTCTGCCACTGTCATCACTGCACTGCCGCTTGCCGTGTTCTGGGGTTCCCCAACTTAGTCCAGCTCTTAGTGATTTCACTGGGTAGCAGGGAACCTTGGTGCTGCTCCCTCTTCATGTCTTTCACTGCAACCCTGTCCCCACACCACGTCCAAAGCTTAGCTCCTAGACCTGCTCATCAGTGGTTTCAGCTCTAGTAATCACTGAACCAGAAACAAGGCCTCTCAACTGAGTCCAATCAGCTCTGTCTTTAAACATTGAAGAGGGGAGAGTCAAATGGTAGCGAGGACTCTTTAGGCAGAACGCACACCGTCAGGTAGGAACACCAGTCCCCATCCGCTCTCATCGTTAGTGGGATTTGGCATCCTTACCCCCTGCTTAGCAAGTTAGTACTGTATGCCTTGACTGAACCTAAGTTCTGCTGCCCTTTACTCATACAATAAGGATACCCCTGCATTCAAAGTGGGTTGTAACCCAAAACCAGCCAAAATTGATCACTTTGGCAAAGCAGCTCTGTCTGCTGAACACCTAGGCAGAGTAGGTGTGTCTGTGCAAATACGGTCTGCCCCTGACGTCTTTCTCCCCAGTTCATCACTGGATGTCAGGGTAGAGCTCATTCAGACCCTGCTTACACGTATATCACTATAGCAGAGGCGGCTCCAGGCCCCAGCGCACCAAGCGCGTGCCTGGGGCAGCAAGCTGCAGGGGACAGCCTGCTGGTCGCCATAAGGGTGGCAGTCAGGCTGCCTTCGGCGGCATGCCTGCAGGAGGTCCGCCGGTCCCACAGTTTCGACGGCAATTCGGCAGCGGGTACGCCGAAGGCGCAGGACCGGCGGACCTCCCGCAGATATGCCACTGAATCCGCGTTACCAGCAGACCTCACGCAGGCGTGCTGCCGAAAGCCCCTGACTGCCATGCTTGGGGTGGCAAAATACATAGAGCCACCCCTGCACTACAGATACAGACTCATATTAAAATTGGTTGTGCCTGATGGGCTGGAAACATATTAAGAAATCCACCATCTATTAAACTGAAGGAAGCAGACTACTTGCAAATTGGTTATCAGCTTCTCACTGAATATATCCAAGCAAAACGGAACTACTTCCTTCACTGTTTGGAAGAATTCTCTACTACTACTTAATCCCGGGATATAGCTGTTTACATCCTTGAAGCACTTATATTGGCATTAACTAATAATTGTACAAAACCAAGATGCTATAGATAAGTCTATATTATTTTCACCATTTGATGGCAAAGGAAACAGGTAGAAAAATGGTGACAAAGATACAGAGCTAGTCAATGGCAAAGTCAGGACTGCACAGCGGGGTCCTGTCTATGACTAGACTGAGCCTTGAAGTGCTACAGTAATAGCAATAAATAATAAGAATAGAAATCCGGAGACGATCTGGATTCGCAGTGCTGTACTCAGGCCTTTATACAACAGTGTTTGTCGTGACCCAAATGTCCAAACATAGAATCATAGACTTTAAGGTCAGACGGGACCATTAGGATCGTCTAGTCTGACCTCCTGCACAACGCAGGCCACAGAATCTCACCCGCCCACTCCTGTAACAAACCCCTAACCTATGTCTGAGCTATTGAAGTCCTCAAATCGTGGTTTAAAGACTTCAAACACAGAATTCTGGCATGGGAATATCAAATGCCAACACAAATAATATGACTCAAATAATAGATACTATTAGAGAGTCTAGATTCTATTCTAGGATCTAGATTCTAAATCTGGTTGGATCACTGTAGCTAGACAAGCATAGAAATGATTTAAGCAAGTTCAAAATCAAGCCCATAGTCTATAAGGACCTCAGGGTTTTAGCTGAATATCCTATGCATCTGAAAAAAGGCTAAAGTACCAGGACATGTTCCAGACAATTCTGTAGCCCATTGGTTCCTGGATACAGCGGCGGCTCCAGGCACCAGCGCTCCAAGCGCGTGCCAGGGGCGGCAAGCCGGGGGGAGCGCCCTGCCGGTCCTTGCAAGGGCGGCAGTCAGGCAGCCTTCGGCAGCATGCCTGCGGGAGGTCCACTGGTCCGGCGGATTCAGTGGCAATTCGGCGGCGGGTACGCTGAAGCCGCAGGACCGGTGGACCTCCCACAGGCATGCCACCAAATCTGCAGGACCGGGGACCTCCCGCAGGCGGGCCGCTGAAGGCAGCCTGCCTGCCGTGCTTGGGGCGGCAAAAAAGCTAGAGCCACCCCTGCCTGGATAAACGAGCTATCTGAATCATGCAAACAAATACTTTAAAACCCAGCACTTTCCGCTTGTGGGGTCTCTGTTGTTCCATTAAGACTATACTCTCACAGAGCAATTGCACACATTCATCTGGTATGTACAACAAATGGCTGGCACTGCATTAAAACTATTTTTCTCTTTGCAGACGGTTTCAAGACCTTCTAGATCGCTGAGCACTGCTCAGTTAACGCACGCGTCTTGTGGCTCACAGGCTTCCGTAATATCAAACATTGTTTTGATGAAAGGCCAAGGGAAGGTGAGATGCTTATAAACAGAATACTAGTCATCTTCCCAGGTGTACGTATCAAATGGGGAGTGAATGGTGCAGGGAGGCTGGTAACGGGACAGCGAGCCTTTCACCTCTGGGTTGCCAGTTCCAATCTGGGCCTGGGCAGCCAGTGACTAAAAATCACCATCCTCTGCTGAGTGTTTGGTGGTTTGTGTTGTGTGTTGGTGGTCACAGGCCAGTTCCTAATGGACATATGTCCATATCACACAATCACCACCAACAGCTGACATCCTTCACTGGCATCCTTCTTAGCAATGAGGGGCACTGACTGAATGGGGTCTGGCAACTGAATTAGCCTCTCCCTTCTAGAGATGCTCCCTCCAAGTCAGAGCTGAGAGACAGTGGTGGACTGGCAGTGTGGGGAAGAATGCACTGCCTGTGCCGTATCTAACCTCCAGGTAAATAAAGGACTGCAGCCTCCAGAACCTTTTGATTTGTCACCTTTCACAAACACCAAACATTCACACAGCAAGATTAAAGCTGAACTCTATCCTGTTAGGTGCTGACTGCTCTCAACTCCCAACTGACTTAATAGGAATTGAGGGACTTCAGCACCTTGCAGGATTAGCTCTTTAGTGTAATTTGTCTTCAGCTTGATTTGGATTTTGCAGTAATTCATAGCACACCTCTTGTACTCTAAGTGAGGGCTCACTCTCCATGCACGTGCCTATCTGAAGCTAATGGGAATTGCATGTGTGCACATTAGCTAGAGCATGTTCTCCATGGCAACATATTACCAGCTTTGTTTATATCGTCTAGTTAAACTATGCCTTGCAGCTTGCATCATCCTGATTTGTTAAGCCTGGAAACTCCACAAGATACAGTCGTAATAAAGCATAGTTACATAAACAAGACTCTTGGTAAAATCATGTACACAAAACTTAGATTTACAAAGACTATCTCTAGCAAGAGGTTTAGGTTGAACATTAGGAAAAAGTTCCTAACTGTCAGGGTGGTTAAACACTGGAATAAACTGCCTAGGGAGGTAGTGGAATCTCCATCTCTGGAGATATTTAAGAGTAGGTTAGATAAATGTCTATCAGGGATGGTCTAGACAGTATTTGGTCCTGCCATGGGGGCAGGGGACTGGACTCGATGACCTCTCAAGGTCCCTTCCAGTCCTAGAATCTATGAATAAGACAGAGAAAAGGCAATTGCTATCTCACTTACAAATAAAAATGCCAAAGGGGTGTTCTTGCTCTCTTTCTGGCCACACATTTGTATTAGCATATGTGATTATTTTTTGACTGACTTTCATTTGTAACTTGGGATGCATAAAATATGGAAGCTAGAACTTAAACACAGGCCTTTTAGGCCTGTAAATTCTCTAATAAAGATCTCTTTCTAAATAACAATGTCTAGTACAGATGTAGGGACAACTATTAGAAAGTCCTTCTGTGGAGTTCAATAAAATAAATTATCATCATCATCATCATCTGTATTATGGTAGCATCTAGGGGCCCTAGTCATGTATCAGGGCTCCACTGCGTGTAGTACTTTGCACTTCTATAACACTTTTCATCCAAGGATTTCCAGTTGGTTTACAAATATTAATTAAGTACAGTCTCTACTCCTTGGGGAATGCTATGCCAAAAAATTAAAAATTCTGTGCACTATATTTTAAAATTCTGCATTTTTTGGTCAAAATAACACAATATAATCACACCAATTTCAAAATACCTGTCAGCAAGTATGTCTCTAACAACAGAGACAACAAAAAAGATTCAGGAATTTTTTTTTTGACAAATAGTTTCCTTACTAGGCATATGAATACAGAACTTTGAGTAATAATTCATTTAAATTACAGTACAGAAACATATTTCCCTCCATCCTCAGAAGCAGTGCAAAGGGTTTGGGAGAGTTGGGGGTAATGGAGGAGTTGAGGGAGAGGGAAGTAATTGGTGGGAAGGAGCCTGGAGTGAACCTGGAGGGCTGTTGAATGTGAGTGGGAGAAGTAGGGAACAGTTTTTTTGGGGAGAGGGGGGAGATTGTTAGGGAGTTGGGGACCTTCCCCCATGCAGATTCTGGCTGACCCCTAGCCTCTCCCATTCAGTCAGGCACATCTTCCCTAATCCCCATGTGTCCCTGCACCCCCACTCAGCCACCCCTTCTCTGCATCTCCATGTGGCCCTGCATCCTCCTCTCCCTGTCCCCATGTGTCCCTACACCCCCACTCAACCACCCCGTGCACCTCCCACCTCCATTGTCCCTGCACCCACACTCAGCCACCCCCACCCTCTCGTGGCCCTGCACCCCCATTCCCATTCAGCTCCTTCACCAGTCTGTCCCCCTCAGCTAGCCCTTCAGAATCCCAGAACCCCAGCAGCCCCATCTGCCCTGCTCTGTCTGTCCCAAGCATATCCTGTGCCTCCTCACCTGGCCCCACAGGCAGGGTGCTGCGAGGAAGGCAGCCTCTTGTCCTCCCTATTGGCAGCCTCCCTATGGCTGGTGAACCGGCTTCCCTCTGTTCTGGTGTCACAGCAACCCCTGGCAGAATGTATTTTCTGTGGATTAAAAAAAAATCTGTGGGGGACATGAATTCTGCAGGTGAGCAATGTGGCAGAGTTCCCCCAGAAGTAAGTCTCAGAACATCCCTCTGAGGTGAATATCAGTTCCATTTTATGGGTGGGGAAATTGAGGCAAAGAGGTTAAATGACTCACCCAAGGCCACACATTATGTTAGTGGCAGAGCCAGGAGTATGGGACTTAGTCCTATGCTCTAATCATTACACGTTACTATTGCAGCACATATATTGTCTCAAATTAATTGTTTGTGACTTTTATAAAGAAAATTTCAGTTAAATACATTCTAAGTTCTTAAGTTGGGGATCACTATATCCACCTTTGTTTTAAATCTTGTAATGAACATATTAATGTCCATCATGCAATTTTGCTAATTGTTATTGCCCATGTAGCATTTTAGTACAGAAGGGAAAACAATGCAACCATTATGAGAAATAAACATGGTCTCTCTCTCTTTCTCTTTCATAATTTAGGGGTTGGGCTTCAGTATTGTTGGAGGGAAGGACAGCATTTATGGGCCCATTGGTATCTATGTAAAGACCATCTTTCCAGGTGGAGCTGCTGCTGCTGATGGAAGGTTACAAGAAGGTAGGAAGTTACTATGAAAAATATTTAGAATGATTGTTTGGGGTTAAAAAATTTCTAGTACAGAAGCAATAAAGACATTTAAAATGTAGATCAAAAGAGGATCCGATTGGTTGTGGGATTGGTGATGTAAGGATCAAAGCCAGCTCAGGTTGGTTGTGAATGAAAGTTGTTTTCCCCTGACGATTGTTTGGTGACTGCTGTGAAATGAGATGGTAGTTTAATTTCATCACCTGCATGACAAATATCCATATTCTAGCTGGCCTGGCTCCTCTGTTTACAATTTCAGAAGAGAGACTAGTGACCAGCTACCTTTTTAGCCACTGTAAATAGAGCTAGGCAGAAAACTGCAGTGGGGAAATCAAATATTTTTGCTATTTCCCCCTAGCCCCCATTTTTCAGTGAAATTTCAAAGTGTTTAGCCATTCACCTGCAGTATTGCCAACCTCAAGGGATCAAAAATCATCAACAAGACCCCCCAAAATCAGGAGGGGAGTTTTGTTTTTGTTTTTTTAAATCAGATCATATTGTTTAGTGTGTCTTGACTTTTTAACTCCCCTCTACTCCTCTTCCAGTGTAGATATGTGATCATTTCAAGCTGAAAAAGGCAAGCTTTAATGACCACAGAAATGCATGCCTCTCCCAGGCTGCTCAGATGGAGACGCCACTCACCCAATCCTCACCCCTAAGATAGGGGAACTGCCATCCATTTCCTCTTACTGCCCTGACTCCAGAGCAACATATCTGTGCCTGGGTCCCAGTGGCACCACTTCCCCAACTCCCCCTCCCCCAGGACACACTCTCTCTGCTCTAGGGCTATACATGAAGGCAGGGCTCGGTGACAGGGCAGGTCTGTGTCCTCAGCTCCAAGGCTCTTGCCTAGAGCTCTGCCCACGTGCTGAAAATTATGGGATTGGAGGAGCTTCAGGCATCATTGGAACAGCTCCTCCTACAGTCGCCAAAATTCTGTGACTCATGATCAGTTCATGAGAGTTGGTGACACTGCCTTCCCCTGGCTGCTTGGAGGGGACTCCCCTTACCCATCATTACTCCAAGCTAGGGGAGCTGCCATTCCATCCCCCACCCTGTCACTGTCCTTTGCACCCCCACGTCCCCCTGAACACCTAAATCTGCCGTCTGCTGTAGCCAATGCCCTGCTTCCCTTCCCCCATCCACTTTTCACAGTGTCTCTGCTGCCCCTTGCAATCCATATGTCCTGTCTAATTCCCTGCACCATAACACGGGAGCCATTTTGCCTGTAGGAATGGCCTTAGTCTGATTCAAAACAGGAGGTGGTAGCCAAATCTATTATGGGTAGCCTTATTGTTACATGCAGATGGACTCTATCTATCTTGCTGGCTTCAGCCCTAAGGGTGGTACTAGGAGATGGTGGCCATTTTGACAAATGGAAAAATTGAGAGTGGGCAGCTTTTCATCCTCTTTTCATAGGGTTGCCAACCCTCCAGGTTTCGCCGGGAGTCTCCCGGAATTGGGCTCTATTTCCCCGGAGGCTACTGAAGCCAAACCAGGAGATTTTAGACCGCTAAATGTCCGTGGAAGAGCAGGGCTAAGGCAGGTTCCCTACCTGCCCTGGCTCCGTGCCACTCCCTGAAGTGGCTGACACATCCCTGCGGCCCCTGGGGGGTAGGGGCAGTGGTCTCCGTGCACTGCCTGCACCCTGAGCACTGACTTCTCAGCTCCCATTGGCCAAAATTCCCGGCCAATGGGAGCTGCAGGGGTGGTGCCCGTAGGCAGGAGCAGCATTCAGAACCTCCTGGAGCAGCGCGTGGAGGAGGCAGAGCGCGGAGGCCCCTGGCCCCGCTTATCTTGGGTGGCTCCCGTCCCAGTCAATGGTGCAGCAGGGCTAAGGCAGGCTCCTCTCCCACATCGCCCATTGGCCGCAGTTCCTCGCCAATGGGAGTTGCAGAGTTTTCACTTGGGGAGCATGCGGCGATCTCTGTCCCCTCCCCACCCCCCAGGGGCTGCAGGGACGTGCTGGCTGCTTCCAGGACTGGCACGGGGCCAGGTCAGGTATGGAGCCTGCCTTAGCCCTTCTTTACCACTGACTGGGAGCTGTCCGAAGTAAGCACCACCCAGCCAGAGCCTGCACCCCTCACCCCCTCCTGCAACCCAACCACCTGCCCCAGCCCGGAGCCCCCCTTACACCCAAACTCCCTCCAATTGCCTGCACCCCTCACCCCCTCCCATGCCCCAGTCCCCTGCCCCAGCCCTGAGCCCCCCTCCAGCACTCAAACTCTCTCCCAGAGCTTGCACCCTACACTCCCTCCTGCGCCCCAACCCCTTGCCCCAGGCTGGAGCCCCCTCCCACACTCTGAATCCCTCGGCCCCAGCCCAGAGCCCACACCCTAACCCTCTGCCCCAGCCTGTTGAAGGTGAATGAGGGTGGGGGAGAGCAAACGATGGAGGGAGGTGGGATGGAGTAAGCAGGACGGGGTCTCGGAGGGGCGATGCCTCTGGGAAGGGGCCGGAGCAAGGATGTTTGGGTTTGTGTGATTAGACAGTTGGCAACCCTCTCTTTTCATGAAGCAGGGGAAAAAGCCTCAACTCAAAATATCTAGTCAGAATAAAATTGCGAGAGTTGGCAATACTGAAAATTTAAAAATCTAATAATTTCCTGTATTGAGGAGGAGTCTAACATTAACTTAATTTTCACATATTTGATTTAGAGCACATAATATTTATAGCAGCATTTAATTTCACTAAAGGGCTCTGTCTGGTCCCACTGAAATCAGTGCTGTAGGTGGTATATTTTCATCTCCATGCATTACTGCATTCAAGGCATGATCGTTCTTGGCTATTTGTCGCTCACACAATTGGGTAATAGCAATTAGTAACACAGTTTAATTATTCCTTTTTAAAACAGGTGATGAAATTCTGGAACTGAACGGCGAATCAATGTACGGATTAACGCATTATGATGCTTTACAAAAATTCAAGGTTATGCACTGTCCTCACAGCACAATTTCTATCTTTATACAAAAGGTGCCCGTGAGCTCAGCCCACTCATTGTTTTTTTTCCTTTCTAGCAGGCCAAAAAGGGTCTCCTCACTCTTACGGTCAGGACAAGCCTTAGCACCCCTTATTCTGCCTCTAGCTACCTGTCTTCACACTTATGTCGGTCTCTGAGTTCCAGCACTCGGATAACCAAGGAAAACAGCTCTTTCAGTTCAGATAGTGCTGCCGTCTCATTAAGCACCACAAAGCCCAATGACAGGGTCATAATGGAAGTTTCCTTAAACAAAGGTAAGTGCTAAAATAAACTGAACAAGGAATACACGGAACAAGACTTGATTCACAAACTGATGGCTCATTTACTTTCTGCATGTTTGTCCTCACTCTATCCTAATTCCTCCCCTACTTGCACAGATTTTTTTTCCAACTCACCTAATACAGACTCAATGCCTGCTATGATATCCTGCCAAGCTATCTATCAATTGTTGTCTTTCACCTACCATATTTCCACCCATTGTTCCACTCAGATTGACACTTTCAATTCTCCTCACAAGAACTGAAAGTGTTTACAAGGCAAATCCCTCTGAGACACCACTCACTGAGCGTTCAAACTCAGTTAATGAAGCACATTACACAACTCTCATTCTTAATTATACAAACTCTATTTCAGTATGAAAATTCATGGCTTTATAAAACAGCCATTTCTTTTGTCTCTTCCCCCAACTGCTGTGTTTTTCCAGACACAAAAAGCAATCACATACATTGAAAGAATGACTTAGTTTAGAATACAGGATGCACCAAAACAGAGAACAAAAGTAAATAAGTGTGACTCATCTCTTGAATAGATTGCATCAACTCAATGGCTGCTGTCTCTTTAAAGAGGAAGAGTTCTTACAAATCTAAAGGTATTTTGCACAGAAAACAAAAAAGAGAACAATTTCAGGCTACACACAACCACATTTCCTTCTTCATTTTTCTCCTGCTCTCTGTTATTATTTCTCATTGTAAAATGATTTGGGATACAGTTTGCATGACAGAGCCTTTGCAAAATAAAGCTGCATTGTACTGTATCTGCAACACGCTAACAATGAATGTGTGAACTAAATTTTCAAATGTGGCTAGCAACATTTGGGTGCATTCGCCTTACACATGCAAAAAATGTGCATTTGCATGTGGAAAATGCATAACCGCAAGGATATGGCTCTGTTTTCAACAAGTGTGTTTTGAGGTCACCATTTAGAAACCGTATCGGGGTAGCTGTGCTAGTCTGTATCCACAAAATCAACAAGGAGTCTGGTGGCACCTTAAAGACTAACAGATTTATTTGGGCATAAGCTTTCGTGAGTAAAAAACCCACTTCTTCAGCTGCAAGAGATGTTTCTCGTTTAGAAACAGTACTCCCAAATTATCTTGGTGTTCATATTTCTTATGACCCTTTCAGAAGCTGGCGTTGGCCTAGGAATTGGTTTGTGCAGTGTTCCTTACGCCCAGTGTATTTCTGGGATATTTATCCATACCCTCTCACCAGGCTCCGTGGCTCATATGGATGGGAGGCTCAGGTATGTTGAATGTTTTTTTATCAAAGAACCTTTCAGAATGAAAGTTTCACATTCCCCTGCCAGATAAGCTCTGTCATCTTAGATGGATCTCCCATCTCTCCAAGCAGGACGCTAAGTATTGCAATATACAGGCACGGGTATAAACTGGCAAGAAATGAGATTATAATCCAGGAAAATAAGGAACGGAGAATGAAAAGAGATACATGAGAAAATTGAGGATCAAACTAAGACTGACCTAAATATTGACAATGTCTGTCATGGGGCCAAATGGTGCCCTCTCTCCCACACAAAGTTCAAGTAAATGGGCTTTGAATACATGGGCCTTTAGATGGGGTTGATGGAAGGAGCCAGTCTCTTGTTTCTGGAGCTAGTTTATTCCCCTGCTCCAGGAGAAATGACTAGAGGATCTGCATAGTCACTGATCCACTGGCTCTGCCCCTTTCTTCCCATCCCATCCCCAATACTTGTGTGCACCCAGAGTGTTCCCGGGTGCAGATGGCATTGCAGAGGTCTTGCACACGTTTCCAAAAGTCTATCCCCTACTATATGATAGAAATACAGCTTTGCTGCATCTGGGACCTTCCACACCAACAGAAATTTATCCCATCAGATTTGAGAGCTTCATCGCCAGAGGATAACGTTAGGAGGACCAGGTACACTGTGTGTATTTGGAGTTGTGCAGAACTCAAATGATTTTTGTTTTAACCCTGGTTCTGCACCCTGAATGTACCTGGAAACTCAGCTGAAAATGCCGCAAGTTCTGCAACATTTGGATTGAAACTTTGAAACCCTCAGCACCTATGTGCGTGTTTGGGACGGAGGGGAGAGAGGGCACAATAGTACCCAGCTGTGCCATGTTGGAATTTCATTAGGAAAGACTCAGAGTTCAACAGTGGACAGAGCTTCCAATAATTAGTATCTAAAAGCTGATTATTAATAAGTTACTCTTCTGTATTTAATATAAAGGACAGACACCATATTATGGAGCAGTGTTGTTGGTCCCAGGATATTAGAGAGACCAAGTGGTGAGGTAATATCGTTCATTGGAAGTAGGTCCAATAAAAGATATTACCTCAGCCAGCTTCTCCCTCAGGCACTGTTACTGTCCTTTCAGTGCAAGTAGTAGACTTTTCACAAACAAGAAGTGAAATGCTACATTATAGGCAGGAAGGAAGTTGTGGGTGTAAACAGTACACAACAGGCCAGCCTTCTGTGTCATTTTCTGTCTGTCCTGCCATTTATAATACAAAACGTGCACTGTGGGAAGTGCAAAGAATTCAGATTTATGGAGAATGCACCAATGAGGAAATGTCCTGTCTCAGTGCTGATTCCCTTTCCATTTTCTGAGAAGGGACCCAGTGAAACACACTAATTTAATCTGTGACCATAACAAAGCTCAACCACCTGAACGTATGTTTCTTGCACAGTCACAATGGAACAATACGCTAGAAATAACAATGTAAAGTCTGCTGCTCTTGCTGGATTATTTTTTTTTATCCCTTTGTAGGTGTGGAGATGAAATCATAGAAATTAATGAAGCACCAGTCCAAAATATGACACTTAACGAAGTTTATGCTGTTCTAAGCCACTGCAGTCCTGGTGCCGTGCAGATTATTATTAGCCGACACCCTGATCCACAGGTAACATTCCACATTTTTCTGATTTTGAATAAAGCAAATATTGACAAACTAACACTAATACGGGTAGCAGAATTGGTATAAATCAGTTTGGCAAATAATGTGCCGATGTACATGCAGTACCTTTGGTTTTACCTAAGATATAGGATGAGGTACAAACCCAAGATATTTAAATTCAAAATAGTGCGCTGTCTTATGTATAGAGATATATGCGGTGCAAGGATCAGTGGAGACAGTGTCTTACATGAGAGTTCACGTGCTTTGAATAAACAAGGTAAAGAAACAGGTTTTCAGGAACAATGATGTACAACATATGCTTCTTAGAAAACAAGAGTATCTGAAACTCATTCAAATGAAACTTTTCATTGGGGAGTAAGAATCGGGAAAGATGAAATATACACCAAGAATAGAATGTGAAACTCAATAGTATTGATTTTAAGCCTCTCTCCCAGAATGTAATTAAAAGTCAGCGTTTTGATTTGATTGAATTTTGCCCTGCCAATTCTTGCTATTATATTGAGTGATATGAAAGAAATATTTTGTCCTTATGGGAATTTTTTTTTTCAGAAATGTTTTCTAACAGTCTGTTGGACTTATTAACTGGGTTAATTTGTGCACCAAAAAAATACACCATCCAGATACCTTATAATGGCAACCCCAGAATTGTGCATCTTGTACAATGGATAAACTATCCTTTATTCTTGAAAAATGTCCCATTTATCTAGATTGTCAATACAGAGGCTTCAACTGTCCTGAATATATATTACTAATTAAAGGCCTGAAAACCCTTACTCATGCATGTAATCCTTGCTCACATGCTTAGGCCCATTACATTCATTGAGGCCACTTGCCTGAGTAAGGACTATTTTTGTGAGAAAGTGTTTGCAGGAATGAAGAGTTGTGTGGTGAACCAATCTTTTGGTGAGCTTTGCAAGACCCAGAATGACACGATATTTTATAGGTATCCGAACAGCAGCTAAAGGAAGCTGTTTCACAAGCTGTGGAAAACAACAGATTTGGAAGGGAGAGGCAACAATGGAATACTGAAGGTAAGGGAATTCATTCAGCTGTCTGAGACATTATGACTTAGTATTGACAGAGATACCAGACTAGTTAAGTAACCTGGAGCGGAAGGGAAAGAAGGAGGAAAGAGCATAGAGCAGGGGTAGGCAACCTATGGCACGCATGCCAAAGGCGGCACGCGAGCTGATTTTCAGTGGCACTCACATTGCCTGGGTCCTGGCCACCAGTCCGGGGGGCTCTGCATTTTAATTGAATTTTAAATGAAGCTTCTTAAACATTTTAAAAACCTTATTTACTTTACATACAACAATAGTTTTGTTATATATTATAGACTTCTATATAGAGACCTCTAAAAATGTTAAAATGTATTACTGGCACGCGAAACCTTAAATTAGAGTGAATAAATGAAGCTGGCACACCACTTCTGAAAGGTTGCCGACCCCTGGCATAGAGCTATATTATTGAAGTCCATCCTGAGAGATACTGCCAGAGAATGGCGTAAAAAGCTCAAGACACCTGGTTGACCTCCAACGGTATGTCTACACTGCAGCTCAGGTAGACAGGCTTGCATTGTGGGGGTTTGCACACTAAAACCAGCAGCGTGGATGGTGCCGCTTGGGCAGAGACTGGGCTCGGTGTGGTGCTGATGAGCGCGGGTGGTTAGTCGGAGTCTCTGTCCGAGCCACAATGTCCGCACTGCTATTTTTAGCATGCTAGCTTTAGCCCTGCTAACATGAGTCTGTCTGCCCAGACTGGGAGGCTTGTTCCCAGCTGCAGTGTAGACATACCCCAAACATTCCGAGACTCAACCCTGGGCCGGCTCTGGTTTTTTGACCGCCCCAAGGAAAAAAAAAATAGGGCGTCCAGAACGGCAAAGCAAAAAAAAAAACCCTGCGGCGCGGCCGGAGCGCGGGTACAGGGGGACTGGCTAGCGGTGGGGAGGGAGCGGGCAGGAGAGAGAGAGAAGGGGGGCGGCCAGGGCTACGGTGGGGGCGCTGCCACGCGGCCCCCTCCCGCTGCGCCGCCTCCTGGGAGGGCTCTGCTCCGGTCGGCGAGGAGGGAAGGACGAGGACTGCCCTGCCGGGCTTGCTGCAGGGGGCTCCCATCCTCCACGCCGCTGCCCCCTACAGGGCGGCCGGAGCGGAAAAAAAAAAATAAGCGGCCGTGCCGCCCTGGGATTGGGTGAAATACCACCTCAGGATTGGGTGAAATGCCGCCTCGAACAATCTGCCGCCCCAAGCACCAGCTTGCTCAGCTGGTGCCTGGAGCCGGCCCTGACTCAACCCCAGTGAAGCTGATGCTTTGTGGCCCCCCCCGCTTCCCACCCTCTTCTTGCTGTATTCAGTATTTCACACCCCGCCCCTCTGTTCTCTCACAACTAAAACCAGCCTCTAATGCGCTTCACAAGAATGTTCTGTTTTTCTGGTAAGAACAGCCAGAGCAATACGCTGCCATTTGGGAGGACTGAATTTAGGTTTGCTCTTCACACGGGGGGCGCCGCAGAGGTAGCAGGTTTGGCTCTAGGGGTGGACAGAGCCCAGCCCTATCATCCTCATGCTGAGTAACACTCTCTGTTCAATTGATGGAGCAACATTGATGGGCTCCTGGAAGAGCTGCATCCTTGACTTAAAGGGATAGACTCAGATGCTAGGCCCGAGGTACAGCATGGGTGACAAGGGGTAAAATTTTCAAAAAGGTGGCATGGTTGTAAACTTTAGTGGGATTGCACCACTGAAACTTTTTCACTGTGATTTCACTTTCCATTTCTAACTTATTTCCTGTCAGAAACAGGCTAGATAACGTTCCCTTCACACTTTTCTTAACCATTACATTTTCTTGTGCTCACTTCCTCTGGAGCTTGTTCAGACTTTCTAACCCCGTCACTGGCTGAAGCTATCTGACCCAATGTCAGCAGCTCAAGAATGCGGTGTTAGTGTAACATGCAGCCTATCCATGGATGGGATGAGCATCCCATTTCCCTAGTTGCCAAAGGCACACTAAGTTCCCCTTAGGGCTAACTTGCCAAGTTCCAGAATGGAGTGCTATTATCGCAATGCTTTATAATCTGAGATATGTTTCGCCTTCCCTTTCTGTCTCAAACAGGGTTAATAGATTGAACCAACAGCAAACTATACAGAACAGTATATCTGGGCAGTACTGTTTGTATCCAATAATTAAATGATTCCTTGATCTAAAAAACCTCCACAAATGCTTCCCCACCTTTTCGCTGTGGTACACCGATCAGATTGCTATACTCAACTGGTTTACTTTTACAGTGGATTTGATTAACACCCCTAGAAGTAAATGCTTTGAATGTATCTGAGTGTTTTCATCAATATATATGCTGCATTTTATATATTTTAATCATGTTGCTGATACAGGTGTTAAAAGACTGGAA
This sequence comes from Malaclemys terrapin pileata, assembly GCF_027887155.1. Lineage (NCBI taxonomy): Eukaryota > Metazoa > Chordata > Testudines > Emydidae > Malaclemys > Malaclemys terrapin. The sequence goes on from NC_071514.1 coordinate 16,799,827, forward strand.
ACTAGCTGGCATGGCAGATACCAGCATGAAAAACACATTGAGAAGAACACTGCTTATTGCAGCCGCAGATCTCAGAAGCTAATGACCCGTTCCAGCAGTGACAGTAGTTACAACCTCAGGTCATCTTGCAGTAATGGCACCCCATACCAGCTTGCTGACTTGAAGGCAAAAGTACACAGCATTGATGTACCAATTACCAGACTGCCTGGCTTGCTGGATTCATTGTCCAGAACCAGTTTGGAGAACCATTCCCCTCCCACTGGCAATGAAGCAGGCCACCCCTCTCAGAACATAAAAAAATCTACGGAGATTCTTGTTAGAAAACCTAAATCGTTGAAGCCCAAACCTCCACCAAGGAAGTATTTTAAACAAGACTGCACAGACACTGAGCAGTGTAACACAGACGTGAAAGGGAAACCTATGCTACAAGATGATGGGAGCCCATCTTCTGCCAATGTTCAGGTAAATCCTGCATAGTTCTCAGGGTTTTTAGGAGAAACAGCAGGGTTTTTTCTTTTAGAATATTTGAAAGTAAAGTGATATGTTATCTGTTTAGTGAAATTTGAACCTTAGTTCTAAATAGGACCCCCCAAATGAGGGACACTAGGCAGAGGAATACTGTAATGCATTTGTACTTCACTTCTGGAAAACTGTGTTCAAGTCCAAACTCAGACAGGAGTGAGAATGAATGTGAAGTTCTCCCTGGAGTCCCCTAGTGAACATCCCTCATTGGTACAAAACCATGTAGAGCATTTGGCAGTCTCTGGTCAAACGGGACTGGAAGTCCAGTGGGCTACAGGCTAGGATTGGGATAGTTTGCACCACTTCTACTGTCAAGTCAGTATAGCTTCTCCCTAACTCCACAACACCAAATTCAGATCCAAGCCATTCAATAAATAGTGAGATCAGTAAACTACAAGAACAAGAATGTGAAACAGTCACCGCACTAGCATGCTCACTGGAGGAAATAAACTGGTATTAGTAACAGTGGGAACAGTTTGCCCAAAATCCCTAATGTAGACAAGGCCTAAATGCTTTAGCTATATGGTTAAAGTAACCATGGATTCTCTCTCCTATTTATTGATTAATTTAGCTCTTTTGAAGTCTTTTAAAATTAGGTGAATTACCCTACACAATTAGATGTACATCCCTCCTACCCCCAAAAGAATTAACAGAAACAGAGAAGCAAATTTGCATAAGTGTGTACAGTTCTGTGATGTGTGTGTGGAAACTGAGTTGTGGTTTGTTTAAAAAAAGGAACCCATTTACCCAGGGTTTAGTAATAGGCTAGTAGAAATTAACAGAATTTAGTGCCAGGTGAAACAAGCAAAACTGAGCAACCATTAGCTCAAGGCTTATCAAGGAAAATAAACCCACACAACAGTAAAGGCCTTGGTTAAAGTATAGCATAAAGCTAACGAATAAGGACATTTTTGCTTAGCATCTAAAATAAGAAGACTTCTTTCCTATCATCTAAGATGGAGTGCAGTAGAAATATATGCATGCACCTCAACAGCTACTATAAAATCAGCTTTGTTGGAGAAAACAGCTAAGACAAGGAAAAACAGCTTCTCGAGGTCCCATTTAAAGCAAGTAATTATTTGAGCTGAGAAACAATGCAATTCTTGGCTATTAAGCTGCAAGTGTGATTCTGCAGCGATAAGGGGAACAAAAGAAATCCTGAGATCAATATGCACTAAGCAAAATTTAGTGCAGTCAAAGAAAGATTCCTCGGAAAGACTTTTGATGTCTCTTAGGCAGGGGGCTGCATACAGGGCCGGCTCCAGGCACTAGCTGAGCAAACTCGTGCTTGGTGTGGCAGATTCTATGGGGCGGCATTCCGCCCAATCCTAGGGCGATGCGGCCGCTTTTTTTTTTTTTTTTGGTTTGCCAATCCGGCCGCCCTATAGGGGGCGGCAGCGGCACGGAGGAGGGGAGCACCCTGCTGGGAGCAGGCTGCGCGCTCCGTCTGCCCCAAGTCTGTAGCAAGCCCGGCAGGGCAGCCCGTGTCCTTCCCTCGCCACCGACCGGAGTGGCGCGGAGCCCTCCTGGCATGGCGAGCGCCCCGCTGAAGCCCTGGCCGCCCCCCTTCTCTCTCTCCCCCTGCTCCCTACCCCTCCCTCCGCTAGCTGGGGCACGTCTGCAGCGCAGGGAGGCACCCTGCACCCTGGCTCCAGTCGCCCCGCAGGTTTTTTTTTTTTTCCCCTGCTTTGCCACTCTGGCCGCATCGCAGGTTCCCCCCCCCCCCCGCTTTTTTTTTTTTTTTGCTTTGCCGTTCTGGCTGTCCTGATTTTTTTTTTTTTGCTTGGGGCGGCAAAAAAGCCAGAGCCGGCCCTGGCTGCATAGAAAACAAGGTTACTACTTTTCAAAATGGATTTCAGATAATTAAGCGAAAGATTTATTAGTGCCCTTCTCTATTTTCCTTTCTCAAACATGACGTATTACTCAATTTGAAAAGTACTGGCCCCTGTTGTGTGTGCGGTGTCCGCAGATTGTGAGCTTACTTTTTTCAAGCCAAAATTATTTGATTTAAAATTTTGACTGTGCTTTAAACTGTAATATTTTACAGGCCACAACTATTATTTATAAAGCACTGGCGGTGTACTTAGCACTGTGTCAATATGCAAGTAGATACCGTCCCTACCAGCCAGGAGCACACAGTCAGTTGGATCCAATTGTGTGTTCCAGAATTCCCATTTCATTTCAATTGAAGATCTGGGTGTGCAGTGTTACACAAGATCAGGCTCCTAACTGGAAGAAAGATGCAAAGCTAGTTGCATTAGAATGCTTAAAATGAATTTGAATCAGGATTGTTTACTTTCTGTCCCTATGAAAATCATTCATTACTACTCTAACCATTTGCACTATCATCATGTGGTCTCACGTGAGGGATAAGCACACACTAAGATGCGAGTTAAGGTAACGCCATATTAAAAAGACAGGAGTTGTTCTTGGTGACTGAACACAAGGTGCTGCCATCCAGAAGGTGATTAGAAAATGATCCCAGATTGAGACTACCAAAGCCAGCAATGATCAGGGATTTGACAGAGGTAAACTCTTTACTGGGTTAGTGAGCAGTAAGTGCTAATCCCATCACTGTCAGAATGCTCAGGAGTTGCCAGGTAGTCGGATGTTTACAGGATAATCTCACTTTTGTTTCAGAATTTCTCTCTCTTGCTTGTTCATGGTTCCTGTGAGTAACACTGGAGCTCTGGCAGATGGTAACTTTGGGTCGCTAGTTACATAGTAATCTGGTAATTCTAGAGCATCTGCAAATGGCTGCCTCCAGTAGCATCGACTATGACCTCAAACAAAACCCCTCATTCTGCATTTCCAACCAAGAACAAAAGGGGGAAAAGTCTTGAAGTTCCAGCCATGAATTGGGCTCATTACAATTTTGTGTTTGGGGGTAAAGGACCCACAAAGAAAAGCACTGTGTAAAATAAAGACAGAAACTAGACAATTCATTTTCTGTCTTTGCTTAACTGATTTACAAGAGATTACTGTGTGGCTGGTTTTAGAAGTCTAAAATTGTAGCAGCCAATATCTTGCTTTGTTGTGGTACACAACATACACAATCCATCAAAATTTGAGATGTTAACAAAAAAAATTTCCAATGTGTTTACATGCATACATAAAATATTTTGCTCCCTTTCCTGGAGCACAGAATAAATCAGTCTTACTGCTGTTTAATATTTATTCTCAGATTAAAAACAAGAAAATGAAGAGCATTTTTCTACATCTCATATATAATGTGGTTTGTGTGATTACGTTTTGACATAGTTCTATTTCCTGTTTATTCCACAGGAAGCAGGAGACCTGCTGCTACAGGGAAATAAAACAGTTATAACACACAGTCTCTCTGCAACTTCTGTAACACCAAGAGGTACTGAATACTCAACTGAAGTGTCAGCAGAGAGAGACCAAGAGAGGAAAGCAAACCTAGGTAGGTGTTTCATCCATTTGCTTCAAAAGCAACCTCTATGAGTGCATAAAATATTTAGCAGGGTTAATGGTTTTGCATTCATTTCAATTCCATCTTTAAAAAACAGACTGCAGCAAAACGGTAAATTACTGGGTGAGCAGACAAATTTTTACACAATTGTGCATTAACTATCTCTGACTCAAAGTGTGAACGACACCAAAAGAAGATGAATAGATTGTCTGTTATTAAAGAGAATAAGTGGTAATAGGCGTACAAGAATCACTAGTTGTTTTCAGATGATACTTTATTTGTTTATATTAAAAACTGAGTGTTACTGAATTTTATTTTTAGCATGTGCCACATGACATTTTTGATTTATAGTTTCAAAACTGAACAGCATGTAATATAGATAATTGACATGAAGTTGATGCACTGTTGATTCTGTTCGTGAAATGAAGTGAAATGGTAGCTAGTAGTATTTAAAATGGCAACAGTTCCTGAGCAGTTATTCTTTTCATTATACTGAAATAAATTTTCATAAAAAAACCCAAAATCTTCACCACTGTCCTGTCTGCACCAATAGTCAGTAAGAGTTTTAATAAGTCCATGATATAGAAAACATCCTACATCAAAGAGAAAATGGTATACACTAGGAAAGTGCACGGATCCATTTGGAGAGACATGTAGACACATCAATCAAAGAGAGGTCTCTGAGAGAGAATATTTAAAGAACCTGCTTTAAAATGCAGAAAGGGAAGAATAACTTTTTTTATCTGCTGCGATTCCAGCTAGTTCAATCTGCTGTAGTTGAGATGAGATAATTTTAGTCTTATATTTTAACATGACAGTGCTGTAGCATGTACAATGATTTCAGTGTCCCAGTATGTCAGGAGAGAGGCTTAGCTGCAGAGGTTACATGTCCCTTGAGGGAAGTAGCCAGCACCGAAGAGCCTGGGTTTGCAGCTAAATCCAGTATCAGCACAAAACGGCTTCTGCCACAATGAAGCAGAACTTTAGATTGAGAGTTGTAACTTTAAATAACCTGTTGGAGGCTGGAGTGTAGAGAAGCCCACAGGCAGTGAAGCAGCAGCGATGCATGGAAAGGGATATATGGAGGGAATGAAAAGAAAGCTTATGTATAATAATTGTTTCTACAACACAGGGAATCCTATCTCATCAATACAAAGGCCTGTACTTAGAAGACAACCACGGGTAGATTACAGTCTTGATACTACAGCAGAAGACCCTTGGGTTAGAATTTCTGATTGCATCAAAAGCTTGTTTAATCCTACTATGAGTGAAGAAAACAGTCACTTAGACTTAGACCCCAACAACAACACAAATGAAGAAAATCAAAGTCCCAGCAGCCCAGAGGTAGTGCTGCAGAAATCAGAAGCAGACGCAGACGGTTCAAAAGGATACAAATCAGATGAAAGTGACACTGGGAAAAAGGGCCCTCCAGTAGCACCTAAACCAGCCTGGTTTCGCCAAAGTCTAAAAGGTTTGAAGAAAGGAAATTCAGATATCAGCACACGGGCAGATCAAAATTCCATTGATCTCCAGAGTGTTTCTGGCAAAGATCGGGGGTCCAATATATCCCGGGCCTCACCCAGAGGATCATCAATAAAGCAGAGAATAAACTCCTTTGAAACTTTCAGTGCTCCTCAGTCACCTGAAAAAGGAAACAGAAAACCCAGCCCAAAGCCATCAGTCTGGAAAGAAAATTCTCCCAGCCCAAAGCCATCAGTCCGGAAAGAAACTTCTCCCAGCCCAAAGCCATCAGTCCAGAAAGAAACTTCTCCCAGCCCAAAAGAGCCAGAATCACCCGCAGTTCATTTAAACCAAGCCACTTATAATGAAGGGTCTGATAACAGCCAACTACAATCAACTCCACCTGTGGTTACAGTCGAGACTCTGAGCCTAAATAGGTCCTGCTCTCCCAAAGAGGCACTCGCTTGTAGTCCAAAGAGAAGCAACAGCACAAGTACTGAAATTTCCTTGGATTTACTGTCTTCACAAGCCACTGAACTTCACTGTCCAGTAGCAAAAGCACAGAGCCAAAGAACACGAAGCTTCCCCCTGACTGCTAACCAGTCTTGTGAGATGATGAAGACAAATGATGAAAAATACAGCAAAATCTATGCCATCAGCAATCAAGTGTCATCTGCTTTAATGAAATCTTTGCTTTGCCTTCCTCAGTCTCCGCTCTTTTCTGGGAACAATCCATGGAGCACTTTGGAAACATCATCTCAGCACGCCATGGAAGAGAATGGGACCCCTCCCTCATCTACGAGTGAGAGTCATCATTCAGACACTGGATTTTCCCTTAAGTAAGATACCATATTAAAGTTCCCCACACACTGCACAAAGCAATTTGCACCTCAGGCAATTTAGATAGGAGTATAGGTTGCTTAGAGTGTAGACAAAGTTAACAACTCCTCAGAGGAATGTAAAGGATCAGTCGAATGCATGCTGCCATTGAGAACAGATTTTTAAGCTTTTATGCTGCCAGCTTCTTTGAGCCACAGAACAATATCCCTAGGTTCTCCATAGTTTGGAGCCAGAAGAATGGACCCAAAACTGATAATCCCAATATTGGGGCAGTTTCAAGTGTAAGTCCATACAGCTGCTCCTACCCCTTTATTTCAATGCTACCAATTTGCCAACATTTTAGGCCAAGTTCTGCTGTTACATCAGCGCATTGATGGTCGTTTTGGATCAGTAAAGGAGAAGGTCTGACTGCTGCCACACCAGATGAAGTAGCCAGCACAGGTTCCATACCTTCCCCAAAACAATGCATTGCACATCCCCAGAGAGGTCTTGCCTCTTAAGGATTTGCACTGCTCAGGTTATCAACATTAGATTTTTTTAATAACCATTTTTTCATAATATTTTATAAATATCTAACCAGGTGAGGAATCTAGAAAAGAATAGCTAAATAAACTAGAATTAAAATGTTGGGGAAGTTATTTTAAAAGCAGGACGTGAACCTCCCAAACCTTGCCTCCTGTTCTCCAAGGGTGTCCCAGTATGTAATTCAAAATATATTGTACATAAATGTTTTTAGTCTAGTCTCTGTTTTGCAGACATGCCCTCTGTGGTGTTAGTTTGATGTGACAGTGTCATTAAATAAAGAGGGGGAGGCTATGTGCTTAACAGCTTTTACAAAGGTTATAGTTTGTGATGAATTAATGTCATGGGCCTTGGGGTTATGGTTTGGATAAGCATCTGCACTCTCAGGTACGCATCTGAACCTTTGGTAACTGCAAAAGTGGGATGGGTATTTCCTAGCTCAAATTTGAAACACAATGAAAACAATCTCTCTCACAAGAGTCTGATATAATTACAAGAGTGTGGTACTTTTGCTACCCGTTTCCAATCCCAGGTATAACTAGGAAGTCTGGAGTCACATTAAAAAAGAAAAAAAAAAAAAGTTATCTGAACTTTTTTCCAATGCCCAGGGAAGGTTCAATTTGAGTTGGGGCAAAGTTTCAAGAGAGCTCTTATTCCTTCATGTGAATGCTCACACAAGTGTGTCATCACTGAAGCACAGGGTGACCAGACTGCAAGTGTGAAAAATCGGGACAGGGATGGGGGGTAATAGGTGCCTATATAAGACAAAGCCCCGAATATCAGGACTGTCCCTATAAAATCGGGACGTCTGGTCACCCTACTGAGGCAGCAACCCTGCCACCTCTTGCTATGTTACACAGTAGGCATTATTGGGAACAAATAAATAGAGATCTGAACCACTTGGCCCATTACCAGTTAAACTCTAGTATGATCAAAATATGAAGATTCCAGAATTGCCTGTTCTGTGCCACAGTGTGGAAGCTGCTATCACAAATTAATGTTGCTTTTTTCCCTTTTCAAAATGGAAAAGCCTCTCTGAACTGAGAGACTATACTGTGAGTTTAACAGACAGAGGGAAAGAGGAAGAGAAACAGGAACACTGTTCATCTCAAGCATCTGGTGCGTCCGGGCAGTCAGTCATCTCTCTGCTTTCCCCTGAAGAATTAAAGAAGCTTATAGAAGAAGTAAAATCACTAGATGAGGCTACCTTAAAGGTAAGTCCACTTTTCTGTACACACTATTCTGAAAAAATAGTGTTTAATTTTTGCTATGTGAAATTCTTACAAACACAACACCAATATTAATATGTAATAGTAACGCTCAGTTCTTTCAGCCATAAATCTCAAATCACTTTACAAAGATGGCTAAGAATTATCAGCTCGATTTTACAGATGGGATAACTGAGGTGCAGAGAGGGCAAAGCCAACGTTTTCAAAAGTGTGCACCAATTTTAAGTACCCAACTAGAGATACCTTAAAGAGGCCTGATTTTCAGAGGCAGTGAACACCCATTTCACTCAACAGGAGTTGTGGGAGCTCAGAAGAGCTGAAAATCAGGCCTTAATTGTCTCTCATTTGGGCAATCAATAGCAACGGACATTTCTGAAGACTTTGGTCTAAATGGCTTGGTCAAGATCATATAATTAGAGGAAGCGCAGAGAATAAAATCTAGGCTTAGTTCAGTGGCCTGTCCACCAAGCTATGCATCCAGCTACAGAAAAGCACATTGTTATGAGACAAGTGAAGATAAATTAATCAGTTTCTCTTAAGAAAGAGTGTTATACTTGAATCCTTAAGAACACTGAGTATGTGCTACTAAAAAAAAAAAAAAAAAAAAAAAGGAATTTCCCCTGTAATCTAAAAGGGTAACAGACTGAAACAGCTCATTCCAGGCTATTGTTACAATTAAAACTTTAACAAAATGTACATTAAAAATAGCAACCCAGCTTAGAAGTCATTTTTGAGCCACAGACCATTATTCATTGAGTAGGATGAGTTGTAGATAACAAAAGTTTTTTCCTCTCACAGTTAGAAGACCATGTGCATAGTTCTCACCATTGAGCCAATAATATTTTCTCTCTCTATTTCAGTAGTGATCAGTGATCTTTAATATATTGTAATTTACAGCCATTCACTGAAGCAGCAAAACTTTTAGACACCAACTCATTCATAAGATATGATACCCAGGTGAAGTTAGCCCATTAAATAAAAACAAACACAGAGTTTGTCTTAGCCATCTAAGTGCCACTGCAGAATACACAGTGGATACAGAAGAAAATATACAGATCTTCTAGTAATCTTGAATTATAGTAGGATGTATCCGAAATTATTTTTTTTCTGTGTTTAGCAATTTGATGATATTCAGGTTACAATTTTGCATAAAGAAGAAGATGCTGGTCTTGGATTCAGCCTGGCAGGAGGAATCGATCTAGAAAACAAAGTTGTTACTGTAAGTAGCATCACTCATAAAATACTCCCAAAATAAACAATCAGTCTAAAAAAAGGTGGCAAAAAAAATGGAATGGGTTGAAAAGAGAACGTCAAAAATGGAAAAGGTTTGGAAGCTAAGACCTATGAGGACAGATTAAAGAAACTGGGCAAGTTCAAGGCTAGAGAAAATAAGAATATGGTGGGAATGATAGTCTGTACATAAGGAAATAATAAAAAATTAGAGCTGGACAATGTGGTTTCAACTGGAAAGTGTTCTCTCTCTCTCTCTCTCAAAAAAAGGGGGGTTCATCAAAAATGAAAACTTTCTGCAAAAAAATATTTCAAATGGAAAATTTTGAAACAAAATTTTAATTTTGAATTGAGGTTCATGTCATTTCATTTTGGTTTTCAATTTTTTTTCAGATTTTTGGGTTTTCCCCTTTTTGTCACCTTATGCAAACAAACAAACAAACAATATCTAGGTTTCCCCCCATCTTTTCCTTTTCCTACTCTGTAACTTTTCGAACTTTGAAAAAGTTTGAGTGACAAAAAGAAAAATGGAATTAATTTTGCCACTCCATTTTTTCAGAACTTCCTTTTTTAAAAATATAGCTCCTTAACAGTACCCAGCAACCCTACATAAGCAGCAAAGGGCAGGAAATGGAAAAGAATTTATGGTGGCAGAAGATAATTAGCAAACTGGAATGAAATGTTGCCAGAAAACTGGGATTAGCATGCCTATTTTAAGTGCAATGGGATATTTAATCATCAATAGTGATGAAGGCCTTCAGGAGCACAGTACCTACTGCAGCATAGATTCAGAGGAAGATGGTCATCTACTAAATAACCAATCCCTCTTTTCAGACTCCTGACTCTCTCTTTTTTAAGTCAATGGTGCAGATTCAGGACAAGATGACTGACCTGGTTAGACTCTGTGAAATCTGATGGCTAATAGCATAAGGTGGTACCAGCTACAAGTCACCCTGTATCTCCTGTATCTTAATAAGCTTCTACCACAACAATTACAATCCATGAGCCTTAAAAATCAGCTCTCTTTCTTGCTAAGAAATGAAAATGTGTCACATTTCAAGTTTACTAACTGTGAGACTTAGTCACGTCTTCTCTTTTTTTGTGGCGGTTGGGGTCTCTAATAGGTTCACAGAGTATTTCCTAATGGACTAGCATCTCAGGAAGGAACTATCCAGAAAGGAGATGAAGTCTTATCCATTAATGGGAAGTCTCTTAAAGGTGCCACTCACAACGATGCTTTGGCGATCATGCGCCAGGCTCGGCCGCCAAGGCAAGCCGTCGTAGTGACTAAAAAAGCTAAAGAGGAAGAAAAAAGTCTTAATGTTTCAGTTGACTCTACTACGTATTCTACAGAAAGTGAAACCTCAACAGAAGCTAGTGAGTACTTTACACCTGCAATAAACCACATCCACTACCTATCTAGATATTAATATACCACCACAGAATCCTTGCCCTTTACAAAGGGTTGCATGGGATTTAGCTAGACAAATCTTGGAGTTGTGATTAAAAGTTGTACAACTGTTTAAAAATCCAGGAAGTAGGCTTTAAACAACCTGTTACTCAGTTGATACTGCTCTCTGCTGTCCAAAGTCCCAGTCCTGCAAAATCTATCAGCTGAATCAAGATTCTAGGTGTATATATAAATAATCATAAAATTACAGATTGAAATCTATGCAGTCTTCAGTATAAATCAGAGTTGCAATTTTGTAACATAAAATATTGACAATTTCATGTAAAACAACATATGCTATTTTATTCTGTATAATTATGTGGTAGATGCTGATTTGGGGCTCAGCTGTATATGAAGAAAAAAATCAATTAATATTGGTGGGGAAAAGGTATGCTGGGAAAATGCAATAAATAAAGATATTATAAGTCTGTTAGTTTTACTAAGAAGTTATATATACACATGTTACATAATTCACTAAACTGCACCAAAAAGTAAGATTCCTCAAAATGGAGCTCTAAAAAAATTCAGATAATGTCAAGCGTAGTTAACAGGATTAACTCCATGTGTAATGGCTACTCATGGGAGTAGTAATGAACTTTCATTTCAAGCCCCTAGAAGTTCCTGTGTTGTGAAAAATATTTTATTTGAAAGGATACTTTCTCCAGATTACCTAAATCATACTCTGGCCTCCAGCACACCAGCTGGCTATATTCAAAACATATAGAGGACATACAGTTTTGTAGAATCATCTTCATTCTTAGGATTTTTTTTCAGAAGTCAGAGCTTTGTAATCATATTTACATACCCCAAATAAACATTACTGGCTGTTTAGGTAATATTAGTTTTAATCTTACCATCAGGTCACTTGTATTGAACACTTAATTTTGGAATATATACAGTATATGGAAATGTTAATGTGGCTCTAGCATGTTTATGTAATTCAAGCAAATTCTGTTTATATTAAATCCATCCTATTCATTCGGTTCAGATTTCAATACACTAAAAATACACCCCCCCCCCACCGCCCACATAACCTTCTGTAGGAGCAATTAACAACTTTACAGTGAGCAAAAAGATGAAGAAAATTGTCATTTTCTGCCTTGTTTTGCTCTATCATTTACTTACCTACAAAAATTAAACAAACAAAAACTCATTCTTTGTTCAGATGTTTTCACTTTTCAGAATATTTTGTACCCCTCCTGATACCATTCTATTCCTTTCCAGCAACTGAAGACACAATCTGCACTGTAACTCTGGAAAAGACACCTGCTGGCTTAGGATTCAGTCTGGAAGGAGGGAAAGGCTCCATCCACGGAGATAAACCCATCATCATCAACAGGATTTTTAAAGGTAGAGGTGTTTAAACACACTCTCTCTCTCTCTCTCTATTTATTTACACACACACACACACACACACACACACACACACACACACACACACACACACTGTCAGATCCTCAGCTGCGGTAAACTGGAGTAGTTCCATTGACTGATCTACACCAGATGAGGATCCAGTCCGTGATCATTTTTATTTAAACTGCAGCATTACATTTTGTTGTGCGGGATGAACTCCTTGCTCTGTAATTAGACCAGACGCATTTTATACCATTTATACAGAAACACACTTCTTCTTTTGCATGGAAATGGCAACATTTACAAGTCAGCAGAAAGGTTTGAAATCCATTTGAGGGTTTCAGAAGATGCAGGGTGCACTTTTGCTGTACCTCCTGGAAATGAAAAAAGGGGGCACTTGTTCACAATGTGTTCAATGGTTTGGAGGTCTCTACATTTGCACTGTGGCAAATACTTGATTCTCCATTGGTGCATCAGCTGTGCACATCTTCCATGTAACGTCCTAGTACAGCTATCCATAATTACAACAACAAAAGATTTCCCCACACAAAAGAACTGAAGTAAATTCATTGTCTCCCCACAGGAGTTGCATCAGAACAAAGCAGCACTGTTCAGCCTGGCGATGAGCTATTGCAAGTGCACGCAATTGTTATGCAAGGACTCACCCGTTTTGAAGCTTGGAATATCATCAAGGCATTACCTGATGGGCCCATCACTGCTATCATCAAGAGGAAAAATCCAAGTTCTGTTACCACCAAATCATCTGAAACTTTGCAAGGAGAAGAATGAAACTGCTGCCAGTATTAAAACAAACAAACAAACCAACCCAGAACATTTAATTACTTAAAGCCATTTACCAACACAGCAGAGATATTGTGAAAGTGCAGATGATCATATTGCAAGTTTTACAGATGTCTTTGCAACCGCAAAGCAAGTTGTCTGGAATAAGAGACTGATCTAAAATGCTCACAACTCCTTTTACAATATTCATAAGCAGCTGTTGAAAACTGTAGAAGACTAAAAAAGGATCTTCATATAATGAGTGTAATAAAATGTGTGAAAATTGCAGTACTCTCTATCCCATGTAAATCAATTTGATGGTGTCACACACTAGCGTGCAAAGTTAATTTAACCACCAAATTTAAGGAAAATTAGAAACAGGCCAAAACCCTAAGGCAGATTCTCAGTCCTGCTCCAGAGACTGACCACAAACCCTAGCTGGGGACTCCGTAACATAGGGTAGCTCTCGGTGGGTGCAGAATAGAAATGGTTGGCTCCTAAATTTCCCTCCCCACAGCTTCCAGCACATGGGGAAGGGAGGAAGACAGGGCAAGTAGCCAAAGAAGGATGGGCTCTATCGAGCACAAAGGAGCCAGGGCCGCCCAGCGGAGAAGGGGAATTCTTTGCTAGCATAAAGCTGGCTCTGCTGCCTTCTACACCAGTTGCCCCACACCCCCATTGTAAGGGGAAAAAGAGGATGTTTGGGGGTATTCTGGGGTCACGAGAGGGAGAGGAGAGGACGGGACAGGACGTAGCAGAGCTCCATCTTATCTTCCCCTGGTGTAACAGTCGGACACGTAAGTTAGAGTTGCACTGGACAGCAATCATTTGCTCAGTGGCCAAGCAGCCCTGAAACAAGGAGTGACTAGTTCTCTGCAGCGCCCCCACCCCTAAATTGGATGAAGTAGAGAATCAAGCTAATATAAATGCAAATCTCCTTTGTCTGAGCGAGAATTGAGCACATGCATCTGAAGAATATTGTACCGCAGCACAGTATTTACTGTGAAACATACCCAGGCATTGCGTTGTGAATTACAAATATCCTCAGTACAGGGTTGAGAATTTTGACAGGCATTCAGGGATTGCTCTGCTCAGTGCTGCAATGCCTACATGATTCAGGAGCCTAAGTCACCAAAAGTCACATTTCATTGAAAGTCAATGGGTCCCTAAGTGTCGACGTCACCTCTGAAAATGAGACTTAGGCCCTGAACACTGAGCAAAGCAATACCTAAATACTTTTAAAAATCTGGCCCAGAGGAATGAGGACATTTAGAACTGAACCTGGTTGTCTGAATATATAGTTTGTGTAATTTTTAACATCACTGTATTAGTATTTTAAATGAAAATATCAGTGATTGATTATGGGATTTAAGGCTCATTGAGCCAGCTGGTGACTGGAAATACTAAATACCTTGGGGACAGATCTGGCACTGATGGTTACACAAGGCATGCCATTGCTTCAAATGGAGAGTTCTGTGCAAAATAGTGTACTACAGCATCTTTGTCACGGTTTGTAAGTACCCCCAAGATTTGACCAGTCTTCAGTACCTACTAGTACAGTACCCTGGAAGATATTACCTCCTTGATCTCCTCCATGTATTTCTATCACTTATAATAGAATTTAAATTAACAGGAAGTTAATGAAACTGTAACTTATTTGCTTAATTTATTATTGTGCTAAAAGACAAGAAGGGAACGAATTCTGTGATTCGTGCTAGTTCAGATACAGTAAACGAATGCATAATCAATATGAATGACAAAAAAAAAAGCCCTAAGAGCATTGGAATCGGTGGTTCAACAGTCCAACTATTTCCCCCCCTCTTTGTTTAAAGAGATGTTGCTGAAGGCAGCACCAAGCATGGATTGTTCCACTGTTACCACTGCTAGTACAATTTTAAGGTTTTGTTATTTTTAAAATATACAACGGCCTTAAACACTGAGACAAGTTTTTGCACATTTCTATTGGCCCCACATTTTCAAAATAAGTCTCTTATTGTGTACATGCACCTAGCACTGCATTATCATTATGATTTGTATTATCAGATTCACCCAGGAGCCCCAGTCATGGACCAGAGTCTTATTATACAAGATGCTGTACAAACGGAACAAAAAGACAGTCCCTGCTCCAAAGAGCTGTCTTATGACAGATGAAGTTGCTGCTTAGTTTGGTCAAGACAATGCCTCTTTGCCCTGTGGTCCTTTTGGTCTCCTCAGACCTGCTTTGTTAATATAGGGACATAACATTAAGATCACTGATTATTACATACCACGGTGTTAATCCTAAAGGGCAGGTTCCTGAAAAGCACAAAGGCAATTGTTATTCTTTAATCAACAGTCAAAAGAAATATTGTAGCAATAGGCAATGTAAAGATAAGCAATACAAGAGTCTAGTCAAGCCATGACTACTTTTTTTGCACAGTATATATTTTACAATTTCCTGTTTAGCGCTCTCTCTATGTGAAATCTCATCTGGTTAGCCACTTCTAAGTAAGTATCATTTCCACAGTGTGTATACAGGAAGATCAAAATTTTAAAAGCAGCTGTCCATACAGATCAGTGGTTCTCAACCTGGAGTATGCGTATTCCTAGGGATATGCAGAGGTCTTCTGGGGGGTACATCAACTTATCTAGATATTGGCTAATTTTACACCAGCCTACATAAAAAGCACTAGCAAAGTCGGTACAAGCTACAATTTCATATAGACAATGACTTGTTTATACTGCTCTATATACTATACACTGAAATGTAGGTACAATATTTATATTCCAATTGGTTTATTTTACAATTATATGGTAAAAATGAAAAAGTCAGCAGTTTTTCAGTAATAGTGAGCTGTGACACTTTTGTATTTTTATGTTTGTTTTGTAAACAAGTAGTTTTTAAGTGAGGTAAAACTTGGGGGTACGCAAGACAAATCAAACTCCTATACAGGAGTCTGGAAAGGTTGAGAGCCACTGATACAGATAACATGAAAAATCTGAATCAATGATCACTTTAGCAGCTGTCCAGTGAAGCAGGCCCTGAGCTCGTTAGCTCTGTTCTGGCTCAAGTCTGCAAAAGCCAGGTCAAACTCTTTTTGTGGGTTTTCACAGCCTTGCTCAGAAAGACTGAGAGATTGTATTAGATAACAGTCCTTGTACAGGGCAGAAAGAGAGAGATTGTATTAGATAACAGTCCACGTACAGGGCGGCCTGCAGTAGCATCAGCTTTAGTCATTAAACAAAAAAATCATCCAAAACTTCAACCAAGCTTTTCAAAGGTTGTAATAATTTCAGATCACCTGCCTGCTCCTTCCTCTCCTGGCTACCAGTCTTTTAGGTTTCTGAACCTCTGCATTTCCTGGTTCTGGCTGACACCAAAAACGGAAATGTCAATGTACCATGTAAAACAGAAGTGTCTCCCAGTATTCCAGTCTCTCCCAAAGCAGGAAGTCCCAGAAATCTTACAAGACAGCCTGTACTTACAAATTTCCAGCCTACTTTGGCAGAGTAGAGGGCTCATGGAGCAGTCCGGTGATGGGCTGAACACCCTCAGATCTTGTTGAACCGCGTGTGCTCAGCACATCACAGGACCAATCCTTTAAATTGTTCAGATTCTGGTTCTGTCCCTCTGACCAATATTTATTCATGGGTAATGCCGTTGACCTCAAAAGGACTACAGGCATGAGTGAAGGTGGTTGGATCAGGCCTAAGGTTTAGATAAACACTTGATCTTTTGAGTGCTTGAACAACACAAGGCCCTCATCCTGCAAAAACTTTACACACTTACTTAACTTTACACACCTTGAGTTGTCCTACTGACCACTCACTGTGCATAAAGTTAAGCATGAACCTAAGCCTTTGCAGGACAGGCGCCCAAACCACTCTCTCACAAAGTCACTTGTCATTCTTCAGAGTTGCAGTATGCAGCAGTCTAAGTTAAAAACAAAAAAATCCAAAAAACTCAGACTAGACAAAAGCTGAAGGGCTCAATCCTGCAAGATGCTGAGTACTCTCCCCCCCTCACTAAAATATCTACCTAAGGACTCATCCTGCAGCCATCTCCATAGTGTCCGAGTAGCTAAGGGCAGTCACAACCTCACAGAATTGGCCTTAAGCTCCAACAGAGCACGGAGCAATCTTGAAAGGTGCAGAGCTCCTTTGAGTCTCATTGGCAATGGGAGTTGAGGGGACACTATGACAGAGTTAAAGGATAATTCAGAAGAACAAAAATGTGAAACAGAAAATATTTTATTTAATTTGCAACACACACTGGCAAGTTTTAAAAATGCCAGTCACAAAAGAGACTAAAATTTAACCCCCCTTCCCTAAAATTCTATTATATACATTAAAAACTACAGTGGAAATATTTGTACATAAACGTCCCACAAACCACACCACATATGCAACAAACACAAGAACGGAAATTTAAATGTATTAACAAATAAATACTTAATAAAGTAAAAGCATGAAAATTACAACCTGATTTACATGTTTGCAACTCAACAATCATAAATTATCCTTTTATAAAAGAAAAAATGATAAATGAATAGTATGCTGTTTATAATAACTTCTGACATTACCTAAGTAACCAGCTACATAAATATTTTCGATGGCTGCATACTGCACTGCATATTACACCAATAGCTGATTTCCTAAGATATGCCGTGGGGTGTGTCAGTCTTGGAGACATAAACAAGAAGGTCCTACTTTTATGAACAAGCAAGTCAAGATTAGTCCACAGCACTTTACAGAAAGGACTTTTCACAAGTTCACAACACTTTGAACAACATATTGGAAAATTGTTCAAATGCATGATCATTTCAAATGCAGTTAGAAAAATGACAAGTAAAGTGCTTCAATACATCTCTTTATTTATTGCCATTATGTCAGTGCAGTATGACAATTTGTAATCAGAATTTTTGGGTAGAGAGGGGATGATGGGAGAGGACAAGGCCCAGGGATCTGTGAATTGGTTGAGGATATTAGGCTCTGATTCAGCAAAACACTTAAGTATATGCTTAACATTAGCACTGAAGTCAGTCCGACTTCAGCACATGCTGAATCAGGCCCTTATAGTCTAGAATGAGTGGGCCATATGTTCTCACCTACCCTATTCATTGTGGTCTACCCCATTTTTTGTGTTGGTCCCAATGTAATATCTCAAACTATACTGATGTAAGCAGCAAAAGAGCTAGCTCTTCCCCTTCAAGAAAGGAACATTGTTTCATATGGGTCATTAGGTAGAATCTGAGATATAACCGGGCTCCCTCGGATCTGACTTATACTGGTGGAACTACATTGACTTCAGCAGAGCTGCTCCTTGTTTTACTCCTGGGGCAATTCTGCGCCCATGCATAATTCATGTCTCCCGCAGATTTCTTTGCTTCCCCGCAGAAAATGATTTTCTGATAAAGAAGCAAAGGGAAGCTGCAAGAGCGGTCACGCACTCTTCCCTAGCAGTGCAGGCACATCGTTTCAGGCATCTGGAGCAGCTGGTGGAGAGGTAAATCACCATGGTGACTCCTACCCTGCACCGGAATCAGCTGCTAGACCCACGCCAGAAACCTCCCCTGGCTGTAGGAAGCTCAGCATCCTCAGCTGCGGGGGATGGGTTGCTGTACTGGGAGCTGCTCCCCCCCCCGCCAATCCTCACCCCATACACCCAGATCCCCCCCAGCCCTCCATACCTGAACCTCATCCTGCTGAACCTAAACCCCTGCATCTAGAGCCCCCCACCCCACTGAACCCCAGCTAGCTGTACCTGGATCCCCAATCCCCCAGCACCCAGACCCCTCCCGCCGAGCCCCCCCCCGATCCCCCACTGAGGCCCAACCACCGTCACCTGGAACCCCCTGCAGAGTCCCATTGCCCCTGCACCTGGAACTCCCCCTCCCCCAAGAGCCTCTGCATCCAGATTCCACCCACCCAGACCCCTCACTGATCAGTCTGCACCCAGATTGCTCAATACAGAACCTTCTCACCCCACACCAAGCCCCTCCACACTTAGATCCTGCCTGGTTGAGTCTGCCTGCCCCACACCTGGTGCATCTGGCACAGAGGATCAGGGCCCTGGGGTGTTTCTGAGGCAGGCCCAGCCCTGATGCTGTGTCAGGGTTGAGTGCAACCTTACCACCGAGGTAGTGTCCTGAGATGCGGGAGGGAGGCTGTGCAGCCAGTGGTCTGTGCTCCTCACTGTCATGCTGGAGCCTCCACATTTGTTTGACAAATAAAACTTGCAGAATTTTAAAATAGTGTGTGCATAAATTTTTAGAATTTTTAATTTTTTGGCGCAGAATTCCCTCAGGAGTAACCTGGTTTACACTGATGAAGTATGATCATAAACAGACCTGAAGTGTGGCTTTTGCTCCAGGAGGGGGCAGCAGAACTTCCTCTAGAATACTGTTAGTTGCTGAAATAATGTCACTTATTTTAATAGTTACAAAAATACAGTATGACAAGGTAGTGCAATTTTAAACAGAAAGGCAGGTACAAAAATAGTAAATCCTATATTAAAAATGGACTTTGCGACTTTGTTCCCACTTCAACTTTCCTACATATCTATATTGTTAGAAAGGCATTGTAGGTCGGTTTCTGATCCCATCATTTCTTCCATTTTTATCTTAATCTAATCTGTTATGCCAGCAATAATAGCCTTTCTTACCCTCCCTTCTAAGTCCCAGCAATGAGACTCGGATTTCCTTTGAGAAAATGCCTCAAGTTTTCACTGTCTTTACCGCTTTGGTCAGATTGCTGTAAAATCCAGCCATGCTGCTCGGAAAGAATGAGTCCACTACAGTCTGGGGAAGATAGCCACCAAGATCCGTCTGAAAGAAAGTGAGGACTTGGGTCTTGTCTGGTTCCCTGAGAAAACAAAACATCAGTGCAAGTTATCTTACAACCAGAAGTGTAAAATATTAAGGACTTTATAAGATTTCTTATCTTTGGGATGTGTTATCTATGGATAAATATTTCTATGCCTTTTCCATAGAATGGGCACAAAGCAAACTTCCCGATTACTCACCCATCAATGTGCCTTTACCTACCCCTACAAGGAAAGGATAGTAAATTTCCCAATTAATTTAGGCCCTGATTCAGCAGAGCACTTAAGTATATGCTGAACTTTAAGTATGTGAATTGCCTCTGAAGTCAGTGGGACTACTCATAAAGTTAAGCACATGTTTATGTGTTCTACTGAATCAGATTCTTAATCCTGGGCTTCTCAGCTAAGGATGCCAACAAGGATACCCACTGTGATGATAGTTTCTGTAATGTTAACAGATGTCCGCTAGGAAATGGAAAAAAGAGACTAACTCATTTCACCTGGAGCATTGAACATCACTCAGTTTTAATGACAATGTCTACCAGCCACAACCAGATATAAACCAGTAACTGCCAGAGGGTTCTCTCTTGAATGGTGCACATTAATACATACACATGATAGCTATGGATAGAACTTTCAAGTACAGCAAATGTAATATTCAAATAGACTTCTTACCCTGGAACAGGTATACAGAAGCAACCACAGGGATAATTAAACCCTCTCACGTATCTTGGTTGGGGAGGACAGAGTGCATGTTCCACATTGGTTGCTATAAGAAAAAAAAAATCACTAACAGTAAAAGTTTTCTACCACAGTAAACACCACCAGCTGAAAGGCATTTACGATGAAAGCTAGTCAAAGATTCTTGAGGTTGATGTTCTTTGGCCTGTATTATGCCTGGTGATCATAACATGGCTATCTGGGGGGAGGGATATCTCAGTGGTTTGAGCATTGGCCTGCTAAACCCAGGGTTGTGAGTTCAATCCTTGAGGGGGCCACTTAGGGAGCTGGGGCAAAAATCAGTACTTGGTCCTGCTAGCGAAGGCAGGGGGCTGGACTCGATGACCTTTTGGGGTCCCTTCCAGTTCTATAAGATAGGTATATCGCCATAAAAATAATATTCCCTTCTGGCCATCAAATCTATGAATCAAAGTACTGCATGCATTATAGGAATGATTTCTGCTGGTATGGACTGTACACCAAGGCACTTCAAAAGACATTTATTGGGCTTATACAGTATTATGGCACCCAGTGTTTTAATAGTAACCTAAGTTGCTTGCACGCTAATCTAAAAGTAAGATAAATGCATTTCACAAAGATGTTCCTCTCTTGGTCTTTTGAGAAGGCATAAGCTCACTGCACATATCTATATCTATATCGAGAGAGATTCCTGCCTGGTGATCCAAAGAGGGAACTGTGGGGCATTGACACTCTTGACTTAAGACTTAATGAAAGACGTAAATGAACGGGAAGAAAGAAAGATGAATATATGCACATAGTACCAGCAGCTTGAAATAGTTGCTCTCTGCAGCAAAACTGATCACTGTTGGGATGCTCTATGGGCACATCTCTTCACGGTCTTTAGTTAAGCAAAACTTAACAGCTTTCAGTACATCCTATGAAGTGTTCAGAGGCAATGCTTCTGAAGGGACTTTCTTAGACACTTCTACAAGTTCTAAAAAATGTACCCAGCTGAATACTAACTGAAATATCTATTCCTTCTCAGAAGAACACTATGAAAAGGAATGATAGGCAAACAGTATAATCATTCACTGAAGAGTGTAAATATTGCTGATATTCTAGATGATAATGATGTAATTAAGCACTAATACTTGCTAATAACTATTGATTAAGCATCTTCTGACCAAGATTTTTACTGTATATCCAACATATATATATTTTGAAAAACAAAAAGAATATATCCTGAAAGATTTTCAGTTATATTCACTAACTTACTGTTAATATAAAATATAATACAATACAATATAATATAATATAAATGGATTGGAAATTTAAATATTTTACCAGCAGAGGCTATAGTCCCGTCTTCATACTGCTTAATTAGCACCACATCTACAAAATCTCTAGGAGAAATAATCTTCATGAAGGCTGATGGGGTAAGAGTTCTGCATATAGAGATAGTCTACAAAATACAAAACAGCATTAAATCACTGTATATGTACATATAAATGCAGTGATGTGCTTCTAACATAGTAAGTGAGAGATTGGGATATCTTTTCTCATGCTTACTTGACAAGCAGTGCCATTTATTTCAGTTACACAATTTGTGGAATAACTTGCTATTCAACGTGAACAAATGTATCAGCTAAGAGTCTTGACTGAAGAGCATTTTTGATGGGAAAAATACAGTGATGAGAGGTGGATCCAATGCCATAAGAACAAGCAACACAATGCTCTTTAAGAAGAGAGTCACCCACGGATATACTCATAGATGTAGTTATTTACAAACTCCAATTTCAGTTAATAACTTTGTTACATCAAACTTGGCGCATAACTTGTTATCCCACAGGAAATTTAACACAGTTCCCTTGTATCTAAACATCTGCTCCACCATGTTTGGTGATATGTTATATAAGCCGGACAAGTCTGTAAATACAGAATGGAAGACTCTATCATATGTGATTTACAAATGTATCTTTTTGTATTTAATTCTAAATAACTTGAAGATTCTCACAAGCTGATAAAAATAAAGGGCTCTGAAATTCAATTGAATGTTCCCTGCACTCATGCTGGTGTGATACTGAAGAAAGGCAGGATGAGTTCAATGCAGTATGTGCTGTGATGGCAAACTGCCTGAACTAAAGGCTGAGTTAAATATATAAATGACTTTGCATTTGTTGGGTCATGATAAACCTCTTCATTAGTGAAACACAGATTTGTGTATTTTATTTTTTTAAGATTACCTTCTTTTACCAATAACTATTGTTTAAAATATTATGAACACTTATAAGAGTTAGCATGATAAAACAATATAACTTTGGAGTCAGTTCTGAAATTAGAATGGTTATAAAGTGTGTATTGTTTAGCCAACAGGCTATAGCTACTCATTCAAAGGGATTACAGTGTATTGTGTAAATACATGCAAACATTTTAAATCATATGAGATTTACGTTGTCAAAATAAAACAATTTTGTACAGCTTGTTCAAAACAAAAGAATTCCTGGTTACCAATTTCTAACAGTGATTTAAGACTGTGGGTGAGATACACACACCAGGCTGCAATACCTTCTTTAGGATCCTGTAAATATCTGTTTATGTATACACTGTAAGATACAGTATAAGGCACTAAAAATGTGACTGAAAACATAAGGGTCCATTTCCGCTCTCACTGAAACCTCACCTGACATATTTTTGCATGGGTTTAATTATTCCTGGTGCCCCAAGTACATATTTTATTTATTTTTACAGTATATTTTTATAGTAATGAGCACATAATTTTCTCTTCAGATTTTTGTAACAGATCTGTTATGTGATGAGAATTTAACCACAATGCTCCTTATCATTTTCATGGAACTTACATCACTAATAGTTTCAATCAGCTCAAAGTCCTTCACATTTTGGTCCCACTTTGTTCTAAGTCCACCAGCTTCTGGTTTTAAGCACTCCCAGACAGCCTCAGGACTCGCAGAGACAATTCCATCTCCTTTGTATCTGTAGGAAAACAAACATGAAACTAAAATTACCTTTGAATTTTTCTCCTGAACAACAGACAAGAGTTATTCGCTCACACACGGACACCCCCTTTACCCCTTGTAATTTTGGAATACCTTACTTACATGTTGCCAGAAAACTCAGTTGATGGTCTCCAATAAATTGAAACTTCATTCTATCAAAAGTGAAATAAGTGAAGACAGCCTTCAGACTTGATGTAGCAATTAACAGGCTAATCTCTTTGCCACAGCTAGCTAGCACATTCCAAACCCACGAAAAATGCAGAAATTGGGCTTGTTTTTGGCTTAACTGGCTTGTGAGTTGTTTGTTGGCTAATTTTTGGCTTATAGCTTGTTTGGCTTGTAGCTTGTTCCGTCTTTTTTTTTGATCAGCTCCCAGCAAGCAGGGGCAAGGGGGTGGGAAGTAATGGTGCACAGTGGCCCCACCATCATCCCAGTCTGCACACCAGGGGGATCTAGTCACATAGAGTGTTGGGGTTCTTAGGGATTGGCTTGTTTTGAAATGGGATTCGCTTGATTTTTGGCTTATTGTGAAAGTCGGGGTGCTTATTTACTGCGTGAAAGTTGACAACTGTGCTAGCTAGTTTTCTTTGTCAGTGGTTACTGACTCATTTAAAGGACTGGCAAATACAATAACTTCCAAAGATTTTAATTACAAATCCCACCTCAGTGTCTCTGACCAGAGAGACAACAGTTAACAGCTGAACTGTATAAAAGTCTGAACTGTCACAACAAAGTTGTGATCATGGTTAGCTGCTAACACTTTGCCAGTAGAGTCAGAAAGCTGGAAAAACAACTCGGGGCCGTACTCTGCAGGGGACTGAGCGCCTCCTACTAATTCCCCATGGACCCTTGCTTATCACTGGCGCCCAGCCACGAGGGTGATGGGCACTCCCGGAAGACCAGCGAGAGAGCACCCCGCAGGACCGGCCAGGGTTTGAATGGGCACCCTGGGGACCCAACACCCTCCTGTTGCAGCGCCCAGATGAACACACCAGTGACCGGCTTTGCCCTCCCCCGGGGGAGGAACAGGAACCGGGGCAGCCTAGTTGCCATGTCCCCGCTGGACTCGCTCCGGAGCCCGGGCCCGGCCTGCTCACCGTGCGCCTACAGCTCCGCCAGCCGCTCGGGTCCTTCCGGTAGAGTTGCACGGTGTCCGCCAGCGAGCGGACCTGCTCCTCGAAAGCCATGGTAGCGACCGGCTCCGCTGCGGCGCTGCACCGGGCCGGCTGGAGGAGGAGCCGCCGCCCGCAGGGGGCCGGGCTCTCGCCGATAGGCGCTCCCAGCCTAGGCCGAGCCCAGTGCCTCCCACTCACCTGATGGAGCTGCCCGCGCCTTGGGAGGGACGCAGGGATCCTGGGCGGGCCTCCCCAGCGCGCGGGCCCGCTGCGCTCCCCAGGCCGCCAGCGCCAGCCTCCGCTCCCGGCGGCGGGGCTTAGCAGCGCCCCAGCTGGGCGGCGCGGCGCCTGCGGGCGGCTCCATCCGCCCACCGCGCGGCCCCGGCTGCCCTGCCCGCCCCCGGCACAGCGCCCTGACCCCTCTTCCCGAGCTGCCCAGTGCCCTGTGTGTGTGTGAGAGAGAGGGGGAGGGGTGTGTGTGTGTGTGAGAGAGAGGGGGAGGGGTGTGTGTGTGTGTGAGAGAGAGGGGTAGGGAGGGGTGTGTGAGTGTGAGAGAGAGGGGGAGGGGTGTGTGTGTGTGTGTGAGAGAGAGGGGTAGGGAGGGGTGTGTGAGTGTGTGTGAGCGAGAGAGAGGGAGGGGTGTGGGTTTGTGAGTGTGAGAGAGACAGGGAGGGGTGTGTGTGAGTGTGTGAGACAGGGAGGGGTGTGTGTGAGTGTGAGAGAGAGAGAGAGGGAGGTTGAGAGGGGTGGGTGTGAGAGAGCGAGCATAAAACAAGCCATTGAACCTCAGTAACCTCTGAATCAAGCTCATAACTTCTGTTCCAGCTCAGGTTTCTTCTGCTAGACTCCACACAACTATAAAATGTACTGTAGCAAGAACCCTTTATTTTATCCTTTTTCTAGGATAACATAGACTATGTTCTTCGAACTATGGCATCTTCAGTTGGGACTGGGAAGATTATGCACATATTTGAGAGCTAGAGGAAGGTAAAATAAACTGCCCCTGACATACTTTTGCATGGGTTTAATTATTCCTGGTGCTCCATGCATATATTTTATTTTTACAATATATTTTTACTGTATAGTAATGAGCAATAATGCAGAAATACTTCTCTCTTCAGATTTTTGTAATGCCGCTGTGATGTGATACTAAACTTGGGTACAATTAAAATTAAACACACAGATAAAGAATGCTTTATCCACTTCAAACAGTTGTATGTACTGTAGTTCAGAAGACTATATTTCAATGAAGAGTCCTGTGGCACCTTAAAGACTAACAGATGTATTGGAGCATAAGCTTTCGTGGGTGAATACCCTGTTTGTCAGACACATGCGTCTGAGGAAGTGGGTATTCACCCACGAAAGCTTATGCTCCAATACATCTGTTAGTCTTTAAGGTGCCACAGGACTCTCTGTTGCTTTTTAAAGATCCAGACTAACACAGCTACCCCTCTGATATATTTCAATGGTCTTCTCTGGTTCAAATGGCAGCTGAAAGGTCTCTACAAATACATATGTTCATAACACAAAACAACGGGAGCATTTTCCTAGACATTTGAACATATCAGTTCATTAGATTCAGACATCTTTAGGTCAACGCTAGCCTTTGGTTTCTTTCTGGTAAACTTTGCCCCAGATTTCAGATATTTCTCCTTATTATGAATGACTTGGATGTATTGATCATTGCTGCTGGTTTGCTGATCGCTGCTGGATCCAATGGAAATGGAATCCGACTCTGTTAGAGATTGTTCGAGCTTATGCTTGGATTTAGGTTTCACATGATGCTCTGGATAGGGCTGATCAAGATCCACATGTTTCATGTGTGACTTTTTGTGGGAATGTGGGGGCCTATCTCGTTCTAGCTCAAAGCCATCATCCCAGGATCTGTAGTGCACTTTGGCTAGATCCTTGCCAGTAAGGATTTGACTGTCCACACGTTCACCAATGTAAAATCGGGGACCTGGGCGAAGATCTGAGAGTGAGCGTGGACGGTAGGATCTGTTTATCAAGTCTCTCCTTAATTCCTCCTCCTCCTCTTCCTCTTCACTGAAGTGAGGGGAGTATGTCCTGTGTGGTGTTCGAACCACATATCTTCTGACGTTCCTTGGATATAATTCAACTATGTCTCCTGACTCCTCCATTCTGAAATGCCTTGGGAGCCGGGAAGTGGAACGGAGAAACTTTTTGCGGGATTCATGTTCGTTAACAATAAAATACCTTGTGGTGGGTACTTTGCGTCCCACAAAAGCTGGAGCTCCTGCCCCAAGAGTGTCTGGATTTACTTGTTGGATACCTTTCCTAAAGAGAGGCTCAGAATGAACATCTTCAACACGCTTTTTGAAAGTCACAGGAGTGTAGGGCTTTGTTTTACAGAGCTCACTTGCACTTCCATGTACAACACTTGAATACCTTAAAAAAAAAAAAAAAGGAAGTAACATATTTATCCCCAAAATAGTCCTGCAATTAAGGTAAATAATCAACCCATTTTTCTAAACAACTGGGGAAACTGAGGCACTGAGGATTAGAGACAGATTGTGAATCCCTTACTTACACAAAGATGTCCTTTTGGAGTCAAAGAGCTACTCATGTGAGCAAATGATCTACAATGTGAGTTTCATTCATAATCTGGTCTTAAGTGACTTGCCCAAGGTCACAGAAAAAGTTTGTGGCAGAGCAAGAAATCCAGCTCAGACATCCTAAGCAACAAGCGAGTGCCCTAACCACAAACCCATCCAAAATATGTAACTCAATGAATGTTCGTTAAGGCTTAGATAATCCTCTGACATGTTTCTTCACATTTACTATATTTGTCAATTTTGTGAAAAGAATATCCTATTTGAATTGCTTTTTAATGCAGTGTAATTTGGAGGGTTTTATCTTTACTTTAAACAAGTGTAGGAACTTTCTAAACTATATTCGCACAAAAATACTATAATCCACTCTAGCAATCAAAGGTGATTGCTACCATTCCATAGTAGCCAAGTGCCTGTGAGCAAAGCTGCTTTTAAAAACTATTCTGCCAATGTTTTGTTCATGACAAGAGTTAATTTGGATACACAAATTTTGTAAATAAAAACAACTATTTCATGGAAATATTGAAATATATTTCATTTCAGAACTACGAGACAGCCTCACCTGTTTGCAACCTGCTCAGTTCTACGCTTCTGTATGCTAGGAACAGAGGTAGTTGGTGTTAAAGTTGTTGGAGTTATATTTGCTGGCCTAGCAACATCAGCTTGGGGTACAGATTGTGAGATTGTTTGTATTCTGCTGCCTTTGGTCACTGGAGATTCAAAATTCAAGACGTTGCCATTCTTACGGGGTGTTGATGACCGAGCTGAGGACTCCTGATGGGGGAGGTCATTCTCCTGCTCTGGTCTTTTGTCATTTCCCTCTAGATTCTGGATACTGGCTAGAAAAAGCAGAGAGTGATTGTAACTTGAGCTGTCAGATCTTTAAGAAGGAAAACACATTGGCTCAACTTCAGCCTGCAGTAAATGGATGGCACTCCTATGGAATCCTCTGGGCAAATTCAGAGGAGATAAGCACTGAGCACCGAGATGGTGTGGTGATCCGAGTCCGTGTAAGAAACCGGGTGGATAGATGGTGCTCAATGCATGTCAGGTGCTTGATCAGAAAATTGTTGAAAGTGGCAAAAGCATTGTAAATTGCACTGATTTGTCATTTAGTAGATATGCAAAATTAGTGTAATTTACACACCAAATCCATGAAATGAGGATTACAGGAAAATAAACCAACTGGAGGATGTAAGATAAAGCAGTCTCTTCCGAAGAGCATCAGTTGCGCTTATATTGCACCATTGCTAACAGCAGCGGGGCCAAATTCAGCTCTAATGTATGTGGGCAAAGCTTCCATGGACTTTCCATTGCACCCACCAATGCCAAGAGCTGAATTTGTCCCCCCCCCCCGATATTGGTGTAATTTACTGTATACTACCAATTGTAAACTATTACTGTATACTCATAGACTTTAAGGTCAGAAGGGACCATTATGATCATCTAGTCTGACTTCCCGCATGATGCAGGCCACAAAGCCGTCCCAACCCTTTCCCTTGACTCTGCTGTTGAAGTCCCCAAATCCTGGTTTAGAGACTTCAAGTAGCAGAGAATCCTCCAGCTAGTGACCCCTGCCCTATGCTGCGGAGGAAGGCGAAAAACCTCCAGGGCCTGTGCCAATCTACCCTGGAGGAAAATTCCTTCCCGACCCCAAATATGGCGATCAGTAGAACCCCGAGCATGTAGGCAAGATTCTCCAGCCAGACCCTCATTGGCCATTGATACTATTTACCAGCGATGGCACACTGTTCGTTTGACTAAAATCATGTTATCCCATTAAACCATTCCCTCCATAAACTTATCTAGCTTAATCTTAAAACCAGACAAGTCCTTCGACCCCACCGTTTCCCTCGGAAGGCTGTTCCAATATTTCACCCCTCTGACGGTCAGAAACCTTCGTCTAATTTCAAGCCTAAACTTCCCCACGGCCAGTTTATATCCATTCGTTCTCGTGTCCACATTAGTACTGAGCTGAAATAATTCCTCTCCCTCCTTGGTATTTATTCCTCTAATATATTTAAAGAGAGCAATCATATCCCCCCTCAGCCTTCGTTTGGTTAGGCTAAACAACCTGAGCTCCTCGAGTCTCCTTTCATACGACAGGTTTTCCATTCCTCTGATCATCGGAGTGGCCCTTCTCTGTACCCGTTCAAGTTTGAGTTCATCTTTTTTAAACATCGGAGACCAGAACTGCACACAGTACTCCAAATGAGGTCTCACCAGTGCCTTGTACAACGGAAGCAGCACCTCCTTATCCCTACTAGATATACCTCGCCTAATGCATCCCAAGACCGCATTGGCTACATTCTCAATTACAAATAGTATACTATTGCAGCATATTACATTCCTACTTCTGACCCAACAAATAGCATATACCACCATTTATGTCTCTGTTGGATTTGGCCCAGTAAAAATTATTTTTTAATGAGAGATTTCATGAATGTATAGGTTTGAACACTATCACCATTGTTACACAGTAATTAGTAAATAAAGGTAAACCGAACATTCCATCTAGATCCAGATTCTGCTCTCATTACATCAGTGTCAATCCACAGAAATTCCATTTAAATCAATGAGTTACTACAGATTGACACTATTGTAAATGAGAGCAGAATCTGGCCCCATGATTTTAATTTGATTAGGCAACCTAAAGCCTTTAGAAGGTCTTTAGAGAGATCCACATTTCACTTATTATCAGTTGTAAAATGTATAATAATTTCCTCATAGCATAATCACCTTATAGGATAAAAACAATTACAGTGAATGCTAGGCTAATGCTAAAACTGACACTAGAAGTAGAAGGTTTCTACAATACACAATATATTTTTTATTTGTACTTACTGTGCATACAAGAGATCAAAATGGCCAAATGCTTTATTTATAGATGTATTTATAAAAGCTCCCAACTTACCTACTGCTATGTGAACCACCTTTTTCTTGTCTTCGGTTCTTTCCTAAAATATATATAGATTTAGGGATGATTAACTAGTAGTTTGTATGTTAGAAAGCAAATGAGTTAGCAAATAAGAGGTATGAATACAGGATTAGTTTTATGTTGCAAAACACTTAAATCAACTTTAGAATTTTAATTACGGTTAATGCTTTGTGAAAAGCCACCAAGGAGTGTGTAATAAATGCTTTCAATCAGTACTTACAGTTTGGATCTGCATTCTCAGTTGCCTGTTGGTGAATTTTAATGACCTTGCAATACTCTGCAGGTAATAAATTAGCATGCTGGAAGAGAGGAACACAGGGCTATCTGTGAATCACATCTGAAACGTTTCTAGCAATTTTCTTTCAGAAAGGCTCACATGTCACAGAAATGGAATATAATTTCAGTTCCTCTCCAGTTTTTTCCTTTGCATTGGGACAGGAATGCAAAAGACAAGCTTTTTGAAGGTCGAACAGTTAATTCTTTGGAATTCCACAGCTTAAGAGATAGGGGACATTAAAAACTAAATTTTCAACAGACATTTCCAATTGTGCATGCATTATTTGCACATTCAAAAATCCCACCCTCTTGTTTAACATTTTAGGGCCCGATGGATCTGCTCTGATTCACACCAGTTGAGAATCTGGACCTTCATTCTGAGTACTGCACTCAGAAACAAAATAATACACATTGTGGCATTCACTCCCTCCCCCCTTCTCTTTTAGCTTTCAAAACTAAGTTCTTTTTGTGGAGATGGGCAGAATATAGCAGCAGCTTTGAGGACAACGTACAAAACATAGTAGGTTTGCATATTTGATACACAATGCAACTTAGTATAATGCTTCTGCCCATTGTGAAGTGTTTGCTATGCAATGGCTATTTCTCTTCTCAACATCTATCTCACCTTCTGTGGAGAATGTGTGTATGAGGGGTTTTTTTTATGAATATCATATACACCTCAGTTTATCTGCTTGTTGTTATCCTGCCTGACTGCATAGAGTTAAATCAAACGAGGACGTTAGGTGGAAACTGATAAAAAACAAAACAAGAGATAAGGTACAAAGGATCTTTAAGGGAACAGTGGAGGAACTAGGAAATGCCCATCTGCCTGGCTCAAATGAAGTGAACAGGTTAATTTTTTCCAGGCCTGATCATAGGAAATGACCGTATCCAATATAAAGGAGAAAATATGGACTGAATGATATTTTGTGAAAGTGATGTATCTTTCAAACAGCTCAAAATAAATATCAGCTCCCAGATGTGATTATTTAAGGAGTGGGGTGGAAAGGACTGGAGAGACTGCAGAAAACTATATTAAATTAACATTTGAGAGCAGGCCTTGATAATTAATTTATCCTGTCAGTAATCAGGATGATTGAGGTAGCTTCTATAGATGACAGATTGAGCCCTGTGTGCAGTCATATACTGAACTACTGACCAATAATAAACAGAAGATTGGTTTCTGAGACACTCCTGAAAGAGAAACAGAGGTCTGGAAACCTCGTAGAACTACTATTAGCCAAGCCTTGACAGCAAGTAATAACCTTACTAAACACTGGGAGAGCAAACCCAGTATTCCAGGTGGTTGGCAAGGGTTGTCAGCTGTGTCTCAACACTTAATTATCCCTACTGGCCTTTGCTGGACCCCTAAAGGGCTGTTGTGCCAGGTCTTGTTGCTTAAATTAAAGACTAACCTAGATTGGCTCATATGAATCTGAAAATCAAATGGCCATATCATGCCATCAAATATTTAACAGGACTCACTCCAGTGAAACTAATGGAAGGAGGAAGTGTTTATCTTAAACATTTGATGTTATGCTTTAAGCGTGTTGCCACTCCCGACTGATCCCTAATCCATAATTCAACAAGACTTCTCCAATAGGTTTTATAAAATTACTGTCACGCAATATTTTTCTCCCGCTATTAAGATTTAACTATTTACAGATAGATACAGTACTGATACAGAGTAATATCACTATGAAATGTAAAATACTTACAATAGAAGTAATAATGCAGGGAGGACAACTACAGGGCTGCTGATATAATTAATCACTGTGTTGAACCATACAGGAAAATCTGCTTTAATTGTTTCAGACACAATATCATATATTTTCTCTTGTCCACTAAGGGGGAAAAAGTTAAATTTAACTCTAAGAAAATTGTCACCATTTATCATTTGAAAGTAATATTGGATTGAATAAAGCATATTTTTATGCAAGACCATTATGATTAATCCAGTTCCCATTGAAATCAATGGAAAAATTGAATGGGATCAATCTCTTTTTAAAAAATGGCCAGAATTTTCATGTGTTCCCCAATTTTGGGTGCCTCAATTTGAGGGTATGTGACTTGAGATACTTGATGTTCAGAAATGCTGTGACTTGTAGTCCAGTGGTTCTCAAACTGGGGCCGCCGCTTGTGTAGGGAAAGCCCCTGGCGGGCCGGGACGGTTTGTTTACCTGCCGGGTCCGCAGGTTCGGTCGATCGCGGCTCCCACTGGCTGCGGTTTGCCGCTCCAGGCCGATGGGGGCTGCAGGAGCAGCACGGGACCTGCAGCCCCCATTGGTCTGGAGCGGCGAACCGCGGCCAGTGGGAGCCGCGATCGGCCGAACCTGCAGACCCGGCAGGTAAACAAACCGGCCCGGCCCGCCAGGGGCTTTCCCTACACAAGCGGCGGCCCCAGTTTGAGAACCACTGTTGTAGTATATTGCATTTCATCACGCAAACATATGACAACTGAACAATGCAGATAATGACAAAATGTCTGCAGTTGATAAAACAGATGAAAAGACTTGGGTCAGATACCACTGTATATATTCAGGTAGTTTAACACCATTTGAATCTGAACTAGACATTTTTGGCATAAGTAGGACACCATATATACCATAGTCCCAAATTAACTTTTATTTTTCAGTAATCCAGCAATCTTTCCATTGAAAACTGTTTAATTTATTGAGACAAGGGAACTAACAACTCTCTACAGTTATTATTTCAGTACAACTTACCTAAATGGACCACAGCTTAAAGATGGTTTATATCGGGCAATAGCAAAAATTGTTGGTAACATGCACAAGAACAACATAAACAGCAACATAGCCAAGTAGAAGTTATTAGATCTGCAAGAAAATAACATTTTTCATGTTGTATTAACAATACAAACAACCAGAGCCAATGTGCAAGATACACATCCACATCAACCTGACAAGTGCAAGAGCTGCACTTCTGAATCCTCAATATTGTTTTCAGTTATGATCAGGAAATAAATCCGGGCAGTCTGTACACACTGGCCTTGTGCAGATTGTTAATGATCAAAATTCTATTTGCTCTGCTCTCCAGATAACTATTTATAGTATCCACACTGCAAAAACTGAGGTTGCTGCAAAGTTCAGTTTAAAAAGTAATTATGAAGGTTTGGGTACTCATTTATTTTTAGATCTTAAGAACGTGTTATTTTTCACATGTTTTAAAGACTTGAAAAAATCCTTAATTATTTACCTTTTGGCAAGAAATTGAGGTATTCTTGAGAAAAAAAAGTAACAGGGTAACGCTGTTGTATAGCTTAAGATATAGTTGATACATGGCCATGAAAAACGTTCCACAGACATCTGGAACGTTTTTCATGGCCATGTATCAACTACTGTATCTTAAGCTATACAACAGCGTTACCCTGTTACTTTTTGTGTGCTTTTACCCTATACTATACAGATTTCATGGGGGAGACCAGTGTTTCTCAAATTATGGGTCTTGACCCAAAAGGGAGTTAGAGTGCTGTCATGGTATTGTCACCCTTACTTCTGCACTTCCTTCAGAGCTGGGTGGCCGGAGAGTGGCGGCTGTTGGTCGGATGCCCAGCTCTAAAGGCAGTGCCTTGCCAGCAGCAGCAGCACAGAAGTAAGGGTGGCAGTACCATACCATGCCATCCTTACTTCTGCGCTGCTGCTGGTGGCAGCTCTCCTTTCAGAGCTGGGCTCCTGGCCAGCAGCCGCTGCTCTCCAGCTGCCCAGCTCTGAAGGCAGCACTGCTGCCAGCAGCAGCAGCACAGAAGTAAGGGTAGTAGTACCGCAACACCCCCCCCCCCGACAATAACCTTGTGACCCCCCTGCCCCTCACAACCCCTTTTGGGTCAGGACCCCTACAATTACAACTCTGTGAAATTTCAGATTTAAATAGCTGAAATCATGAAATTGATTATTTTAAAAATCCTATGACTGTGAAATTGACCAAAATGGACCCTGAATTTGGTAGGCCCTATACATAAAGAAACACCAAGGCACCGATCTTGCAAACACCTACTTGAATGATTGAATTCAGTGACATTTCGGAGTGTGATTTTTTTTTTTTTTTTTTGCAATGTTTCTATACCCATAAAAGCTCTAGTGTGTAGACAGTTATATTGCTGTAAAAATGCTTTTGCTTGTGTAGCTTATTTTACTCTGGAAACCAGTATAGGCTATTCAGCAGAAGCATTATTTCTGATAGTATAAGCTTCATCTACTCTACTCTATTCTATAAACTGGATACTCCATATGATTTACTCTTACAGGGCCTGATTCAAATCTCAACAGGCATCCAGTAATAACTTATGGTCACTACTGACCAGGGCCGGCTTCAGGCACCAGCTTGCCAAGCAGGTGCTTGGGGCGGCCTCTCTGGAGAGGGACGGCACGTCCAGCTATTTGGCGGCAATTCGGTGGACGGTCCCTCACTCCCGCTCGAAGCGAAGGACCTCCCGCTGAATTGCTGCCGCAGATCGCGGCTTTTTTTTTTTTTTTTTGGCGCCACTTGGGGCGGCAAAAACCCTGGAGCCGACCCTGCTACTGACTTTGACCCTGTGATGTCGAAGTGAAAGGTTCTGTGTACAATCCCAAATCCCAAGCTACACAGTTCCCTTTATGCCCTTGTGATGCACTTTTATATGCTAATTCTCTCCAGTACAACGCTGCTTTCTACTTCCCTCTCTTCACTAACTATATTTTCCTTTACAGATCTTTGCTGAAGGCCTCAAAGTTAATATATTAAAACTAATTTTACTTTTTATTTCCAGCATGCAAGGCTACTCATTTCATTTACAGTCGGATAATACATTTATTTTCCTTACATTGAATATTGTCTTTATTTTAACTAACCTTGAAGCTCTGAAAACCTGCTGATGTGGTACGTTACATGTTAACACAGCCCAGCTCCTCAGGTACATAAGCCCAATCAACTTCAGAACATTGAATGCTGGGAGGCAGGGTGAAAAGAAGGCTCCCATCCTAGAAAGAAATATGTAATTTCAAAGTAATCAACACGCCTCCGATTAATTTTAGTTATGTTACAATAAGGTATATGAGTAGTTCTAAATAACCTGTCATGTTGTATCAGTGTGATAATGTTAATAATCATGCAATGCTCCTTTACTAAACTCCTATTTGGATTTATCGTGAGTTTGAGGTTTAGATAATAAATTATCTTGGTAACCAACCAAGGACAAGAAAAATGCTTATATATATTACATACCAAATCATTCCTTGGTTGTAGACCAAATGTAGCACATTCTCTGCAATTTTGAATTCTCCATATTCCGGCTACAAGAAATACAATGAATGGTGAACAACTTGTTTCAATATTTTTAATATCTACTATCTAAAATATGAGCCTCTATAAATGCATGGAATAGATTGCACTCTGAAATCTCCAGTGTAAGTATCACTCTTTGACATGCAGTAAGAATGTAGTCAAACCTGCACCTGGGGGTGGGGACACTCAAACTAATTGTACTCCACTCCACTCTTTAAATTAGCTGCTAAAGACAAGACTGTATTTCAGGATTTCATGGCAACAGCTGCTCCTTAGCCAAGCATTACTTACTGTGATCTTTATTTTTCAGGATTGTGTGCTTATAATTATTGTGTCTTGCATCACTTGATATCTCATGGGGCATTGTCATAGCTGGAGAGGAAGTTAGAAGCCACCCACTCTCTCCATTTTCAAAAGGTCCATCGATTAGTCATCTTTGACTGTAGGACTGATCCATGATCTCATTATGAGAAAGATGTGGGAGTCTGTGCCTTGGCCACAATTGGCAGTGAGCTTGAAGTAATCCTTGGCTACACTTGCAAGTTACAGCGCTGTAAAGCCTCCTCCAGCGCTGTAACTCACTCCCTGTCCACACTGGCAGGGCACTTACAGCGCTGTATCTCCCTGGGTACACCGCTGCAGGTACTCCACATCTCCGAGAGGAATAACAGCTGCAGCGGAGTGGCTACTACTCATGGGTGTGAGTGTAAATGCTTGCAGGGCTGTACTAATCACCTTGTCAAGTGGCCAATCCTCTCCATTGTTGTGACCAACTGCAGGAATGCGCAAGTGCCGGTTTCAAATCTCATACCAGAGAGAAAAGCAATCGGATTGCAGCTTGCTTTGAGTGAGTGAATGAATGAGCAGGGGGCCGGGAGTTCGGAACTTGGAAAATAGAGAGCTGACATGCTCCAAAAAGTACTCTTTCTCCCCCCACACTCCCTGTCACAATCCCCCCCTTCCCCCCCGTTTTGAAAAGCACGTTGCAGCCACATGAATGCTGGGATAGCTGCCCATAATGCACCGCTCCCAACACAGCTGCAAATGTTACAAGTGTGGCCACACCACTGCACTGGCAGCTGTCAGTGTGGACAGACTGCAGCACTTTTCCCTACTCAGCTGCATGAAGTAGGGTGACCAGATCACCCAAGTCAAATATCGGGACGCGGGGGGAGGGCGTGGTGGGGCAAAAAAAGAAAAAAAAAAAAAACACACCTTTCCTCCACAAGCGCTGGAGGGAGGCCCGGGAGACGCTGGGGAAGCGCGGGGCCGGGGTGAGTAAGAGTCCCGTCTGGCCCCAAGCAGGCAGGACTCAGTCGAGCGGTAGGGAGAGCAGGGGGGCAGCCCGTGGGGCTCCCACTGCCGCGGTGGGAGGAAGCGGCCGATGGCCAAGCTCAGTGGCTGCGGCTCTGGCGCCCCCGAACCCCCTGAGCCTGGACCTGCTGCGGGGACCCAGCAGCGCGCACGCTGCGCCCAGCCCCTGGCCAGTCGCGTCTGGGCTGCTGTCCAGCTGGTGCTATCCCGCGGCGGCCCCGGAGTGGGGGCAGCAGGCCCCATCCCCCCCGTCCCACTCGGGTCCCGCAGGGGAACGAACGGGGCTGGGCTGCCGATGCCCCCACTCCGGGGCCGCCGCGGGATAGCACCAGCTGGGCGGCAGTCCAGACGCGACTGGCCAGGGGCTGGGTGCAGCGTGCGTGCTGCTGGGTCCCCGCAGCAGGCCCGGGCTCGAGGGGTTCGGGCCCGGGCGCCAGAGCTGCAGCCGCCGAGCTTGGCCATCGGCCGCTTCCTCTCCCCGCGGCAGTGGGAGCTGCAGCAGCGGCTGCTCCCGAGTCCCGCTGCCCAAGGGGGGGAGAACAGCTGCCACCTGGCCCCACGGGCTGCCCCCCTCCTCTCCCTACCACCCAACTGAGTCCTGCCTGCTCGGGGCCAGGCGGGACTCTTACTCACCCCGGCCCCGTGCTTCCCCTGCATCTCCCGGGCCTCCCTCCAGCGCTT
Source organism: Malaclemys terrapin pileata (assembly GCF_027887155.1). Taxonomy (NCBI): domain Eukaryota; kingdom Metazoa; phylum Chordata; order Testudines; family Emydidae; genus Malaclemys; species Malaclemys terrapin. Next base: position 16,837,321 of record NC_071514.1, read on the forward strand.
GTGGAGGGAGGAGGAATGGTGAGCCTGGGGAAGAGGCGAGGATTCGGGGAGGGAGCCAATCAGGGGAGGAGGGGGTGGAGTCGGGGCGGGAGGGGACGGGGACGCGAGCACTTCCGGGCTCTGGAGCATTTCCTTGTTTGTCCAGTGTCCCGACCGCACGTCGGTCGGGACACTGGACAAACAAGGAAATATCGGGACAGTCCCGATAAAATCGGGACGTCTGGTCACCCTAGCATGAAGACAGGTTTACCTCACAGCGCTGTACAGCTGCAAGTGTAGCCAAGGCCTCACTGTTTGCTCTGTGCCCTCCAATTTAAATTCAGCCTCCCTACGCCCTTAGAGTAAGTCTACACTTCGAGCTCAAGGTGTGATTCCCAGCTCAAGGAGACATACTCGAGCTAGCTCAGGGTTTAGCCATGGCAGTGTAAGTGGCTAGCCTCCCTGAGTACCTAACCTAGCATCTCTGATAGGCACACGCTCGGGATGGCTAGCCCCTCCCGCTGCTCATGCCACAGCAATGTTCTATTTTTAGTGCACTAGTTTGAGCAGTGCTAGTGCAAGTATCACACCCGCAGCTTGAAGTGTAAATATATCCGTAGGCTTGCTGTGCCCATATGGATAACCTAATTGTTGCCAAAGAAGCTACTGATCAACACAAGGGCCTAAGTCTGTCCAATTTTCATTAGAATGATTTTACTAAAATAAAAGTCTATACTTACAAACTTGCTTTCCAGATCCCAGCACCAGCAATCACTTAAGTATCGGACAAATAGTCCACGGAAAAAGTCTATTAGCAGAATGCTTGCCACTGTGAAAATCATGTCAATAATTGACAGCTTCAACATTTCCTGAAACACAGTTGGTACCAAGCTATTGAGTCATGTTCAAAGCAAAGGATTTGCATAAAGCTCTAGATGTATTTGCACTTGACTCATGCTTACAATCCTGATGTAACATACCCTGAATGTATAATGTACCCTTCAATTAGTTTTTCCTACTTTAATGTTTCTTTACATGTTTCTGTTCCAGGAAGGGCAAACGTCTGGTGCCAGTGTTCATTATGCTGCTTATTGCTTGCATCAGATAAAGTACCGGTCATTGTGGATTAGAATGTTCTTTTTAATGACTTAATCTGTCTATTTTGAAAAGTTATCTTTATTAACTAACAAAGTTTTTCACTTCTGCTATGCAGTCATGCTTCTGGATTTACTGTACATGGTTGTTTTTAATGCATATTTGATTAGTGCTGAGAAATACTGCCTCTTAACACCAAGAGCATAACCAGTTAAGGATAAGATCACAGTGCTCTGAAAGGGACACATTGGATCTATTTATTATTATAACTTGTATTTGTGAGTGGCTATCCAAGGTTCATGGGACTTTAACAGAGTCTTAAAAAATACACAGTTCAAACGCATAATTAAACAAGAAAACTCCAGCCCCAAACAATTCTGGCCCATACATATATACTTTTTTAAAAAAATCAACCAATTATAAATAACTACCTCATTCCTCTAAGAACTCCAATCATCCAAATCTTTCAACTGCCCCCAAACACAAGATAATAAATAGAACCTGTAGGATATAGTTACACTAAACGGGCCAGGTGACACACTATGACATGAATAATGACAGGTTTCAGAGTAGCAGCCGTGTTAGTCTGTATCCGCAAAAAGAAGAACAGTAGTACTTGTGGCACCTTAGAGACTAATAATGCTCTAATAAATTTGTTAGTCTCTAAGGTGCCACAAGTACTCCTGTTCTTCTTTTTATGACATGAATATTCTCCTCACCCTACAAGACTGCAGGTCCTAATGATTTCAATGGGAGCTGCATACATATAGGGCAGTGTTTCCCAAACTTGGGATGCCGCTTGTGTAGGGAAAGCCCCTGTTGGGCCGGGCCAGTTTGTTTACTTCTTGTCATGGAGTGTGGGGGGAGACAAGGCCCTGCACCCTTGGCTTCCTGCGATTCATCATGACTCTTAGCCAGCCAGTAAAGCAGAAGGTTTATTTAGATGACAAGAACACAGTCCAAGACAGGTCTTGCAGGTACAGACAACAGGACCCCTCAGTTAGGTCCATCTTGGGGTCCCAGGGGCATCACAGCCCCATTGGGGGGGTTAGAGCCCCATCTGGGTTCCCCTCCATTACACCAGCCAGCTCCTGAAACTCTAACTCCCTCCAGTGTCTCTCCCCCAGCCTCTTGCCAGGTCCTCCCCCAGCCTTTGTTCAGTTTCCCGGGCAGAGGTGTCACCTGGCCTCCAACCCCTCCCCTGGGTTCTCATGTTACATGCTCAGGTATGCTCCCTCAAGGCCAGTCTCCCATCCCCCAATGCAGACCGTCCCAGCCAAACTCCCCTGCAACCTTCCCAGGCCAACACTTCCCACTCAGCATTCAGAGACCACATTAAGAACAGTCCCAGTTCGTCACACCTGCTGCGTCTGCAGGTCCGGATGATCACGGCTCCCATGGCCGTGGTTTGCTGCTCCAGGCCAATGGGAGCTGCTAGAAGCAGTGGCCAGTACGTCCCTCGGCCCGTGCCGCTTCCAGCAACTCCCATTGGCCTGGAACAGTGAACCGTGGCCAGTGGGAACCACAATCGGCTGGACCTGCGGACGTGGCAGGTAAACAAACCGGCCCAGCCTGCCAGGGGCTTTCCCTAAACAAGTGGCGTCCCACGTTTGGGAAACATTGATATAGGGCAAGGAAAATATCAGAATAGAGATCTGCCAGACAAATCCAGGAGGAGAATTTTGCCCCAGATGATTAAACCAGGCTAAAGAACTCAATAATTTGTGTTGTTGTTTTTTAAATAAAGGGTTCTTGCTTGATGAACAGGATTTGTTGGGGAAGAGTCAACATGGCTTTTGTAAAGAGAAATCATGCCTCACTGATATATTAGAATCCTTTGAGGGGGTCAACAAAACACGTGGACAAGGGTGATCCAGTGGATATAGTGTACTTGGACTTTCAGAAAGCCTTTGACAAGGTCCCTCACCAAAGGCCCTTATGCAAACAAAGCAGTCATGGGGTAAGAGGGAAGGTCCTCATGTGGATCAGTAACTGGTTAAAGGATAGGAAACAAAGGGTAGGAATAAATGATCAGATTTCAGAATGGAGAGCGGTAAATAGCCACATCCCCCAGGGGAACTGTACTGGGACCACTGCTATTCAACATATTCATAAATGATCTGGAAAAAGGGTTGAACAAAGATTGCAAATTTACTCAAGATAATTAAGTCCAAGCAGACTGTGAAGAGTAACAAAGGGATCTCACAAAACTGGGTGAGAGGACAAGAAAATGGCAGATGAAATTCAGTATTGTTAAATGCAAAGTAATGCACAATGGAAAACATAATCCGAACTATACATACAAAATGATGGGGTCTAATTAGCTGTTACAACTCAAGAAAGAGATCTTGGAGTCATTGTGGATAATTCTCTGAAAACATCTGCTCAATGTGCAGCAGCAGTCAAAAAACTAACAATGTTAGGAACCATTAGGAAAGCAAGAGATAATAAGACAGAAAATATCATAATGTCACTATACAAATCCATAGTATGCTCACACCTGGAATACTCTATGCAGTTCTGGTCGCCCCATCTCACAAAAAGATACATTAGAATAGGAAAAAGTACAGAGAAGGACAACAAAAATGATTAAGGGTATGGAACAGCTTTCATATGGGGAGAAATTAAAAAGACTGGGATTGGTCAGCTTAGAAAAGAGATGGCTAAGGGGGATATGATAGAGGTCTATAAAATCATGACTGGTGTGGAGAAAGTGAATAGGGAGGTGTTATTTACCCCCTCAGATAACACAAGAACCAGGGGTCACCCAATGAAACTAATAGTAGCAGGTTTAAAACAAACATAAGGAAGTACTTCTTCACACAACACACAGTGAATCTGTGGAACCTGTTGCCAGGGATGTTGTGAAGGACAAAACTGTAACTGGGTTCAAAAACTAATTAGATAAATTCATGGACGATAGGTCCATCAATGGCTATTAGCCAAGATGGTCAAGGATGCAACCTGGTGCTCTGGGTGTCCCTAAGCCTCTAACTGCCAGAAGCTGAGACTGGATGACAGGGGATGGATCACTTGATAATTGCCGTTCTGTTCATTCCCTTTGAAGCATCTGGCACCGGCCACTGCCGGAAGACAGGATACTGGGCTAGATAAACCATTGCTCTGATCCACTATGGCCTTTCTTATGTTGTTTTTGAACAAGGGGCTAAACAATGCAGAGGCCCATTAACCCAATGAGGTTCAGGTCACCAGACTGGATAAATGACACTGATAAATGAAGCCCTTTGAAACCAAAACACATTGAGACATAATGGAGTTAAATTACCTTTATTGGGGTCGGTGGGTGGGTGGAGTGGACTTAGTTCAAATTTCTCCTTAGTATTTGTTCCATCATCAGCAATCCAAAATAAGGGCTACAAACAATTCTCAAATCCCAGCCTCTCATAGAGGCAATCTACCAACAACCATTATCCCAGGACAGATGGTTTTCTGCAATAACCAGCACATCTGTACACTGTACATCTCTTCTCCTCCCTCCCCCACCCACCTGCCTCTATACTGATGAACTGGCAGGGGTCTGAAAACACGTTTCCTATTGTCTGAAATACTGGAAAAGCATCTAATTCCCTTCTGGCTTACAAGAACAGAGTGAATAGGTCATGCAGAGACATGGGACAATGTGCATGTGCACAATCACATGATTGGTTTAGGTTTCAATCCTCCATTCAGATCTGTCCGGGCAGATCTCTGAGTCTGTGCACAGTTGCAGAGGTCTTCCAGTGCAGATGTGAATGCAAGATCAGGGCTTTAGAATATAAACTCGGAAAGAAAAGGACATTTGCACAACACCGAAACACTGTCAAAGCATAATGAATAATAACGTCCACATTCATTGCTGCAAAGTGGACAGAGAAAGTGGCGGAGAGGTCAGATCCTCCCCTTGGTCCATCCCCTAACCAACCAGGGCTCAGGGACAAACTTTCACAGCACTGCCACTGATATGTGGAACTCCCACCCCCCCCCCCCACACACACCCTCCCAAATTTGAAAATATGCAAATTTTGCCCATAGGGCAATTTGTTGCAAAATTTTCACACAGTTCTAGTTGCAATGTGCGCTCAGTATCCTGAGTGTGTGCTGGTTGGTTGCTCAGTCTAAGGCCTTGTCTACACTACAGGGGAAATTCAATCTAAGCTATGCAATTTGAGTTACGTTAATAGCGTAACTCAAATTGATGTAGCTTAGATCTACTTACTGCAGAGTCCACACTATGCGATGTCAATGGGAGATGCTTTCCCATCTCCTCCCCCTACTCTTCTCGATCTGGTGGAGTACAGGAGTCGATGGGAGAGCGATCTGTGGTCGATTTAGCGGGTCTTCACTAGACCCGCTAAATCGATTGCCAATGCATCGATCCCCTGGTAAGTGTAGACAAGCCCTAAGAGACAAGATGTGAACAGTTGTATACCCCTATGGGCTTGATGCACCAGGTCTAGCTGAGCTGTGTTCAATGCAGGATCTGGGACTGGAGCAGGAAGAAGGGCTCCAAGCCATCTTTCCATTGATTTGACCCTCAGTCTGACTAGAGACCAACCCCTGTCAAATGTAGAGTCTCCTAATGTCTGAAACAGCTACAGAGGTTCCCTAGGGACTGTTCCTCCATCACCAGATCAGTGTGCTGTGCTGTGGTCTGCCTCTTCCCAGTCCTGCACTGTCCAAAAATGCCCTCTATGCCACCCAGGGATTCCTTTTGCCCCAGGGGAATGCCAGTTGCCCAAGTAGGGTAGGCACTTACGAACTATGAGGCCTGAACAAGGACTGGTGGGGTCTGACACTCGTCTTATTTTCAAGATTTTAAATAAAAAAAGGAAGTGGCAATGGTTACCCGGGGTTTTCTATGAGATTTTCTTACTCATTCCAGCTTCCACTAATGTCTCTCTGTCAGGCACCCAGCAGGGCTGCAAGTACCAGAGGGGAATTCCCTGCAGGGACTCCACCAGCCACCCTGGCACTGCTGTGGTGGTGACTGAGTGCAGGGGGATTCATGCTCTTCTGCATTCTCAGAGATGCCCTGTTTGGATGAGAGAGCCCCCATTCTGTGCCCCCACACTTGTGCACACTAACTGGCAGGGGTGGCTTTATGTTTTTTGCCACCCCAAGCACGGCAGTCAGGCGGCCTTTGGCGGGACGCCTGTGATTCGGCGGCATTTCTGCGGGTCCCGTGCCTTCGGCGTACCCGCTGCTGAATTGCCGCCGAAGCCGCAGGACCGGCGGACCTCCCGCAGGCATACCGCTGAAGGCTGCCTGACTACCATCCTCACGGCGACCGGCACGCCACCCCCCGCAGCTTGCCGCCCCAGGCAACCGCTTGCTGCACTGGTGCCTAGAGCTGCTCCTGCTAACTGGCTAAGTCAAATCTGATTCAACAGCTGGATTCGCTATCTATGAATCTGGCATATAAATAATAAATCAGGTGGGCTGTCACTGTACAAGGGCAGAAATTCTACCAAGTGAACTGAATGGGAGGGTTGGTCAAAGAGAGACAACAGGTACTATTTATTTTAGATCCATGTCACTCTGTATATTCTTAGTTCTGGCCTTGATAAGGTCTCTGGAAAGGAATATAACACCACCATGTGATTTTTAATTTGTCAGTAAAGCAAAGCAGCGTATTTGGTCTATTTTTCTTAATAGGAAAAAAGGGACTTACCTGACCAACGTACGTTTCCCAGCACTGATCCTTCTGACTTTGTCTGCTGTAGGGATAGGAAGTTGTCTTGTTAACCAGCATGACAGGTATTGTATAGTTCTGAGTATGACTCTTTTCCAGTGTCAATGTGCTGTTTCCCTTAATTCTTATATCAGGGATAGTTGTAGATAAGTTGTCTTCTTCGGGAAGGGTTCTGGTGGCTAAGAAGGTGGTGGAATCTATCCAGTTACTTGCACTGCTGTTAGCTTCAGCTTCCTGAAAGAATAGAACAGAAGTTTAATCTAAATGTCTAAGTGTTACATTTTCAGCTATGGTCTCCATCTGCCTGCAAAACCGTGCAGATGTCCATGCGTCCAAAATTGCAAAGGCACCCATTTATGTGCTCAGCCATATAATTTCATGGACGAGTTAGGTGGCTAGGCACCCAATTTCCTGATTTGTATGTGCAAATGATCTACTAGTTTTGTAGGCACAAAACAGGAAGTTGATTTTATACCAGGTTGAAATATTTGGCCTAAAATGGTGACCTATTTTACCAAAGTAGTTAAACGATGCACAGAATGGCTATCTATTTGTGTTATTTATCAGCATCCCTATGGATCTGAATTTCTAGCTGACTGAAAAGATTTATAAATGAATACCACAACTGATCTTCTAATCAGAGTTTCACTATATTTTAATAGGTATATTTTGGTTTCAAACCAATTTATTTTGGACTTTAAATATGCTCTACAATAAGAGTTATGTGTAAAAGTAGCTAGTTTTAAGATTCATAATAATACCAGCTATACTTACGGCGATACTCATGCTGTCCACTTTATCCAACAGAGCAATAATTAAACTGTAGAGGTTTCCCAGATATAAAACGAGAACCCTGAAAACAACAAGCATAGTGTATGGGACACAGTCATCCAGCAGGGTTATTCTGAAGACTTCTATTCATGTTCTACACTGGCTGAAGTAAAATGTGTCATCAGTACATTTCTTTCCTCCCACCAAACAAACAAACCAAAAATTGCTTTGATACTGAATATGCCCTGTACCTGGCAAGCTGAAAGCGAAGAGTGGTTCTAGGGTGATACATCTCTAGCGCTGCCACAAGTTCAAATGCAGAGGGTGCAATCATAGTAATTAGTGAAACAACGACACTCACCTACAGAATAGAAAGACAGTCTTTATGATGCTTTTTCGTAGCCGCCTTTGGTACTTGAAGAATTGTTTGCTTGCTGATTGAACTCTTGATGATGCACTAGAAATACTTAGTGGTGATTGCGATAACTCAGCAAATTCTACTTTTAAATGTGTCATTGACAAGAGTAAGGACATTTGTGACCCAGAATTCTTGATCTGGAATATTGCTAAGAATCACAGAATAGAATCTCAGGGTTGGAAGGGACCTCAGGAGGTCATCTAGACCAACCCCCTGCTCAAAGCAGGACCAATCCCCAGACAGATTTTTGCCCCAAATGGCCCCCTCAAGGATTGAACTCACAACCCTGGGTTTAGCAGGCCAATGCGCAAACCACTGAGCTATCTCTCCCCCCCAAATTTGTGTTGCAGTGAGGTTTGAACTTACAACCTCAGCATCACCCCACACAGCACTGCTCTATTAGTACTGTGCGCTAACCCATTCCTCCCACCTTAGTAACTACATTATAGTTTATGTTATTATAGAAGTATTACTTTTATATTAACAATAAGAAATCTGAAGATAGTGTTCTTCTCCGATCTCACTCGTCAGTTGCTATCCTCAAGCTAATGCTTTTCAAATAGTTGTTATTGCCCATGGACCAGTGTTTGCTTGGCTCTTATGTGGGTGCACAGAGAGCTGCCTCTTTCTGCAGCCATGTAAGGGCCAAGGAGAATTGCAGGCCCTGTGCCCTGAGGAACTGCTGCACTCCCATTAAGTGGCCACCAAGAACCCCTCGCTATACAGTGGAGGTGGTAATTGTGTATGGCATCCATGTAGCTGAAGCAGGGCCGCCCAGAGGATTCAGGGGGCCTGGGGCAAAGCAATTTCAGGGGCCCCTTCCATAAAAAAAGTTGCAATACTATAGAATACTATATTCTCGTGGGGACCCCTGCGGGGCCCAGGGCAAATTGCCCCACTCCCCCCCCCACCCCAGGCAGCCCTGAGAACAATAAACATTTAAAAACCTTTCGCATCTCGGCACAAACCCAGTTTTGAGAAAACTTCTTTTCAAGGTGTCACTGGTTCTCAGCATCAGCTAGTGCTAAAAGGCACTAAAGCTCATTAAAAAGGTTGGACAAATATTTTCCGTCAAAACTTCTTTTGGATCGAAAACTAGGGGTTTTTAAAAAGCAGAAAAAAATCATGATAATGTCTGCTTTCCTTCAAAATTTGTTGTGGTTTTTTTAATTGAAAAGCTGAAATTAGTCTGACAAAACCTGAACATGGTTTAGGGTTTCAGAAGTGTGTGGCCAAATATTTGCGGCTTGCTGTGTTTGATTGTTTGAAGAAACAATACAAAAATTCTGCTTAAAAAAAGCCAAAACTTTTGAACCACCTCAGCTTGTGACCAAACGCCTCGGCCCATCCAGTCAGAGATTTTTCCAGGTTTCTGATACTCTGCTGGCTTCTTTGACTCATATCTGTCTCCTTAACTTTGGGTTCATTTAGGTTAGAACATAAGAATTGCCATACAGTACTGGGTCAGACCAAAGATCCATCCAGCCCAGTATCCTGTCTACCGACAGTGGCCAATGCCAAGTGTTCCAGAGGGAGTGAACCTAACAGGTAATGATCAAGTGATCTCTCTCCTGCCAATGCCATCCATCTCCACCCTCTGACAAACAGAGGCTAGGGACACCATTCCTTACCCATTCTGGCTAATAGCCATTAATGGACTTAATCTCCATGAATTTATATATTTCCTAGAGACTGGCTCCATGGGGTCCCTCACAAACTGGAGACGGTTACTGTGGATTTGTCTTTAGTATAGCTTATGTACATACTCCATGAACTGAACATTTGAGCTTGTTCCCGAATCTGGGATGAGCCTATGCTGTGAAAACTGAAATGCTCAAAATAGCACATGCATGTGAATTAAATTAAATTAAATTGCTAAAATTAAATTAACCCAGGGGGTCTCAAACTCGGGGTTGGGACCCCTCAGGGGGTCACGAGGTTATTACTGGGGGTCGCAAGCTGTCAGCCTCCACCTCAAACCCTGCTTTGCCTCCAGCATTTATAATAGTGTTAAATGTATAAAAAAGTGTTTTTAATTTATAAGGGGGGGGGTCACACTCAGAGGTTTGCTATGTGAAAGGGGTCACCAGTACAAAAATTTGAGAACCACTGAATTAACCCCTTTGGGGAATGCAGGGGCGGGGGGGGGGGGGGGGGTCTCCCTTGGTAGGGTTGGGAAGGAGGTAGGTGGTGTAGGACAGGGGTCAGCAAACTTTCAGAAGTGGTGTGCCGAGTCTTCATTTATTGACTCTAATTTAAGGTTTCGTGTGCCAGTAATATATTTTAACGTTTTTAGAAGGTCTCTTTCTATAAGTCTATAATATATAACTAAACTATTGTTGTATGTAAAGTAAATAAGGTTTTAAAAATGTTTAAGAAGCTTCATTTAAAATTAAATTAAAATGCAGAGCCCCCTGGACCAGTGGCCAGGACCCAGGCAGTGTGAGTGCCACTGAAAATCAGCTCGTGTGCTGCCTTCGGCACGCGTGCCATAGCTTGCCTACCCCTGGTGTAGGATATTGCTCTGCTCATGTGATCCCTCCGCCATGGCTCTCTTAGCTCTATCACTGTTAATCTAAAGTGGCTAATTTTAAATGAAGCTATCCTCCCCTAACATGAATCTCCCTATGGCACTGAAATTAAATGTAGACTATAATTTGGCATTTGAGAAGTGAAAGGGATGGTAGCCCTAAGGGAAAAGATAACAGCTTGGCTCTTTGTGTTAAATAGCTGTCTGCAAACCTCAAACTGCTGAATGAGCTTTAGGGTAGGGAAGGCTGTGCCTCCCCAAACAGCCTGGCCCTGCCCCCTATCTGACCCCCACCCACTTCCTGCCCCCCCCCGACTGCTCCCCTCAGAATCTCTGACCCATCCTGGTCCTTGTCCCCTGACCACCCCCCGAGAGCCCCTCCCATCCACCACCCCGGGATCCCACCCCTCACGAACCCCCCTGATCCCCATCCCCTGATTGCCCCCCCCAGAACCTCTGCCCCCTCCCTGTCCCCTGACTGTCCCCGGGACTTCCTGCCCCTTATCCAACCCCTCCCGGCACTGGCCCCCTTACCATGCCGCTTACCCCCGCCTCCCCGAGCCTCAGCGCACCTCGTCCAGGAGCGGCCCTGGACAGCGCTGCAGTGGTGTGGCTCTAGCGGGACCTGAGCTCCCGCCGCAGCTCGCAGCCCCGCCCCCTTACCACGCGGCTCTGAGCGGGAGGAGCTCAGGTCCCGCTGGAGCCACGCCGCTTTAGCTCTGTTCAGGGCCGCTCCTGATGCGGCGCGCTGAGGCGCCGGGGGATGGGGGAAGGTGGAGGCGGGGGGGGGGGGAAGGGGTCGACATTCTCGTGGGGGCCCCTGCGGAGCCCGGGGCAAATTGCCCCACTTCCCCTCTCCCCTCCCCCCCCCCCCGCCCCCTGAGCTGAAGCTCCATCCCCATGTCTCCCCTGACCTATTCCCGCCGCCCTAAAACTCCAGTGCAATCAATTGTTTACACACACTTCCTTCATGGGTCTCCCCTAAGGCCCTGACTTTGAAAACAATTATGCGTGTGTTTAACTTTACTACCAGGTGTAAGTCCATGCCTCTTGTATATCCATTGAGGGGCTGCTGGGCAGAGTTTGGCCCCATACTAAGGACAGATATCAGCAAAATCAACAGTAATTTATAACCAGCCAAGAGGCTTGTGAAGACTTTGCAGAACACAGAACTCTAACCAGAATGCACAGTTACAGACTAACAAAGAGGTCAAATGCAGCTGATATACTGTACCTCATTTTTCTCCCAAAGCGTCAGTTCCTTTTTGGTACGCTCTAATTTTTGGGATCGATCCACAACAAAGTAAATGATGTAAATACTTCCAGCAAGTGAGAGAAGCACAAGGATGTTTGCAATAATCCTTAAGCATATTGTCACAGCCCTAGAAAAGAGTCACACAGCAAATGCTACAGATGGGCCATCTTGCACAAGTAGGTGTTTCCCGCATTTTTTTTTTAGGTCATAAAACAAACAAGTTAACACTGTGTTATCTGCATTTAAACAGTAGTTTTGAAAATAGCCTCAGCCATGTATACCTACAGGTTTTTGCTTTTCTTCTTTTCCTGCTCTTCCAAAATTGCTTCCTTGAAAGAAACACAGAATTACCATTTTAGCAGCATTCAGTAAAATCAATAAACATTTCCTCTACCTGTTACAAACCATAAAAGTTAAAATGGCCAGATCCTGCACTGCATTGGGGAACAGCTGACATGCAGCTCTGTGCTTCTTTACTTAATAAACATACTGCATGCTGTGGGTTTAGTGAAGGAGAATTGGAGGGAGTAAAGACATTAAGAACTTTTCAGAGTAGCAGCCGTGTTAGTCTGTATCCGCAAAAAGAACAGGAGTACTTGTGGCACCTTAGAGACTAACAAATTTATTAGAGCATAAGCTTTCATGGACTACAGCCCACTGCATCCGAAGAAGTGGGCTGTAGTACACGAAAGCTTATGCTCTAATAAATTTGTTAGTCTCTAAGGTGCCACAAGTACTCCTGTTTTATTAAGAACTTTATCACCCTCTCTTTCCTGGTGTATGCTATTCACTCCTTTCCACTTTGTTCATTGTTTAGATCCCAGTCCTGTTCTAGGATTCATTAATGTGGACCTGTGGGTTGTGTTGTCTCATTTGCTTCAATAGGACTGCAGCTGAGGTCCCCACTAGCAGATATTAATGCAGAATAGGACCCTTAGATCATGAGTTGTTCAGAGAAAGGTGGGTGAGACAAGGTGGGTGAGGTAATATCTTTTAGTGGACCAACCTTTGTTGGTGAGAGTGACAAACTTTTGAGCTCCCATTTCAGAACAGCTCAGTGTAGTTCAAAAGCTTGTCTCTGACACCAACAGAAATTGGCCCATTAAAAGATATTACCTTACCCACCCTGGTCTCTCTAATATCCCGGGACCAACACAGCTACAACAACACTGCATACATCACTTGCGTGTTTCCCCTGAGGCACATAACAGCCACATGTAGATGTTACAAAATAATATCAGCATAAGTCATCCCAGCGTTTGAGATACAAATCAAACTATTTATTGGTTTGTCCTAGACAATTTGGAGTCATTTGGACAAAGGGCTTTTAGTGATGATGTGCCAAGGTTATAGAATCAATTACTTCTGGATATTAGGAAAGCTGTGTCTATTTTTTAAAATCTAAATGGAAAGGGTTCATGTTTAATGCAGCTTTTAATGTTGATCTAGTTATAAAATGCCCCTGAACTATTTTGATGAAAGTACAATATAAATGCATGTTATCAGGTTACTAAAAGGATCCTGATTCAAAGATTCATTAGAGTTGCACCGAGGATGAATTTGTCTCAAGGTTTTTAACTCCAAATAACACATGTAATAATGGGGATTAAGATGTTGCTGTTGGAACATCACACAATAAATGAAATGGAATGACACTGTTGAAAAAAGTGTCACGTGACAAAGTGACATATCATGCCTGTTAACCATAACTCATGTCATCAGTGAAAGTTGGGCACACAGATCAAGTGCATGAAGCATCAGTAAGATATTTGATACTAGCCCTCTGCTAGGTAATCAGAGTCAGAAATAAACACAATGCACAACAGGAAAGAAACAGTATGGAATGGAATGGATGAAAAATCACTCTGCTATTTACAAAGCAATAGACCTAAACCAAGGGTAGGCAAACTTTTTAGCCTGAGGGCCACATCGGGGTTCCGAAACTGTATGGAGGGCTGGGTAGGGAAGGCTGTGCCTCCCCAAACAGCCTGGCCCCCGCCCCCTATCCACCCCCTCCTACTTCCTGCCCCTTCAGTATCCCCGACCCATCCAACCCCCCCTGCTCCTTGTCCCCTGACCGCCCCATTCTGAGACCCCCCCCGCCCCTAACTGCCCCCTGGGACCCCATCCAACCCCCCCACTACCTGTCCCCTGACTGCCCCAACCCCTATCCACACCCCCGCCCCCTGACAGGCCCCCTGAGACTCCCAAGATTCAATGCCCCCTGCTCCCTATCCCCTGACTGCCCCCCGGGATCTCCTGCCCCTTATCCAACCCCCCTGCTCCCCACCCCCTTACCATGCTGCTCAGAGCACCAGGACTGGCCGCCATGCTGCCCGGCAGGAGCTCGCAGCCCTGCCGCCCAGAGCGCTGTCGGCACGGTGAGCTGAGGCTGCGGGGGAGGGGGAACAGCAGGGGAGGGGCCGGGGGCTAGCCTTCCCGGCTGGGAGCTCAAGGGCTGGCAGGATGGTCCCACGGGCCGGATGTGGCCTGTGGGCTGTAGTTTGCCCTTCTCTGACCTAAACTATGCTTTTCCTCAGAGTCTCGCTGCTTACCCTGATACTATTAACTATTGCAGCAGCTTTGCTTTCTGCAGCCTCTGGATTTCCTATTAAATAGTCCCAAGCACAGAACACTCTCCAGCAGAAAGTATAATTTTCATCAGAGGCACTTGCTAGACTCATTCTTGAGTTCTTCGCCATTCTGGAAAAGAAGAAGAAGAATAAATGTTAATTGTTGTCAACGTGTGACGGTTTATGTGATGGGAATTGGCTCACAGGTGTCTATACCACAAAAAATGACCAAAATTGGAATTAACTGGTATCTTTGTTGGCAATCTCAATAGAGAACCTAAGAACAGAAAAAGATACAGGGACTGAATTACTCCTTGTCCCTAGAAATGCACATTCTAATTCAGAGTTCAAGCACATTGGTTGGATAGTATGGGAAAACGTGCACTGCTGCCTGTTTCTGATAGTGTCAGACGGGTAGCCGTGTTAGTCTGAATCTGTAAAAAGCAACAGAGGGTCCTGTGGCACCTTTGAGACTAACAGAAGTATTAGGAGCATAAGCTTTCGTGGGTAAGAACCTCACTTCTTCAGATGCAAGTGAAGAAGTGAGGTTTTTACCCACGAAAGCTTATGCTCCCAATACTTCTGTTAGTCTTAAAGGTGCCACAGGACCCTCTGTTGCTTGTTTCTGATAGAAGACTTCAGTCTCAAGGGCTGTCCATCTTATACCTTTCACCAAACAAAATTCACTTTTAAAACCTCTGTGTCGGATCTGATTGGAGGAAAGGTGTCATGGCAAGGTAAGAACATTGGCACTATGATCAAGAGATAGCTTGGCAAAAATGTGATGATCTTACCCAGGATCGATGGCTATCCTTTATTATGAATGCAGATAACAATAGCGATGGCACAGTAAAAAGACAACTGATAGTCAGATGAAAAACCTAGTTTTAAAAAACCTTGTTTTAAAAAATAGCCCTCCCATCTCAGATGAGTAGACCTTCGTAAGGATGTAAGAAATCAATTCCAGGTCTTTAAAGGAGTTAGGTGATCATTACAAAAAAAGAAGAACAGGAGTACTTGTGGCACCTTAGAGACTAACAAATTTATTAGAGCATAAGCTTTCGTGGACTACAGCCCACTTCTTCGGATGCATATAGAATGGAACATATATTGAGGAGATATATATACACACATACAGAGAGCATAAACAGGTGGGAGTTGTCTTACCAACTCTGAGAGGCCAATTAATTAAGTGAAAAAAAAAAACTTTTGAAGTGATAATCAAGATAGCCCAGTACAGACAGTTTGATAAGAAGTGTGAGAGTACTTACAAGGGGAGATAGAGTCAATGTTTGTAATGGCTCAGCCATTCCCAGTCCTTATTCAAACCGGAGTTGATTGTGTCTAGTTTGCATATCAATTGAATTAAGAATTGATATGCAAACTAGACACAATCAACTCCGGTTTGAATAAGGACTGGGAATGGCTGAGCCATTACAAACATTGATTCTATCTCCCCTTGTAAGTATGCTCACACTTCTTATCAAACTGTCTGTACTGGGCTATCTTGATTATCACTTCAAAAGTTTTTTTTCACTTAATTAATTGGCCTCTCAGAGTTGGTAAGACAACTCGCACCTGTTTATGCTCTCTGTATGTGTGTATATATATCTCCTCAATATATGTTCCATTCTATATGCATCCGAAGAAGTGGGCTGTAGTCCACGAAAGCTTATGCTCTAATAAATTTGTTAGTCTCTAAGGTGCCACAAGTACTCCTGTTCTTCTTTTTGCGGATACAGACTAACACGGCTGCTACTCTGAAACATTACAAAAAAACTACCCCAACAATATGAAAATAAAATGATATTGTTTTAATCAAAGATATTTGTGCTCAGTTTTCTTCAGAATATTAAATATGAGTTTGTACTGTACAATACATTAAATGAGACCATCAGGGCCGGCTCCAGCATTTCTGCCGCCCCAAGCAATTGGTGGCAATTGGAAAAAAAAAAAAAAAGCCTCAATCGGCAGCGGCAGTTCAGCGGCAGGTCCTTCGCTCCTACAGGGAGTGAGGGACCTGCCACCCCTGAATTGCCGCAGGTGCTGCCCCTCTCCCTTGGTCGCCCCAAGTACCTGCTTGTTAAGCTGGTGCCTGGTGCCAGCCCTGGAGACCATGTTTCTCTCTAAGTATCATAGAAAATAATTATAGGTAGAATTTTACTGTACAGCAAATAGTCGGTTCAAATATCTTCATTGGATCAGCATAGCAGTCAGAAATTCAGTCACCTCCTCCTTTTCTCTGGAAATGTGGCCCATCTGTGTATGTAATAGCCATATGGGTCTACCATTGCCATATGACTATATATTATTCCACAGATGTTTCACATAACACAATACAATGTGCATCTGGTGTGGCTTACCAGAGGCTAATAAGAACTGTTTCACCTCAGACAGGAAATGGTAGAAGGGTCACAACAGATGGGCAAACAAAGAGTCAATGACCTAAGGCGGCACCCTTTGTAGGTAGAGAAAAGCAGACCTCATCCAGAACCTGAATGTGTAATCAGTGTGTGAACCAGTGTCCAAAACAATGACCATCCTGACCTAAAATAACAGATCTAATGAAAAAGGAGTGATAGTTTTTGTGGCTGACACAGCTATTACAGCTCATACTAAAAATCCTCCTGGACTGCAACTTAACAGACAATTAGTTACCCTGAGAGGAAGGGAAACTGAATGGAGAGAGGATAAAGTGACCTTGCCCCACTAAGTACTGCACGTTTCTAGATTTATGGTCAGCACTGGCAGGCTGTCTTGCCTATGTTACTTCCAGTCCTTCTACCTAAATAGCAAAGGAAATAAATAGGCCCACATTTGAGTACTGTGCAGTGTACCAGTTCAAGCAACATGAAGAGTTTTATGACAGCATTGTTATATTTGTATTTAACTGGATAGGAATCGTAGTACGGCAAATGTACAGGTAGCAATTTAAGTTTCTTGTCATAATACTTGTTCTGGAAGAATGGAAGCCTAATAAAGTCCTCAGTGAAAATCAGGCCCTACATCTTTGGTGCACTGTACAGACATTAACTATATAATGCTCACAACACCCTTAGAGGCTGCTAAACATTACCCTCATTTTATAGACAGGGAAGCTGAAGGAGACAGGGTAAGTGACAGCAAAAGAACAAGCTACAATTAGAGCTCAGGAGTTCCTGGATCCCGGTCTTGTCTTTAATCTACCAGTAAAGATGCCTCTCTGATATTAGCAGGCTTGAATACGATACAGGAATTACAGAATTAAATCCAGGAGGAACTCTTTGAGGGAAGGGGAGAGAATATATCATTCAAACGGCCTGACTATATATCTCTGGGCAAACACCAACAAAAGGGAAACATTACTTTTTTAAGAGGATGATGAAGCTATAAGCAAATACTGCCATTCCAACAAGGAAGTAAGCCAGGGGCAGCCGATACCCAGCTTTCCCAATCTTCCGATCTCGGCCATAGTAGCCATAGAATAAAACAGAGTACTGGAGATAACCCTGCAAAGACAACATACAGTCAACATCAGCACCCACACCTGACTAAATTAACACACGAAGAATTCATGCAACAAAGCAATGAAGTGTGCTTTTAAGCCTTGCCCCCAGTGACCAGATGGTGTCCAGGTCCTGTGCTGATGCAAACTGCTCCTTTGGGATCGTCTTGCTGATAGTGCTTCCAAATGGTGCTCCTGCCAGGAGCTGATAAGAGAGAAAAGGTCTTAAAAACTGTGTAAAGCAGACAGTGTTACCACATGGTCTGTTGAACACAGCCCGGAACAAGCTGCAACAAACTGCCTACCTGAGGGGAAGTATCAGAAGTACTATTACTGTCATTCATTCTCCTAAACTAGAAGCGTAGTGACAAATTCTGCATTCAACTCCTGCTGAGGTCAATGAGTGTTGGCCATGTCTATCTGATAGCAGAATTTAGCCCCTGAAGTCTAATTTTTAGGTAAGTTATTACTGTATAGACATAAGAGCTATTAAAGCACAGTATAATGGATGGGGAAGATACATTTTTAGATCATTTATCACACTGATGTACAGTAAAACCTGCTTCCTACTATACTAGATTGGTGTGCTAGACTTTTTCTCTTTATACATAAGACAATATAGACACTAAAGGCCTGGTTTGCACTGATGATCACACAGAGCTCCAGCTGAAGCGTCAGAGTTGTGGATGCTCAGATAGGGTGACCAGATGTCCCGATTTTATAGGGACAGTCCCGATATTTGAGACTTTGTCTTATATAGATGCCTATTACCCCCCACCCCCGTCCTGATTTTTCACACTTCCTGTCTGGTCACCCTATGCTCAGAACATCTGAAAATCAGGCTCTGAGGGCCAAAAACTGAAAGATGCTGAGCTCCGATTTCTCCAGATGAAGCGAAGAGACGCTTCGGGTGCTGAACACATGCTCTGCACCTTGCAGGATTGGGTCCCTAATATCAGCAATCAAAAACATCTACATTACAGTGGTATGTTGGTAAAATGTCATCTGAGACATTAATGGCAAGTCTCTCTCCTCCTCTGGCAGAATAATGCTCAACAGAGGAAAGTATTTTAAATCATTTAAATTGTACACTCGGAAAAAATCATGTATGCCTTTGAGCAGAACATTTATTTAATTCAGGAAGGGAAATGCTACAGTCAGTGTTTTTCTATAGATATTGGAGATATGTCCTAACCTCTGGTAAGACCACAAATGCTCCTGTCATTATGGTAAGCACAATATTGATTCCAAATAGCCATCTCAAAAAGATGAAATAAGAGGCAACTCCGGATCCAAAATGACCTGAAACCACAGGAAATACTTATATCAGCTGTGAAGCTTATCAGAAGCTGTATCACTTATTAATGAAGTATTATTTGATCATTAAAAAAAACAACAACTTTTCCTTCTCTGCAATGCACAGATCAAGACAGAGAAAATGCTATAACATCAATAATACAGAACTGTAATATAAACTGCTATTTGTAGGTTTAAAAATCACAACCATATTTACAAGTGAAGTAGTTATGATCACAGGAATCTTCTTGGTTCAAGTTATACATAGCTTCTTATTTGCTGTTTATACAGAAACTTACATCAAAATGCATGTGTAGCTATTAGTAGTAGTTAATCTCACCTGTTTAGTTCAGCATCTAAGAATTCTCATCTTAAGTTTATGCAAACCATTTTGCTCTGCAAACCAGGCTGGAAATGTAATAAGATCAGTCCTTTTTAAAATGTGATATTTCTAGTATCTCCTGATTTTGTCTGGACTGAAAATAGTGGTTCCAATTCTGATTTTCACAGTGCATCTTCATTGGCTACAGCAGAACTACTCATCATTCATAACATCATTAAGGAGTAGAGAATCAGGCCCTCTTTGTTTACAATTTTATTACACAAAAATTCTGATTTCCATCACTGTCCACATGATCACACTTGGTCCTAAGTACTGCAGGCTTTGTGCAAAGCAAGTCACATGGGGCCTCAGACTGACATCCACAATCTCCATTACATAAGTGGGAGTAGGGACCCTGGCACACGACTGGTTGGGTCAGCGATGTTGGTCAGTAAGGTGATGCAGAAGCGGATAAATGGGCAGTCTGGGTGCTTGTAACTTCAAGAAGGTCAGAAGGGTTTTAACAACGAGGTGTGTGGGGTGGAGGCAGATTGTATTAGGCCCTCATTGCATGTCGGGAAGGAATACTACACCATGTAGACAGGGAGAATGTTCGCCTGTCATCTGGAAGGAGCAGGAAGAGCCCACTGGTACATACACTGCTGGCTCCCTTAGTCGATACAAACAGGGAGCAGTGTAAAAAGTCTGAATGGTCTGGTCTGAACATTCATTTTACAGCCAAATAAATACAGTAGTTGCCAATAAATTGTCAAAATTATGGAGCTGTTTTTATCCACGTGAAAATATCTGCAGTACAGAAACATCCCTTCCATTTAGAACAAGGTTAGAGCTAGATGTGAACATTGTCAGGAAAATATATTTTCCATTTTTGACCATCTTTAATATAGTTATTAAAGGTGGTCAGTCACAATACTTAGCTCTTATATGGTGCTTTTCATCCATAGATCTCAAAGCACTTTACACTGGAGGGAAAGTTTAGTTTTTAAATATAGACTATATGTGAGGTCTTGGCTCCCGGCTCCATTCCCTTTGCTTCTAACAGGGCAAGTGGAGATTCTCTGCTTTAGGAGAATTTCCCTTACATAGCTGGCTCTGTGACATCTGCTCCCAGCTTGCTGATGTAAGAGGCTGGTCAGGGATGGACAAGAGTCAAAAGGAAATATGGCCTGAACTGCCACTGTCTAAATTATATCAGGTTTCAGAGTATTATATTAGAGGCCAAATGGCTGGATAGATGGCTTTGATCCAGTTTTCCCACTCCATGTCCTGTGCTGAGCACATCTTGGGCCAGACCCAATACAGACATCTGGGCCTATGTCTGTATTGCAAAAATACTTCAGCAGTTTATAGCACTACAGGGCCTTTTAAATTACAGTTGCCACACTGTAGTAACATTATACTAGTATCACTAAAGACTATAATTGAGAAACAAATGTGGTATCTAACACACCAAGAGTAATACGTGTTGACTTTTTATTGACAACCACACTACTTTGATGAAACTTTTAATGTTTTTATAATATTATTATATATTTCACTAATTCAGTGAGTTCTAACATAACCCTTAAGCCTAGTATTTTAGCATGGTTTGCATTGCACAATCCCACTAAATCTCCATACTTACTTTCTATTTTCTTTATTCTCATTTCCCAAGGAATGAAGATTACCATAAAGTTATATGCAAGCCGAACAAACTTCTTCCAGAGCTAAGAAAAGGGCACAGAAATAAGAGATTTGTAACTTTTGCACATAAAGCAATAGTTGTCAAAAAGGTGTGAAAGTATTTTGTCCATGTGTAGCATCTTTCATCTAGTATCAGAAAGCAAGTTATAAAAAAACAACTAAGAAGTTTCACAGCATTCCTGTGAGGTACGTAAGATACATAAATTGAGTCATGGTGGGGGGGACAAACAGTTCAGAAACTTTCCAGAAGTCAGAGGACCAGGTACAGAACCCAGGAGTCCCAACTCCCAAGTGAATGCTCTAATCCAGGGGTCGGCAACGTTCAGCACGCGACTCGCCAGGGTAAGCACCCTGGCGGGCCGGGCCAGTTTTATTTACCTGCTGACGCGGCAGGTTCGGCCGATCGCAGCCCCCACTGGCCGCGGTTCGCCGTCCCGGGCCAATGGGGGCGTCGAGAAGCGGCGCGGGTGAGTGATGTGCTGGCCGCGGCTTCTCACTTCCCCCATTGGCCCGGGACGGTGAACCGCGGCCAATGGGGGCCGCGATCGGCCGAACCTGCCGCGTCAGCAGGTAAATAAAACTGGTTCGGCCCACCAGGGTGCTTACCCTGGCGAGCCGCGTGCCAACGTTGCCGACCCCTGCTCTAATCACTAAAGCACACATGCATATATAAGAGAGAAGTTTTAATGATCTTAAGAGAATACATACAAAGAGCATTTTCCGCCACTCTTTTTATATCTGGAACAACCAAATACAATATATTTTAAATTTAGACCCATTTGAAATATACCTGAAATATATTTTAATACATCAGCACATTATTTGTCTGAAGCTGTATATATTAACAGCATCACAGAACCTTTAATGCTTTGCATAAGAGTTACATTCTTAGTTGAAAGGAATTCTTCATGTAACATACCTCTAAAGTCTATGCCCACACTGAGGATAACACCCTACCTCTGCTTTCAGCTAATGCAGTTACTCCTTTAGCTCAAATGGTAGAGGTTTGGGCTTCAGTGCTCAAGATTCCAAGTTCACTGCTGGTAAGAATTGTTCCACTTACATCTCCTACACCGTAAGAGCTTTGCTGTGGAACATGTACGTCAACAGAACAAGAAAGATTTATTTTGCTTTGATGTAGGGGATCATGCCTTATTTCCCCCCTCTGCCTACTCTGTGGAGACTCTTCTGGAGAGATGCAAACATTGCTTTCTCTCTCAAGCTCAAGTTCCATCTACAGAACAACCTCAGGGATAAACTCAGGGAAAGTTGCACAAAAGTGACTGAAGGCACCCTATGACCCTTAGACAAGAAATAAGAAAGATAAGAATAAACTAAACCTGTGACAAGGAAAATGAATATTTAAGTGAAGTAAAGTATGCATCGGACAGAGAATGCAAGAGTAGATGAATTTATGAGCACAAAGCATTTTAAACAGATTCCGAAATTATTACCAGACTAAGCCAGCATTTATCACAGTGTTTATGTATTTTATTAAGGAATCCTACTGAATAAGAAACCAGATTTCTTACTGAATGAATGAACGAATACATAACACCTAATTTCAAATGTATAAGAGCAAGTAAATCTGAGCCAAGTCCTAATTCTTCTTAGAGACAGTGATCATTAATACTGAACTGCAGCATAATCACGTGGTCTCAACTCTATACTTGAGGATTTACTTTGAGCACTTTGGACACATTTTCAAAGAGACCTCAACTCAGCCTCTAATTTGTGTGTGCCTAATTATTTTAATAGACAATAGATAGATTTTTCACACACAATGGCATTTGCATGTGCAAATGAGAATGCACAAGTGACTGTGTGCACAACTGAGGACAAATTTTGAAAGTCCTTGAAATAAAAATATAACCTTAAATATGCACTCAGATTATTTCATGCCAGTAACCTCTACTCACAAAACATTATAATAACTTTTCTTATTTAATTCAGAAATGAATAGTAACTTTACTATCTATTGTAAATTGACTACATGCAAGTACAGTATTTTATCAGGTAATTCAAGATAATTTCATAGACATTTTCTTATGCTATCTGCTTCTGTTTTGTAAAAAGTAGAGAAATATTGTACATTCTGTTCATTACTGAATTTCAGGATGGCAACAACATTTATGTACATTAGTCATTTTTAAACACAAATTTACAGTAGATCTAGTTATTTTGAATATATATATATATATTAGCAAATGGCAATATCAACATATTACAAATAGTCTAATCTGCTAAAGCCAAAGCAGAAGCAGACTTACATTTTAATTAATAAATGCATCAATCTACGTGGTCAAAGTTAATTAATTTTTATGATGCTATTAAGGTGTTATTGCAAGAATTAAAAGATGCTATGAACGGCACCAAAGTCGCTACTTTAATTGGAAGGCAGTGTTCATAAGGCTGGAAAAGGGATCAAACAACGTGTACAGGTTGCACTGCGGGCATATAAACTATATATATCTGGATGTCAATCTGAAAAAGCTGATAAAAAAATAACTTCTAGTCCTGCATACTGATCACCTGAATAAAAAGGAATAATAATTTTAATCTTCATAGTCAAGACTCTGGGTAATTTTTATATCAACAAACATTGATTTATTAGTTTTAATCATAATGAACAATACTTTAGAAGTGATTTAATCTAATTGCTAGAAAATAATACTACATACCATTTGCCAGCTTTTTTTTTTTTTTTAAACTATGGCTACGGTGATGGGTGCAAAACCTATGGAAGGGTTAGTAAACTCTTACAAGTTGCTAATTAAGTATCCTACTCTCAGACTATTCAACCAGTGAATGCTTATTCTGGTGGTGTAATGCTTCTATTGTGTATTTCATGATTTGCCAAATGCGCCATCAGTCAATATTCTTCTGGAAAAAACTGTCTAAACCTGTCTTCCTAGTTTAAAGAACAATTCAGCTCTCTAGCTTGTGCTGTTGAATTTAACCCTTTACAAAAAGAAAAAAAGAAAAAAAAAAAAAAAAAGGACTTTCTAGTTTCCCTAATTCATAGTCGGCAAGCTAAGGGGATACTATTACGCCAAACACAATAATTACTGGTAATGAACTTCTGAAATATATAGATGTATTCAGAACAGAGACAAGTAAAAACACACAAAATGGATAATTAAATGAGATACCCACAGATTTTGAGGGCATTGTGAAGTATAAAGCAAAAGCCAAAATTTTGTTACAATATAGCAAGTATTAACTAATAAGTCCAACCTGTACAATTTAGCAGCTGTCTACATGTTCAAAGTCCTTAGGCACTCAAATCTTTCAAACCGGGTGAAATCTTGGCCCCAGTGAAGTTAATGGCAAAACTTCACTCATAATGCCTAATGTGTGTGTGTGCATGGGCCTGCCCCCACAGACAGACCAATAAAACACAACTTTCCACTATCCAGGAAGGTTGTATTTTTTAATCAACTGTTTCTGATGACATAAGAGCAAAGCTAAAGTACTGTTGTTTATGTGTCAATAGAACAACAGATAAATATTTAGCCTTACAATTTTTAGTTTGGTTATGCTGCATTTTATCTTCTATTACACACACACACACACACGCACCACAGTACAGTACAGTACAGTACAAGCACATTATTAAGTTTGTAAATGCAAGTCCTCAAAAGTTAGGAAGTACCAGTATTGAGGTTGCCTGTGCAACCTTAATTCAGTCCCCTTCTGCGTATGCATTATGATACAGTCTTTAATTATATGATCACATTAGGGTTGCCTGGCACCTGTCTGGTTTTCAGCACAGTCCCCGGATGCCATCTGACAAGCCCTGATGTCTGTTCTTTTTAATCTGTGGAAAAGGTGGCAACCCAAAGTGCAAGGAAGGAGGCAATGCAGCAGCAGCTGCTGCCACCTCCAGAGCCAGGCTGCTCATGCAACTGGTGGTGGCGCATGGCCCTGTGCAGCCCACAGGTGGCAGGCAAGGTGGCCTCGGCTGTGCTGGTGAAGACCCTGTGAGTGACAGGGCAGGATCTTGGGGGAAGAGGCGAAGCAGGGGTGGGGCCCTGGGGAAAGAGGCAAGGCAAAGGCTGGGCCTCGGGGATCTGGTTACCAGCCATTAGAAAGGTGGTAACCCTAGATCACATACTATTTTTCCACAGGATCTCTACCAAAAGTGTTCATAACATTACCTTGAAAACAAAAAGGCAGAAACACTTCTCATACTAAATGACTGTACTTGGGCCCCTACTTCAGCAAAACAACTCTTTATAGAATACACATTGTTTGGCTCCTGTTCCCATCACCAACCTTCTGGCAGACACACATTATTTGCTGGAGTATTTGAAAAGAAAAAATACTCACGTTACCAGAACGAGGCTCATCCCTCATACATCAAATTAGTTTGCAAAAATGTAATTACTAAATTCTTAATAGAAAAAAGAAGCTTATAACTGGATTTTTCTTCCACACAGTTCTTGAACTGGGGAGCAGTGTTTCACAGAAAATAGGTACTTCTGTAAATGAGAATTCCAGATAATTGTTATAGGAAAGAGCTGTAGTTTTAATGAAAAGCAGACGTACCTCTGCACCAGCTGCTTGGTAACCTCTTGTTCTAGTGAGCCTGCCTTCATATTTCAACACAATCTCCTTAGCTTGTCTGCAGAGGAAGACAAAATCTTTATTTCATGTAACCAAAAATCTTATTACACTCTGAACTTGGGCCATACCACACATAAATGAAAGTTGCCAAGTAATGGGAAATATTGTCACAACAGACTACCTGCCCAATCCTGAAGTCCTTACTCAGGCAAAACTTCATTTTTACTTAAAATAAGAGTATTGCTAACAATTTAAAATTAATGGGAGTTTTGTCTGAGAAAGAACCACAGGATCAGATCCCAACAGTTTGCAAAACGAATGTAAGATTTTCACTTTAGGGAGAGCTTCAGTAACATTTTTTCCTGTGCCCTCTCCCTGGTTTCTAGAATTTTTCTGTAATAATGTAACCTAAATTGTCTCAAAGTAAAAACAATATAATACCTCATTTAGTTCAGTTTATGTGGATACCAACACTTCTTCTGAAAGTATAGTCTAAAGCATGGGGTTGATCAATATAGCAACTGATTAATATTAAACTACTGGTTACATTTTAATCAGAGGTATTGGACAAGATATGCATAAAGGCCTAATCCTACTCCAGACCACACCTGGAGTATTGTGTCCAGTTTTGGTCCCCCCACTACAGAAGGGATGTGGACAAATTGGAGAGAGTCCAGCAGTAGGCAGTGAAAATGATTAGGGGCAGGGCCGGCTCCAGTGTTTTTGCTGCCCCAAGTGGCAAAAAAAAAAAAAAAAAAAAAAAAAAAAGCCGTGATGGGCGGTAGCTCTACCGCCGCCGCTTCATTCTTCAGTGGCAATTCGGTGGCAGGGACTGAGGGACCCGCTGCCGAAGAGCCGGACGTGCCCCCAAGCACCTGCTTGCTGCGCTGGTGCCTGGAGCCGGGCCTGATTAGGGCGCTGGAGCAAATGACTTATGAGGAGAGGCTGAGGGAACTGGGCTTATTTAGTCTGCAGAAAAGAAGAGTGAGGGGGGATTTGATAGCCACCTTCCACTACGTGAAGGGGGGTTCCAAAGAGGATGGAGCTCGGCTGTTCTCAGTGGTGGCAGATGACAGGATAAGGATCAATGGTCTCAAGTTGTAGTGGGGGAGGTCTAGGTTGGATATTAGGAAACACTATTTCACTAGGAGGGTGGTGAAGCACTGGAATGGGTTACCTAGGGAGGTGGTGGAATCTCCATCCTTAGAGGTTTTTAAGGTCTGGCTTGACAAAACCCTGGCTGGGATGATTTAGTTGGTGTTGGTCCTGCTTTGAGCAGGGGATTGGACTAGATGATCTCCTGAGGTCTCTTCCAATCCTAATATTCTATGATTTTTATACTTACACTAAAGTTATGGGATTTTTTTTTACTTTTGTGAGAGCTGAATAGGGGCCATAGGCAATCAGACAGGGCAGGAACAGGGCATTTGCACATCCATGAAGGCGGCTTGGGTTTAGCTGCAAATTATGGGTTCTCACTCCAGGGATATGAGAAAAGTCTCCCTTTGCTTCCCAAGACAAGGCAAAGGTGGCCTGAGCGATGAACCTTCTTTGTTAGTAAAGTGCCATTCCAGCACACAGTGAGGTGACAAGGGAAAGATTTCATAGAAAGGAAAAAAAAAGTCAAATTGAATGCACAGTGAAAAGACTGATGCTGTTTAGATAAGATATTAGAGAAAGTTATGAACTTTCATACTGTGTTTCAAATTTCGAACCATTAACACTTATGGCTTTAAACTTTATGGTCACGATGATACTACACTGCATGCTGTGAACAGTCTACATGTACCTCATTAATCTGCAAACATGGGTACTAGTCTCTGGCATTTGAAACATAATTTAAAGCTGAAGTGCCAAATTCTGTCTCCTCATCCAACAAAGCCTCATTACTTTCAAACACAGCCTTCCTGAATAGTGGGAAGTTGTGCTGTTTTTGACAGTGTTTCACAGAGCACAAGGACAGAATTTAGCTGATAACATATTGTTGAGTATCTTTGACAGAATGTACAATACATATGGTGACATCACAGTGGTCCTTCCTGCAGGGCCGCCCAGAGGATTCAGGGGGCCTGGGGCAAAGCAATTTCAGGGATTCCCTTCCATAAAAAAAAGTTGCAATACTATAGAATACTATATTCTCATGGGGGCCCTGTGAGGCCCGGGGCAAATTGCCCCACTTGCCTCCCCCCGCCCGGACGGCCGTGGGAAAAATAAACATTTAAATACCTTCCGCATCTTGGCACAAACTCATTTTTGAGAAAACTTCTTTTCAAGTCACCTTTACAAGGTATCACTGGTTCCCCACATCAGCTAGTGCTAAAAGGCACTAAAAGCTCATTAAAAGGGTTGTACAAATATTCTCCGTCAACACTTTTTTTGGATTGAAAACTAGGGGTTTTTAAAAAGCAGACAAAATCACGACAATGTCTGCTTTCCTTCAAAATTTGTTGTGTTTTTTTTTAATTGAAAAGCTGAAATTAGTCTGCCAAAACCTGAATCTGGTTTGGGGTTTGTTTCAGAAGTGTGTGGCCAAATATTTGCTATTTGATTGTTTGATTGTTTAAAGAAACAATGAAAAATTCTATTTAAAAAAAATCCAAAACTTTTGAACCACCTCAGCTTGTGACCAAACGCCTGAGCCCATCCAGACAGAGATTTTTCCAGGTTTCTAATACTCTGCTGGCTTCCTTGACTGATATCTGTTTCCATAACTTTGGATTCATTTAAGTTAGAACATAAGAATGGCCATACTGGGTCAGACCAAAGGTCCATCTAGTCCAGTATCCTGTCTACCGACAGTGGCCAATGGCAAGTGCCCCATAGGGAGTGAACCTAAGAGGTAATGATGAAGTGATATCTCTCCTGCCATCCATCTCCACCCTCTGACAAACAGAGGCTAGGGACACCATTCCTTACCTATCCTGGCTAATAGCCATTAATGGACTTAACCTCCGTGAATTTATCTATTTCCTAGAGACTTGCTCCATGGGGTCCCTCGCAAACTGGAGACGGTTACTCTGGGTTTGTCTTTAGTATAGACTATGTACATACTCCATGAACTGAGCATTTGAGCTTGTTCCCGAATATGGGATGAGCCTATGCTGTGAAAACTGAAATGCTCAAAATAGCACATACATGTGAATTAAATTAAATTAAATTGCTAAAATTAAATTAACCCGGGGGGGGGGTCTCAAACTTGGGGTCAGGACCCCTCAGGGGGTCACGAGGTTATTACTGGGGGTCGCAAGCTGTCAGACCCCACCTCAAACCCTGGTTTGCCTCCAGCATTTATAATAGTGTTAAATATTTAAAAAAGTGTTTTTAATTTATAAGGGGGGGTCGCACTCAGAGGTTTGCTATGTGAAAGGGGTCAAAAGTTTGAGAACCACTTAATTAACCCCTCTGGAGCCTCGGGGAATGCAGGTGAGGGGGGATCTCCCTCGGTAGGGTTGGGAAGGAGGTAGGTGATGTAGGATATTGCTCTTCTCATGTGATCCCTCCCCCATGGCTCACTTGGCTCTACCACTGTTAATCTAAAGTGGCTAATTTTAAATGACGCTACCCTCCCCTGACATGAATCTCCCTATGGCACTGAAATTAAATGTAGACTATAATTTGGCATTTGAGAAGTGAAAGGGATGGTAGCCCTAAGGGAAAAGATAACAGCTTGGCTCTTTATGTTAAATAGCTGTCTGCAAGCCTCAAACTGTTAAATGAGCTTTAGGGTAGGGAAGGCTGTGCCTCCTCAAACAGCCTGCCCCTGCCCCCTATCTGACCGCCACCCACTTTCTGCCCCCCGATTCCCCCCCCTCAGAATCCCCGACCCATCCTGGTCCTTGTCCCCTGACCGCCCCCCCGATACCTCCCAACCACCACCCGGGACCCCACCCCCAATGAACCCCCCCTACTCCCTGTCCCCTGACTGTCCCGACCCCTATCCACGCCCCCGCCGAGTCCTGACAGACCTCCGGAATGCCCACGATCCAACCCCTCATTCCCCATCCCCTGACCTCCCCGCCAAACCTCAGCCCCCTCCCTGTCCCCGGGACTCCCTGCCCCTTATCCAACCCCACCGGCCCTGGCCCCCTTACCATGCCGCTTACCCCCGCCTCCCCCCCCTCCTGGAGCCTCAGCGCGCCGCGTCCAGGAGCGGCCCTGGACAGCGCTGCAGCGGCGTGGCTCTAGCGGGACCTGAGCTCCCATCACTCGGCTGCAGCTCCGCCCCCTTACCACGCGGCTCTGAGTGGGAGGAGCTCAGGCCCTGCTGGTGCCACGCCGCTTTAGCTCTGTCCAGGGCCGCTCCTGGATGTGGCGCGCTGAGGCGCTGGGGGAAGGCGGAGGTGGGGGGGAGCCCCCCTTCTTGTGGGGGCCCCTGCAGGGCCCGGGACCTGGGGCAAATTGCCCCACTTGCTCCCCCCCGGGCGGCCCTGCCTTCCTGAGCATTCTAATGCAGAATCATTTAATAGTTTTAATATTCCAAATGGCTCAGGAAAAGCTCTGATCACCACTAACCAACAATACAAAGATTCTGAATTTGGAGCCCAAAACAAGGCTGAAGTGTAAAGAATGAAGAGCTGTGTGATACCTACAGCACCCTGTAGATGCTGGGCAAAGAGAAAGACAAAGCTATTCTGGCCTGATCCAAAGTTAAATGAACATGTACAAAAATGAGCTGTAATCAACTTTTAGAAGCTTTTAAATTTTCAAAATCTTATGATTCCCAGCCTTGTACTACTCTATGATGTAGTAGGAAGATAGCTGCTGCATGATTTTCTAGCAATTGCAAACCATTCCTATGCTCACACCTAATTTAGGTTAACAAATTTGTGAGACTTGGAAAAGCAGTAATAAATGGTGGGATTGAAAGTGTCCACGAAAACTCTATTACCTGAGTGCCCTCAGCTTCTGCCTCATGGGCCATGGTCTGCAACGGATGTTTGCCATGATCTCTTTTTGAAATTGTATATTCTGGAAGATCTGCTCTGGGTCATTGCTGTCCGCGTTTAAATCACCATTATCATCACCTGAGTTACTGAAGAGACCCACACCCATGGGGGACAAACACAAAACAAGTTATTCCCATTCAGAACTATAGCAAAGAATAGACACACATACAATCCGGTTTATAACAACATAAAAACAGGAGTCCACCAAACTGGAGGAAGGATTGGACTGATTTCTCTGTTGCAGTTGGAGTCACCGCTTTCCTTGGCTACTCCTAGACTATCACTGCTAGAGATGACATTTATCCCTGTAGCTCAGAAAAATACTTCTGAAGAGCAATTTTTTTTGCCTTTGGAATGCACCAGCTTGCACGCAGTGTCAGGCATTTTGGAGTACCCCTGTATCCCTCAGCAGGAGTTCAAACCCTCAGCTCCCCACATTTAAATCATACAGCTCAAACACCATGCTGTCCTGTCCATACACTCAGTATATTTTTCAGGAACTAAGTGCTATGTAAACATTTCCAGCAAGTGCACTTAATACAAATGTATTTGCCGTATGCAGCACTACCTTCTACTTTGATTGTGATTAGGATACAGTGTCTCTTTGTTAAAATGATGACAACAAATGCCTAGAATGCTCTAGCCCTTCAATCCTCCACACTGCGAGTATTGGGGATTAACTGTGGGACCCCGTTACAGGAGCATTAAGAGTAGCACATCCCTGAAAATGAGACATGTACCCAGATACTGGTTTCTGCAGACAATTATCTTTTTCTGATGTTGTTAGTGTATTTGTTGAGCTAAGAGGTGCTTAATTTGTGCTAGGGCTTGCCAGGACTGAGCCCCGGCACCTCTAGGCTTGACAGTTCATAGCCCTGGCACCTCTGGGCTTGCTGCATCTGTTATGCATGTAAAAAAATTACTTGAGCCCCGACACCTCTTTCATTACAAATTAAGCAGTGGAGCTAAGGATCTCAGTTCCCGTCTGTAACGCATACTGTGTACTGTAAGTGAAGAACAAGCAATGCTCATGCTTACAGGGGACCGCATCTAAAAGCTCCAGCAATTAAGATTTTCCTTTAGAAACAATATAAACAGAATTGCAATGCTACATGAAACAAAGCCAACAATTTAATATCAGCTTCCTACATTTGCTGGGAATGCCACCCACTAAAACTTTCCTGCAGCTTTGCTGAAAAATGGGACACCTTTGGAATTACTCAAATAAATCCTCACTGGAGATGATTTTGGTCCTGTAAGGAACATAAAGAAAAAAAAGGATTTAAGGAAAAATATAACGGAAGGTTCCCTCTATCTCTTCATGTTCTTATTCATCATTTGGATAGATTGTAGCAGAAAATGTAGAGGGGTGATGCTTTTTTTCACCCAGATCAATAATAGTTTTATCTAATATGCATTACAAGTGGAACAGAAGAAAATCTCTCACCTGTGGGGTGGCTCCTTGTACGCATACATGCTGGCATGCTGCCTCACACTTTTGTGCCTTTTGCAGGACTTCGTAGTTTTCACTGCAGCAGACCCACTTACTGTTGTCATTCTGGCAATACCTGAAGCTGTGTTAGACCCAGCTGCAGCAGATGGCATTCTGGAAGGCTAGAAGGAAGACTTAGGCTCTCAGGTGAAGTACCTTAAACAGCAAACTTTATTATCTAGAACTAGAGACTGACAGAATGACTCCCGAGCCCTGCTGAAGCAGAACACTACTCTCCTGCAGCTGGTGCTCCTAAGAGTGGGAAAGACCTGAAACCTGGCAACGCATAGATAGTCTTAAAGTGGCAGTACACAAGATGCTCAGTCTGGTATCCTTGGGGCATTCTACGTAGCTTCCCAGAGTGTGTCTGGGCATCCTGCAGTCCAAAATCCAGAGCACAGATGCCATTGCCAAGTATGATAGTGACTAATCTCTAGGGTATGTCTGCCCTGCAATATAAGTCCAGGGTTCAAACTCAGGCTCAAGTCTAACCACTTCCACCCCATCTGTTTACACACAAATTGTGCTAACTCTCAGCTCAGACCCAGGGTCCCAGGAGCCCCCCAGCGGTGGAGGGTCCGAGCTTGAGTCAAGCCGGGATCCAGGGTTCAAGCCCTGTTGCTTTGCAGTGTAGATGCAGCTCCACTGGATTCATGCTCTGGGGGTCCACTAAAAGTATTCTACAATCCCACGGGCTGACTTTCTGTGTCCTCTGGACAGTCAAGTTTGGTGGACAGTCAAGTTTTTCCACTTTGCATCATGAACAAAGGGCTAAAGTAGCCACATTTTGGGAGGCCGCCAGGAAGTCTGGGATACAGGTAGTTGGACTCGGGCCTGCATAATGCAGTGCAGATGCTGAAGCCTCAGGTTGGGACCCAGGGTTCAACAATTCCTAACCTGGGGGTTACAAATGAGTGTAGATGCACAAGTCCTAGGTTAACAAATCCAGGATCTGCTAACTTGAGGGTGCTCCAGTGGCTCAACTGGCTACCCCCTAGTACTTAAAGAGCAGTGCTGAGTAGAGACATGCTGAAGTTGTGACTTCAAGCCTCAACTGAAGCCCTGGTTTTCATTAACCAAATGACTTCTATTAACCCTGGGCTTACATTGCAGTGTAGACTACCCTCTTAAAGGGCCAGAACCCACATCACTGCATTGAGTTCATATTAACATCTGAGTAATACAATCAAATGCACTGGGCCAGGCTGCCAGAGTCTCTGCCTCACCACCTTGCAAGAAGACCTGGGGCAAAGTAGAGCTGTCAACATTTTTTCTTTGTCTTTACTAACAGCTGAAAATATGATCTCGTTTTCCCACATAACTTATGGATCTTGAATTTTCCCCATTGGGGTAGACTTGGGCAAAATGGAAATAGACTCTGGTCTACTGAAGAATCCTCCCTCTCTTCTGGGCTCCAGGCTGCAAAAACCCATCATGCTAACACAGCCATTGGGGGTGGGAGTTGTGGAGCAGAGCTGCCAAAGCACAGAAGTCTGTAGGGCATTTGTTAGAAACAGCTGAGAGAGGATTTCCTGGTTCACCAGCCTGACAAGCCTTAGGCAGTGACTAAACTGACTTCTAAAGCAGGGGACCCCAGCAGATCAAGGCCTCTGTAAACAGCAGGCACTCTTTCCGCCCCCTTACGATTTCAGAAAAAGTTTGGGAGAAAACTACCAAACATGGCCTATGGCTAATGTCATCACAGTAGTGGTGGTTGTGGGATAGACCTAGACAGGTATGTGGATCCATTGGCCAAAACCCCTGCACATGGGTCGGTGGATGTGCAGTGGGCATGGCTGTTACAACAGCCTGTGTGCTATAGCAGTGGCTGCAGAAGGATGCCCTAAAATTGCCAACTAGGGAAGGAGGGAGGATTCTGTCTCGCCCTCCCCTTACAGAGTCATGACTAGGGCTTTACTCAGGAATCTAGGATCACACCTTTTATTTAGCCTATTTGTTCAAAGTAAGCTCTGATATTTAACCTCTGGAATCACATATCACATCAATCATGGACCCAATGGATTCAATTTCATATCAGCGCAGACCTAGGATACAGTAGCAAGCCTAACAAAATCCATACATTAATACAAGTACATTGTGCAATACATATATGTAAATATATCATACAAACATGACACGGCATTTGTGATGCTTCCTGGGGGTAACCACAGTTACGAGGCACCTCGCTACTACTTGACCTTACCACGTGAAAGCCCTGTCTCTGCTTGCTGCGTGTCAGTTCTCCAACACCACCAGCCTGTGGCAACACAAGCCCTGCCTCCCAGGCCTCCACTGGCCCTGCTTTTGCTTTACAGGTTAACGATAGGAACACACCAACCCCAGGTCCTCCAACCATCCCTCTAGAGCAGGGTTTCTCAAACAGGGGTCACCACTTGTGTAGGGAAAGCCCCTGGCGGGCCGGGCCGGTTTGTTTACCTGCCCCGTCCGCAGGTCCGCCGATCGCGGCTCCCAGGGGCCGCAGATTGCTGCTCTGGGCCAATGGGGGCTGCTGGAAGCGGCGCAGGCTGAGGGACGTACTGGCCTCCGCTTCTAGCGGCCCCCATTGGCCCGGAGCAGCAATCCGCAGCCAGTGGGAGCCGCGATCAGCTGGACCTGTGGACGGAGCAGGTAAACAAACCGGCCTGGCCCGCCAGGGGCTTTCCCTACACAAGCGGCGACCCCTGTTTGAGAAACCCTGCTCTAGAGTGCCCAGTCCCGATCCACTGGACACACACGGAATTCCTAGATCTTCTGTTCCCAAAGAGGACCAGCACACCACAGAACACAGCTCCGCTTAAGACACAGTATTTAGATTTGTTTGTAAAGGAAGCGAGTATAAGTAAGAACAGAAATTCAAATGGTAGCAGGCAGAAATATTAGCAACAAAGGGTGACAAATAAAACAAAATCATAGCATGCATTCTAGACTCTAAACCAGGGGTAGGCAACCTTTCAGAAGTGGTGTGCCAAGTCTTCATGTATTCACTTTAATTTAAGGTTTCGCGTGCCAGTAATACATGTTAAAGTTTTTTAGAAGGTGTGTCTCTCTAAGTCTATATTATATAACTAAACTATTGTTGTATGTAAAGTAAACAAGGTTTTCAAAATATTTAAGAAGCTTCATTTAAAATTAAATTAAAATGCTGATCTTACGCCGCCAGCCTGCTCAGCCCTCTTCCAGCCTGGGGTTCTGTTCACCTAGGCCTGCAGCGGGCTGAGTAGGGCCTGTGGCTGGGACCCCGGCTGGCAAGGGGCCGGCAGCTGGGACCCCAGACCTGGGGGGAGGGGGGATTCAGGGCAGAAGGCTGGGTGTGTGGGGGGAGGGTTCAGAGGTCAGGGCAGAGGGCGATGGGGATGTGGGGGGTTCAGGGCAGAAGGCCGGGGGTGTGGGGGGATTCAGGGGTCAGGGCAGAAGGCTGGATGTGTGGGGGGTTCAGGGGTAAGGGCAGAGGGCTGGGGTGCGTGAGGGGGTGCAGAGCAGAAGGCTGGGTGTTGGGGGTGACTCGAGGTCAGGGCAGAGGGCTGGGTGTTGGGGGTGACTCGAGGTCAGGGCAGAGGGCTGGGGTGTGTGTGGAGGTGCAGGGCAGAGGGCTGGGGTGCTCGGCTTGTGGGGGTGCTCTCAGGGCAGGGGGCTGGAAGGGATATGCCCTGTTCCATCCTCTTCCCCCAGGCTCCGTCCCTACCTCTCTCTGTGTTCTCTACAGAGCAGTGAGCACGCTGCCGCTCGGCTTGGCTCCCCCTCCCCCTCGCAAAAGCCATTGCCGGCAGGGAAAGGGAGGGGGAGGAGGAGGGGCCGGAACGCACCAAGCTGTGGGAAGAAGCGGGGAAGGTGGGAAGCTTGGCTGCCGCGGGACCAAGCTTCTGCCTCCTGCCCCCGCAGGGGAGAGCGGTGGGCAGGGGGGCTGAGTGGGGCGGGGAGCTGGAACCCCCCCCCACCGCTCTCCCCTGCCAGGGCAGGAGGCAGAAGCTTGGTCCTGCGGCAGCCAAGCTTCCCTCCTCCCCCGCTTCTTCCCCCAGCGTGGCGCTTTCCAGCCCCTCTGCCCCTCGTCCTCCTCTCACCGGGCAGGCAGCGTGCCACTCAGAATCGGCTCAAGTGCCGTGTTTGGCACACGTGCCATAGGTTGCCGACCCCTGCTTTAAACTTAACTAATAAGACGTTGTCATGTCATGGAGAACAAAAGCTCACCCTAAATTCTGCCAGTGTTTACAACCAGGTTTGGCTGTGGTCTTCCGTTCATGAAACAAGCCCACTGTCCTCTTGCCTCCTCGGTGGAAAGATCCAGAGTTCTGCTCTGTCGGTCCTGTTATAGTCCAAAAATCCACTGTCTGCATTTAAAACCAGGATCCCCACCCTCACTTGTGTTTTTCTGTCTAGAATCAACCCCGGAGACTGTGCAATTACTCGATTAGCATTTTGCTCAGACTGTAAATGGGTGACCGTTGCGAAACATACAATACTCAAGTTATATGTTGATAGACAGATAAATAAACGTTTCTTGCCTGAAAGAAACCCATTTCTCACCTTTTGGTGACTAGCCCCAAGTCGCAGAACTTAAGAACATAATTTTTAGTATACACACATAACTTCTTATATATTATCCATACGTATATTTTACCCTGAGTATGAAGACCGGTGTGACACAGGCTTTCATTAGACACCTTTCATGATACTCTTTGGTGAACTACTATGTGGATACCAGACCCAGGGGAATTCCTGATGCACTCTGGTGCCCTCTGCCATGTGGCACCAAGACACCCCAGGGTTACAGCATTAATAGCCACAGGACACAGGTCTCTAGAAAAGCGCCCGAGATTATAGGGGTATAGTCCTCGAGTACCATCTGTGAAAGCCATCTACACGTATCTGGGGAGAATTCAGTGCTCGAAGATTGTACTGAAGATAAATCTCAGCTCCTCCTTACTTTAATTCCTTTGGGTCAAAGCACCATGAAGAACAAATATAGAGGGGCTGTCTACAGTGTCTCTGCTTTGCAGACTTAGAAATCATTTTTTCTTTCAGCACAAATCAAGAGTGTGATGAGGAGCACTTAAAGAGATGGAAGTCATTGCAAGTGATGCATTGCAACAAATGTAGCACATTTAGACTGATTTCTTATAACTGTGATAAACTGAGAATATGGGGGCTAGATTTTCAGCCTCAAAGCCAGCTGCTTTGCAATGCCAGAGCGTAGCACTCCTCCAGATCTTCAGCTGACCTAGATGTCCCTATGACCTCCAAATCTTTTTCAGAGTCACTGTTGAACAAGATACAGTCCCCTATTCCTGTAAAGGTGACCTACATTCTTTGTTCCTAGATGTATGACTTTGCATCTGGATGTAATAAAGCACATGTTATCTGAATGAGCACAGTTTACCAAGTAATTCACTTTGTTCTGTGTAACTGAGCTGTCATTATTTACAGCTCCACCAATCTTATCATAGAATCATAGGACTGGAAGGGACCTCGAGAAGTCATCTAGTACAGTCCTCGGCACTCATGGCAGGACTATATTATCTACACCATCCCTGACAGGTGTTTGTCCAACCTGCTCTTAAAAATCTCCAATGCTGGAGATTCCACAACTTCCCTAGGCAATTTATTCCAGTGCTTAACCACCCTGACAGTTAGAAAGTTTTTCCTAATGTCCAACCTAAACCTCCCTTGCTGCAATTTAAGCCCATTGCTTCTTGTCCTATCCTCAGAGGTTAAAAATAATAATTTTTATCCCTCTTTGTAACAACCTTTTATGTACCTGAAAATTGTTATGATGTCCCCCGTCAGCCTTCTCTTTTCCAGACTAAATAAACTCAATTTGTTCAATCTTTCCTCATAGGTCATGTTTTCCAGACCTTTAATAATTTTTGTTGCTCTTCTCTGGACTTTCTCCAATTTGTCCACATCTTTCCTGAAACTTGGCACCCAGAACTGGATACAATACTACAGTTGAGGCCTAATCAGTGCAGAGCAGAGCGGAAGAATTACTTCTTGTGCCTTACTTACAACACTCCTGCTAATACATCCCAGAATGATGTTCATTTTTTTGCAACAGTGTTACACTGTTGACTCATATTTAGCTTATGGTCCACTATGACCCCCAGATCCCTTTCCACAGTACTCCTTCCTACGCAGTCATTTCCCATTTTGTATGTGTGCAATAGATTGTTCCTTCCTAAATGGAGTACTTTGCATTTGTCCTTATTGAATTTCATCCTATTTCAGACCATTTTTCCAGTTTGTCCAGATTATTTTGAATTTTGATCCTCTTCTCCAAAGCACTTGCAACCCCTCCCAGCTTGCTATCATCTGCAAACTTTATAAGTGCACTCTCCCTACCATTATCTAAATAATTGATGAAGATATTGAACAGAACTGAATCCAGAACTGATCTCTGTGAGACCCCACTTGTTATGCCCTTCCAGCGTGACTAGGATCCACTGCTAACTACTCTCTGGGAACGGTTTTCCAACCAGTTTTACACCTACATTATAGTAGCTCTATCTAGGTTGCATTTTCCTAATTTGTTTATGAGAAGTATCAAAACCTTACTAAAGTCAAGATATATCAATCTTTGTGTAATCTTCAGACTTTACAAGCAACATCTTGCAAATCATTACTAAAGATATTGATTATCACAGGGCTGAGAAGGTCCCACACCAGAAAACACTGCCATTTGATGAAGATTCTCCATTCACAATTACTTGTTGCGATCTATCAGTGAGCCAGTTTTTAAATACATTTAAAAGGCATGATACTGATTTTGTCTATGTGATATGTAGAGAATGTATGTCTGCTTTAAAAGAAACGATCTTATGGTTCAGGCACTAGCCTAGGACTTGTGAGACCTGAGTTCAAGTCCCTGCTCCTCCACAGACTTCATGTAGGACTTTGGGCAAGTCTGTCTGTGCTTTGGTTCCCCATCTGTAAAATGAGGAAAACAGCACTGCCTGGCCTTACAAGGGTGTTGTGAGGATAAATCCATTAAAGAGTGCGAAGTGCTTGAATACTACCATAATGTAAGAACTACCATTATATAAGAACCATATAGAATTTACATTTAGACAGAAATCAGTATAATTTTTTCAAGAAATAAATGATTTCCCCTTCTGCCCACTGTGTCATTTTTTAATGTTTTTCCAAGGGTGGCAGGATACCACAGATAAGCCTGAGTCACAAAGTTTAACTCTGGGTCTGCATTTTCCCCAATGTTCAGGGGCATTCACATGTATTATTTTGTTTTGGACTTCCCTATGTGCTACAATGTTTTATGTAGTATATTCCTGCATGATAAACAATCTAAAATAGCCTCTGAAAACCTACCCATTCAATTGGAATGTACCACGTTTTAAAATATATTCATATTCCCAGAGCATAAATAATTGGGGAGGAGGGTGGGTAGATGGGGATGTTGCCGTTGCCTTAAGAACATCAAGACCTTATAAACCCCAGGCTCTGGCAAAGACAGATCTGAAAACCAAACATCCATAACCACAGCTTTTACCCACTTTACATTGTATTTAAAAAGCAGTTCCTCTATATAGCACTCTGCTCTTCTAGTGCACGTTTTATGTACAAATACATTGTGCTTTACCTGATTTACAATTTTTTTGTATTGGCATAGTTTTCATCACAGTGATGATCAGTTCATTTATTGTCACAGGCAATCATACACTTGGAAGAGCAGTGCTATTCGTTATACTGACAGATTTTACAATTTTTACAAAATTATTGAAAATGATTTTAAAGTGACTTTGACACGAACAGGATGGGGCCCATTATTTATACCCTGATACAATTTAGCCTAATATGGGTGGGAACTCAGGACCAAATGCTGGCACTTTGTGCCAATCCCGTTGTGCTGTTCCAGCAATGCAATAGGAGCAGGACCTGGTTGCATTTCCCCTGATGGGAACTCCCCTGACACGGAAGAGCCACCAGCTTGAGTAGAGCTTTCATAGCTGACGCCAGGACCGGCTCCAGGCACCAGCTTGGCAAGCAGGTGCTTGGGGCAGCCATTCCAGAGAGGGGCGGCAGGTCCAGCTATTCGGCGGCAATTTGGCAGACGGTCCCTCACTCCCGCTCGGAGCGAAGGACCGGGGAAAAAACTAGCCACAGGATCTGAGAGCTGTAAATAGCTCCTTGATGGTCTTTCTCTTGAACTGCACTCAGCTGAGGCTTGGCAGAGGATCTGGGTCAAATTATAAAAAGAGAACAAAATTACAACCTACA
The DNA here is from genome assembly GCF_027887155.1 of Malaclemys terrapin pileata. NCBI lineage: Eukaryota > Metazoa > Chordata > Testudines > Emydidae > Malaclemys > Malaclemys terrapin. The sequence goes on from NC_071514.1 coordinate 16,877,673, forward strand.
GGCCCTGAAATCAATAGATTTTACTGACACAATTTGGCCCTTCCACTTAAAAAAACAACAACGCAGGAAAAGATACGTCTGGTTCCTAACTCAGTATTCTCTCTCCATAAAAGCTCTGTACGAGATGGGGTGTAAGGCTTCAAGTTGCATAAATCAACGTTCCATGGTACTTAAGTTTTATTTGCATCCTCTGACAAGACAGAACATTAAGTTCTCTCCACTAGATTTGCTGCAGAGTACAGCATGGAGCCTGCTTTCGTTCATGCCGTCGACTAATCTACAGTGTGAGGCTTGCTGAGAAATGTCACTTTTTGATGGTCATTGTTATAAACATAACACAGCACACAGCTAAGTAAGCAAAATGCTAAATTGTCACAGGCATCATAATTTATTGTCCGTAACTGGGTTACTCAGAACGTTTTGTGGTTTAATTTAAATGAGTTTGGTTTAATTCACTGTACATTCTTTAGCAGACAGGGAAGGACCAGGTTTGATAAAGACGTGACTGTGCTCTAAAAACTTCCACAATGAGGCCCAATTCCACAGTTGCTTCTTGTGTGGAGCTCCCATGAAAATCAGCAAACACACACACACACACACACATGAACAGGATCCCCACCATGGGATAACTAAATGTCCACATTCAGGGCCAAATCTTGTAAAATCACTCCACTACATGCCACTCCATCCCCTTTAATCTGCCTTTTATGATGCATGTTAGGCTAACTCAAAGTGGCTTCTGCACTTTTGGTTTTTACTGCACATTGGTGCACCCAGGTGTTGTGAAGACACTCAGGGCAGAGCTGGCCCCAATAAATTCACCTTATGCAAAAAGTAGAAAACTGCTACTCTCCTTTTTTGATACACACCTCCTCTAAGCCCGCTGGAGGACTAGGATTTTGCTTGCTAGTTTCCCATAATCTTCCCTCCCACTGCACCTCCAAAAAGAGGTCTATATTGACTTTCTTTATGCTACATTTTAATATTCTCAATAATGAAATCTATAAAACAAAGACTGTTAGAACTCTGACACATCAAGCCATGTGTACTGCACGTAAATCCACCAGCCTGGGGACAGCATGCTTTTTGGCTACTAATTCACAACACAAGAAAATCTCCTGACTACATAGCTATGTATCAGAACATAAATCAGGTTAAAGCAAGCAGCCAAGAGTCAGGGGTATATCAGGACAGAAACACACACTTCCTTTTTCTGCCATTAGAAGGATTATCACCTCCTCCCAGCTGGAATGAACAAACAAGAGGACTGTTTTGAATGCCAGAGAAGCCCATGAAATCCTTTATGCTCATTAACATTATTGCAAATGAGCCTGAGCAACTACTTGTTTGTAGTGCTGCGAGATAAGCCTCTAATTTTATGATTTAAGGGCAATAAGAAGTCAGTTCAAGTATATTTCCTATGTTATGTTTAGTCATGTGCCTGCCCATCTTGGTCAGTGATTAGTTATTAGGAGCCAGATTCTGCCATTTTCATTCATGCTGAATAGCCCCCCTTCCTCCACAAGCTGAGCCTTTGAAAACCATTAGTGTTATTTATTCCAGCTATATTCTGATATTTATCTATTGCTCTCATTTTGAAAATTAAAATATTTGAACTTATATGTCTCTCAAAGCACATTACCAACATAATTTAATTAAGCCTCCACAAAACTCCATGCAGCATATTATAGATTTCAAGCCGATCACCTTAGATAACTACATCAAAAAGAAATTAAAATGCTCGATTTCATGTCACATGTGATTCAGGTCTCTGTGAAGTATGCTGATATAGCCAACTGCTGCCACACTACTTCTGATGATTAGGATTTTGAAATTCATGACCTAAATGCTCTGTTTGTTTCACATTAACTTAAAGTAGAGGTGCTTTCAAAAAGGTATGCAAAAGACAGAGCACAATTTGAACAACACAATAAAACCTATCTTCTGAAATGAGAGAAATTTCAAATATATGTCCACAAATAGTCACATTAAACATTACACCCCAAAACACCTATCAGGTTTAACGTCAAACCACACTAGCAAAGATTTCAAATGAACAAACTCTGTTAAACATATGTTGGAATTTTACTTCATACAACTATCAAGAAATACTGACATTAGTTTTCTTTCGTATTTGCATATGTTGCCATTTGTACACTGCTTTAGCCAGTCAGCTCCTTTCAGGCGCAATCTAAAGGCCATCCATTTAATGGGAGTCCTTCCATTTACTTGACCCTTGATCCAGAGCCCATAGAAGAACATATCCTCAAATGATTTTGCTGATTTATATAGTTAAGATGTGTTTTTAGCTTTGACAGTCAGTGTGATAGAACAGGCTTCACAAGGCGAGTGGAGGCCCAGACTGCTGGTTTGTGTAAAGATAAATGGATGGTTTTTACATTTTAAATCTTCAGTGCGGCCCAAACAGGAATAGGAAAATAGAAACCAACTACAGGATTTGTGCTACATGGTGAGTATCTCCTTTCCTCTTTCCCTTATTCAGAAATAATAGCAATTTAGACACCTTTACAGTGGAGTAGTGTGCTAGCAGCGTTTTCTTGGAGTTGGGTAAAACTGTGACTTTTGCTGCTAGCTGCTTGGGAGACTCCTTTTTGGGTTAGGTGGAAGGAGTTGATGGGCCAGAACCCATTAGTGGGTAGGACTAAGATTAGAAAAGCTTATTTTAGCCTAGAGAAACTCCCTGCAGTTTGGAACCATGGTTTAACGGTATTGCCAACCTCAAGAGATCAAAGAGATATGAGTCCCCTCACCAAATCATGTGATTGAACCCCCTTAAATTACTAAATATACATATATTTAAAATTACATTGTGTTTTGGATCTGTCTTTTGATTTTTGAACTTCTCCTGCACATCTGCTTGTCCCTTGCCCAACAATTAATCATGTCCTCCAGTCCTCCCATCAGTTTTGTCCCCACACAGCGCCTGCCCCAGCTTCACTTCTGGTCCTCCTGGGATTCTTCAATGCCTCCCCCCACTTCCCAGACCTGGGGGACTGCAGCAGGCTCCCCTCTTCTCCTTCCCAGGATGGGGGGGGGACAGCTCTGGGGGCTCTTCACCCCCCCTTCCAAGGCCGGGTGCTGCAAGGGGGAGGAACAGAGGTGCCATCCCATCTCCATTGCTCACAGGATGGGAGGAGTTGCCCTAAGCCAGCCCCTCCCCCCCATCGTGAGAATGGCAAGTGGTGAAGAGATACTCTGTTGGCTTCTGGCAGGGCTGAACTTCACAACAGGGCTGGAGCTTCTCACATCATCGTGAGTCAGGTGCCAGCCCAGTTTGAAATCCCATCACTTGTGAAAAATTGTGAGGGTTGGCAACATTGGTTTAACCAGGAACCTGCTCCTGCCCTGAGAGTGTCAAGACTGTTTGGAAGCTCAGACTAGCCAGGGTCTTGCTTTAGCTTTAAGGAGCTGACTCAAGTCTGGGAGTTTAGTACAGCTGAGGAGTTTACTTCAGCAGGATGTGTGGTATAGCCAGGAGCTGCCCGAGCTGTTTTGCCAGTCAGTGCAGAAAGTGCCAATCCCCCGAGTGGCTCAGCAAAAAACAAAACAAAACAGCCAGTGAATCAGCGGAGCAAAGAGGGGTGGGGGGAAAGCTCAGCAGCACAGCGATATGGCAGTGCCCAGTGGAAACTGGTGCCCAGGATAACTACCCTGCTCAACTGCTCCTAAAACTGGCCCTGGGTGTGGCTCAGACTCATAAAGCTAACTCTACTTTTAAAGCATCTCTCAAACACTGAGGCCTGGTCTACACTGGGGTGGGGGAGGAAGATCTAAGTTACGCAACTTCAGCTATGTGAATAACATATGTGAATAACATAGCTGAAGTCGACGTACTTAGATCGACTTACCATGGTGCCTTCACTGCGGTGAGTTAACTGCCCCCATCAACTTCACCTGCACCTCTCGCGGAGGTGGAGTACAGGAGTTGACAGGAGAGCACTCAGGGGTCGATTTATCACGTCTAGACTAGACGCGATAAATCGACCCCCACTGGATCTATTGCTGCCTGCCGATCTGGCGGGTAATGTAGACATACCCTGAGATTTGTAGGAGGGAGCAAAGAAGCTAGTGGCAGAGAAATGGTGAATAGATGCCAGGCTCTCTATTCACATCCCTATTATGCTCAGCCCATTAGACCATTGCAGCAAATAGCATTTGGTAGAGAACTGTTGGTTAACAGTGTGCTGTAGGGTAAGTTCTCCAGGAAACAGAGATGCTACACTTCCTGCTGGGTAGCAAAAACAAAGGAGTCCAGGACTGAACAGTCACAGGCTACAGCTAGTGAATAGTAGGAAGTTTTGTTACCATATTGCTGTACTTGGTTTCTGTTCTCAGTAAAGGATATAGCTTGCTCGTCGGTAAGATACTACATGGCACCAGCGGTGGAAGGCAAAGTGTAACGCTGACAGACCCTGGTAGGCAGGGTCGAAAGTGGGACCTCTGAAGCTTAGTGTCTGAGTCTCTACTGCCACAAGGCCCTTAGCTAAGCCTGTAGCAGACTCATCAATCTCTAACTGGGCTAGGTGCCACTAGAGGGAGACAGAGCGCCACACCAAGCAGGCAGGAGTTACAACAGAATACTAGAAGCCCCAGTGGGAGGGGTAATATTGAAGTGGATGCTACAGCCTGTGCAACTGCAAGTAACTCCCGCACCAGGCCGGAGAATCAGCGGAAATGCGGAATGTATCTGGAAATGCTTCAAGGTTCATGAAAGCCACGGGTGCAAACGGGAGGATGAGCAACATATTGCTCTGCTGCTAGTGGCAAGGACGAAAGTGCGAGATGTATGCAATGCATCCCATACAGATGGTGGTGAGGAAAGAGAGGAAAGCTTTGCAGAAACAATTAAAAGGTTTGCGGATCATTGTGTCCTCTATAGAGGTGTTTCTCACAGGCTTATAACTAAAAAAAAAAAAATCAATCCTGTGAATATAGAATATTAAATCAGACTCGCTTGTTAAAGACCAGACTGATCTGGGGTGTAACAATAAGAATGTCCATGAACGACTAAAGGAGATGAATCTGACTTTAGAAAGGTGAATATATGTACAAACAGAAAGCCTAGAGCAGGGATCGGCAACCTTTGGCACGCGGCCCATCAAGGTAAGTCCCTGGCAGGCCAGGACAGTTTGTTTACCTGCAGTGTCCGCAGGTTCGGCCAATCGCGGCTCCCACTGGCTGCCGTTTGCTGTTCCAGGCCAATGAGGGCTGCGAGAAATGGTGCGGGTCGGGCCACCTCTTCCCCCAGCCCCCATTGGCCTGGAACGGCGAACCGCAGCCAGTGGGAGCCGCGATTGGCCGAACCTGCGGACACGGAAGGTAAACAAACTGTCCTGGCCTGCCAGGGACTTACCTTGATGGGCCGCGTGCCAAAGGTTGCCGATCCTTGGCCTAGAGAAAGGCACAAAGCATATGACTTTTTGTACAACAGTTAGAGCAGCCAGGGAGAAGTTCACAGAAATTAAAATGGACAAGGACAGAAACACGGAAAGCAGGAAACAATGCCAGGGATGTGGCAACTTGCATGAGGATAGGAAATGCCCAGCATGGGGGCTAATATGCATGAACTGCAATAAACCTAACCATTAAACTAAAACGTGATAGAGAGTAGCAGGTGCCACACTTCTTGTACAATATCACGTGGTCTTTGAGTTTCCTGAGACACACTTGCTGCTGGGGAGCCAACACAAAAACCCTGGACAGCAAAGTCGCAGGCTACAGCTAGAAAGTAGTAGAAAGTTTTGTGACCTTATTGCTGTACATAGTTTTCATTCTCAAGAAAGAGTTTGTATCTTGAAACCAATCTACTCATTGGTAAGATACTACAATAGAACCTAACGTAGCCACCTCAGAGAAGGACATGTTCTCTGCCTCAATCAGTCTAACTAGTCAAAGTGACACACTAAATCAGGCTGACAGAGAGTAGGGAGGGGACAGGGAAGGAAGGATGAGGATTACTATGGTACATTGACTTTGTTTCTCAGTAGTAGACATAGAGCAGTGATGCTGAGTGATGTAGTTTTAAGCAATGTCAGGAAGCTACATGCTGTGACCGTACTAGCAGCTGAAAAGCAAGGCCAATGGCTGCAAACTCAAGGCTAAGTTAAAACATTAACATTCCCACCAGGGCATGTTCAGTCAATAGAGGTGAAATTTTGCTGGATCTCTCCTCTTTCCAGAAGCTACCCTTCCCCACAAAAGGATTCTGCTCCTACACTTAACTTACTGCAATTTTGGTTGACTGCCTGGGGCCCTTTATATCTCCACATCTTCAGATGTCGCTGGAAATGTTTGACTGAAAGGGCAGCTCTTTTATTCATGGTACCTAGCTGCCTCACATCCTTCTACTCAAGACGAGTGATGACTAACAGGTAGCAGAGAAATTGCCCGACCCTCATTCCGTGCTGCTGTTCCTGGCAAGACTTCCAATGTTCACCTTAAGATGGGCTCCCAGAAGCCCTAGATTACACTTTAGGGAATTACACAAGAAAGATTAAGGTTTAATATTAGTTCATTAGGGTTTTTTCATTCCATGAATAAAACTGTGTCCTTTTATACGCCAGCAACAGTATGCTGCTGAGCTAATGAAAAACAGAGCTTGAGAAAATGATGCAGGGGAGTTTTATAAACAGATTTAATTGGCTAATGTTTCCTAACTTGTCAAAAGGAAGGATATTAGTTTCCCTTTCATTACAAAAAAAAAAAAAAAAAAAAAGACCCTTGAAGTCTAATCTTAAAACAAGGAGACAATTTAGCATAGCATAACTCTAATGCTGCTAGTGCTGGAGTTAGATTACTGACATTCATTTGAAGTTACTACTCAATGCTAAAAGCACAAACAAAAATGGACAATGAGTCATGAATTGTGAAATTGTCTTATACCCTGGGATGCAAAGCGCGCTTTCTGAGAGACTGGAAAGCAGGCACAGAGCACTCACTGGACGAATTGGTGGCACTCAACCATTGTCCACCATTCTTGTGATTCTATTTTTAAAAACAGAACTATTAATTCAGAGCTCGGAGCAGAATCCTTCGCTAACTTTTTTACCCATTAGGATAACAGCCAGAAAATCCAGCTACCAACTCCCATATGCTGTATTTCAGCCAAAAATGCATTTTGACTCATTCTTTTTCTTGTGAATATTACAGTGATTATATTCTTGATTCTAATTGGTGTTTTAATATTTTATAATCTTCAGGGTTCAAAGAGCATTTTAACCCTTTAACACATGAACATAATTGCTGCTATCTGTGCATGGCAGGGAGACTTATTTGTCATGCAGCAACTTTCATATATTTACAAATACATACAACACAACCTTGATTTTCTGAACTCTGGTTAGCTGAAATTCCAGGTTAACAAAACGTTATGTTCCTTGAGTTTGCATAGTCCTGTGAAGCTTTGGTTTTAGGGAGATCCAGAGGACTGAAATTAAGCCCTTAACTCCCTGTGAAGTTTCTATGCTTAGGAGGTTCACAGGATTGAAGCGCCTGGTTATTTCAACCTGCAATTTTACAAAGGTTACAGATGTTCCCCAAGAGCTCCATAAAATCAGGGTTTGCGTCTATCTAGCCTTCTAAGTTCTTATATGGCTCTGTCCCTGTGGTATGTCCACACTTTTCTATATATTTCAAAAGCTTGGAAAATCAGCACCTTGTGCATTTTTATTGAGCAGCAGCCTGAGATATGCTAAGCACAAAGTCCTTTACACTCAAGGCAAATTGTATTTATTTATCTACTATGAACTCATCGAAAAACTCAGAGACACAATTTGGGGGGCCCTCACTTTCAGGGCAGGTTGAGGCTAAGATTAGGAGACAATACAGTTGATCAAGAAAGAAAGAAAGTTTGCTCTTAGGTACAAACATTATAGGGTGATCTTATGTGTTATAAATATGACACAGGAATTCTGGTATGAAATTGGGAGCAAATACTCAGCTGGTGTAAATTGTCATTGGTCCATCTTCTTTATATCTTGGTCCACTTATCTGAGATGGGTCTGGGTTGATATGATGGGGTCAGTTTACACCTGGTAGAAATTTCAAAGAATGAGAAATGTCAACAAAATTTTGTATTGACATTTTTAATTTCAACAAAAAGATGAGAAAATGTTTTTTGCAAAAATTCTTATGAATTTTACCTGCTAGTTTTTGATTGCTCTAGTCAGTACCCATCAACTTTAGTGGCCAATGTTTTCTTATTTTAGGCAAGGTTAATTTCTCCAAGGAAGACAGCAAAATATGTTACAGGATTTATAGAAATAAAATTAACCTTTTGAACTGATAATATGACAACTTTGGGGGGAATTTCTTTAAGTCCCTCGGCCCGCGCAACTTCCAGCAGTCCCCTTTGGCCTGGAGCAGCGAACCGCGGCCAGTGGGAGCTGCAATTGGCCAGACTGCGGATGGGGCAGGTAAACAAACCGGCCCGGCCTGCCAGGGGCTTTCCCTACACAAGCGGCGGCCCCAGTTTGAGAAACACTGTGCTATTGCAAATAATCCCTCTCTACAGATTGTGTGACACCAGCAAGCGGTAGTCAGTGCTGCCATCCCTAACAAACTGTGCTGACTGGGACAGCTGGACCAAATTACAATGATGTAACGCAGTGCCTCGAGTGAGGTGTGTTAGCTGACCACAAACAACCCTTTGCAATCGGCACAGCTATGCACCATAAATAACCAGTGCAGTGAGATTATTTCTTCTGCTTAAGTAGGGGTTGTGATGAAGTGAGACTGTTCTTAATGTTTCCTCTGAATACTGTGTGGGTGCCTCAGTTTCCCCTATGCATTTCTTAAGTCTCTAGGTGATGGGATAAAGGCCAGTGTGCATAAATCACTGACACTCTGTCTCCCTGGCAACAAATGGCCAGGGCCCTTCTCCCCTGCAAGGAAATAGCTAAAGGTGAACAAAGAGATCAGGTGACCTCCTGGCCTGGGAAAGAGACAAAGCCCAGAGAAGGAGGGGCTGGAGGGGGTTTCAGTGGGGTGCTCGCTGGGAACGGGGAAGGGAGTGCAGACGGGGGTGTCTGGCTCTCTGAACCCCATAATGGACCCGGCCGAGGGGTCCCGTTCACCACTATACCTACAAGCTCTGTTTTAGACTGTGTTTCTGTCATCTAATAAACCTCTGTTTTACTGGCTGGCCAAGAGTCACGTCTGACTGCAAAGTGGGGGTGTGTGCAGGACCTCTGGCTTCCCCAGGACCCCACCTGGGCGGACTCGCTGTGGGAAGCGCATGGAGGGGCATATGCTGAATGCTCCAAGGTCAGACCCAGGAGGTGAAGACGTGTGAGCTTGCCCTGAAGACGGTCTGCTCTGAGGGAGAGGAGGCTCCCCAAAGTCCTGACTGGCTTTGTGGGGAGCAGCTCCAGAACATCGCCCAGGGACTTCGTGACAGGAGTGCCCCACCCACTCTTCACACCTGTGGGTGTACTGCTGATCTGTCATGAGGGCACAGCCTGCCTGACTACCGGAGCAGGGCTTTGATGTTATGCCAGGGTCTAGTCCTATGTGAGTTTATGCCATAAATACATCAAGTCCCTCATTTAAGAAGGTTGCCGTTTTCAAGCACTCCCTCTCAATCACAAAGCCACTTACTTGAAAAGAAGTAATGCGGGTGACTTATTTCTCTGGGGCATGCAGCTGTGCCCATTCCACAACATAGCTGTGAGGAGAAAACATGCAGAAAGAGTGGAGTCTTGCATCTTGTGCTAAAAATGAAAAGACTTTGACTTGGCCTGGGTTTCAGTGGAAGTGAGTTCCTTTCTCTGAATATGCCCTAGCTTTGGCCCCACAGGTTAGAATCTGGGCTCTGTGACTTTCAGCACTGTCTGCTGTGGTGGGAAGAGGAGCAACTATGAACTATAAGAAAGCTTGATTCATTATTGCCTCAGGCAGTCTACTGTTGCCATTAGAGAAGCGGTACTTAGTATAAGATTCCACCTTGCCTGATTCCAGTCTGCCTGTCCTTCAGAGGACATCAATGTGTTAAGTATATTACAAACATATTAATTTCACCAGGGACTTCATTGAAAGCATGTTAACCAAATTATTTTCTCGCTAACATGAATCATTACAAGGCAGACATAGGATGCAGTGAAAAAAAAAATAATCAGCATATTAGTGAGGGGGAAAAACCTTAAGAAATTCAGTGGTTGGGAAAAGCGGCCAAACGTTTAGATGCTTTTCTGACCCTTTGAATATCTTGACTTTGCAGATTTGCCCTAGAAATCTTGTGAGCACAGACTCTCGTGAAATTAACAGACTTGTCTTTTCCCATTTCTGGCCAGCTCCAGGAAGTGTAAAGACCTGCAGAAACGAAGGATAATGTGGGAGGGGTGAAGTTAACCCAGACTTGTTTGAGCTTCAGAAAGTTTGGTTGTGGTTCAGTTCAAGTCAGTTTTTATCCTATCTGTGCTGCAGTTGTGCCAACCTAACCTCGGACGTAGACACGACTAGCTCAGTGGAAGAATGTTTCCGTCGACCTGGCCACTGCAGCTCAGGGAGGGAGGTTATCTACAGGGATGGGAAAACCCCTTCTGTTGGTGTTAGATGCATCTACACTACGGTGCTACAGCAGCACACTTACTGTGCCATAGCTGTGCTACTATACTGCTCACAATGTAAACATTTGCTATCTGCTTCCTCAAGAATACAGTGGGGTGGACCCCTGCATGGTGTGGGGCCCCATTGACTTCAATGGGCCTCTGCACAGACCCAGGGGGTTTATTCATGTGGTACATCATGCTAAATTAGGGACTTGGTATCTAACCCATGTTGTACCACTGCTTCATTGTTGAACTATGCGCAAATTATTTAATCTCATCTGTAAAATGGGCATAATACTTTATCCCACACAGGGCTGTTATGAGGTTTAGGGTTTAATTAATTAATATTTGTAAGCCACTTTGAGATCCTTGTCCGAGAGGCCCTATACAGAAGTTCAGTGTATTGGAGTCAGAGCTATTCTACTTTACTCTGCAGTGCTTTGGATTTCAAAATGTTTTCTGATATTATATTTTTGCAAAGCCATCACATGCATAACGGGGATGATGGAAATCATCCAGTACTGAGACCAAGTACAGTTAGACATCTGCAATGTAATAAATGACATAATGACAGGACAATCAAATGCAACAAAATGAAAGTAGTAAATTGCAACAGAAAGTCTGGCAGGCCCATGAATGATGATGATCATCTAGGTTAATTCAATAGAGGATGCTCTCTGCTCTGCAATAAATCTGAAACACTGTGTTGGGGGTGTGTGTCTTTATAATGTTCAACAATAATCTGTGCAGAATCAACTTCAGCTCTGAAATGAAATGATATAATTTGCATTCCAATTATTCCAGTTGCAAGATGACTCGTTAGAATCCTAGTGTCCTGAAATATTGATAAGAAACATTAAATATGAAACACAAGGGCTTAATTTTAAAGAGTCTGTAGTGAATATTTTGGGAAAGGCTTTAGAAACGAACATTCCACATGCCTGGCTAATCAAGTGAAAAACTATTTCCTTGGTAAGTATTACTTAAAGAGACATTGGGTGTCTTAAAGAGAAACTAAGAAAAATAGATGCATTGAAAGAATAAGAAAATAATTCTTGCAGATTTTACCAGCTTTCTCCTTTAGTAACTTTTAAATAGAGATGGGCCCAACCCACAAAATGTAGATTCAAGCTTCATACATCTCAAGGTTCTGAGGTGTTCAGACCTATGCCTTTGGATTAAACTACTATATACATAGTGGGCTTTTGCAAATTCTAGTTCCAGATTTCAAATACTACAAATCTGGGGGTATTCAGACCTGGGGGAGGAGGGCTGATTCAATCATGTCTCTAATTTCTAACATGATGGGCAGTATTCTATTATATCGTGCTGGAAATTATTCACACCTAATATAGCACAACATCTTAACAAGGAATTGTGTCAAACTCATACAACATTTTGGCTTGACTGAGAAATTCTGATCTGGACATGCTAAGGAAGTGTCTCTTTCAGGTTAGGAGCCATGGGCTTGAGCAGACATGCGGAAGGGCCTTTGCACAATACGCACATTCAGTGTTCCTTGTTTTTAGCAGCAAGTCAGTTCATTTTCACAGTATTAAAATTCAGTAGAGGCAGAGTGCACCACAATTTAAAAAGGCCTTCAATAATGAATTAAGACAATTAAATTATTTCTCTACAAATGAGGCGTTATCCACCACCAGCAATTCAGGAGGGGAAATCTAGCCCAGCATTATTTATTGTATACAATGCTATTATTATTATTTATTATGTGCATTGTGGGTAAAGCCTAGGAGTCCAGTTATGGATCAGGACTTCATTGTGCTAGGTGGTCTCCAAACACAGATTATGGATACATATTGCAGATTGCCTTCCTCTACTATTCACACGTCATTATGGAAATCAACAGCAATGTCATTAGTAGACAGAACTAATATTTTCGGAAGAAAAACACTGAACAATTTTTAAAGCATCCGCTGAAGAGAGGTTTGTTTTTTTCCTGGAGAAATGAACCCAGCTTATTATCGCTAAACTGTAACGTTTTACACCTGAGTAGTGCTGAGAGAAGCCAGAAGGATGAAGATTTAGGAAGAAAAAATTCCTAATTTCCCCCCCCCCGGCCAGGCAATAATCATTTGGTACTAAAATACTTGTTAATTTTTTTAAAATGGCTAGCACCATCAAGAAACAGCCAAAAGAAAAAAATTATGAGAGGTTAAACAAAACAATATAACAAAATGTTAAACTCTGGAACTAAAAACATTTTAATCACTCTACACCTTATCTATATATCCTAGTCTCTAAATGTCCTGGTAACTAAACATAACAAAATTAATAACCTCTAATTATTCTCCCCATAAGACACACCTTAATTTCTGAGAATGACAAAAGATCAATGTTTATAGAAGTAGCAAACCATTTTTAGCTTCCACAGTCACAAAACTGCTGCATTGCTTGGGCTCTGTCTGCACTGGATGACCTTGAAATTGCCGGAGTCACGGCCAGCTTCTATTGGTTCCAAACAACCACCTTCAATCTTACACAGTGTCATGTTCTCATTGTCTGGGCTTTGTACTTCCCTGCCATTGAAGGATTTTTCACATAAATTATACAGGAAATGAAGCAAAATGTAATTACAATCTCCAACAGCACCAAGGCAGATAGATAGCAACCGACATGGAAAGCAGTTCAACAGTCAGTTTTCAATAAATGTCACTTGGTAGAATGGATATAAATGAAGCATATATCACCATACCACCCAGCCCCAGAATTATATTATTATCGCATCATGCAGCCAAAAAGTTATAAGGTTATGGCTATTTCCAACTATCAATGTTAGCAGACTGCTCCAAAGGGACTTTCATTCTTTGCTTTTAAACCTCATTATATGGACTTCAAAATGTATCATCAAATAATATTATGCTGCATTAAATTGAGTTTTCCCAATGAAAACATTTCCACTAAGCTTGAATGAGACATTTGATAATCCATTAGCACACCTTTAACTTTTCAACATACTAGATTTTCTCATATTTTTTTTTATAATTCTCAAAAGAAAAAGACAATTATTCCTCACTTTGGAGTAGTCCAAATGGATGTGATTTGATTGATCTGAACAGAAGGCACATTACAGTGATGTATAACAACATTTTTGTCCTTGGAAGAACTCCAAATTAATTCATTCCCCTTTTACCTTTCAAGGTACAGCATGATATTTAACCCTAACTTAACATCATATTTATTTAAAAGAAGTTATTATGGGAGATCTGGGCTACAAATAACAGCATTAACAAGGGTTAGCAATAAAGTTCATCTATCCAAAATAGATTTTGCATGGGGAAAATTAGTGCTGACACAACTTCAATATAAAAGTCTGCATTTATGATTCAATAATCATGGAATTCACTGAGCAAGACCTTTAAAATGCAGAGGACATATTTTAAAAGGGATACATGTGTAATGCAAATGTTTTTTCTAGTCTTTTGTTGAAGATAGGTGTTTTCTTTTCCTGGCTTCCAGGTATCTAAGAGCTCACTAAGTTCACCCCATTCCCCTTACAAAAGTCTCCCAATGAAGGATACAACAGATAATAAACTGACAATATACATGATCTTAGCCAGAAAGCCAAGATGGCTGAAATGGGGATGAATTACATTTGTTACAAAACCCTGCAATGGGGTAAATGAGAGTACAGGTCAGATTTGGGCAGGAGAAAATAAACTTGTAATTTTGAATGGACTATTGCCTTCTTATGTCAGGTATAAATTTTTAAAGCAGTGTATTAAAATCAATGCAAGTCTCATAAATAAAATCCTGTGCATCTCTGTTATTTTACCACAGAACTTCTTTAATCAGTAAAAGCCTGTATAAGTCATATAGCACCCTATTAAGGAGAGCTGAAACTTATGTAAGGCCTTATCTTCACAGTTGGTTTTTAGTCACAGGTATACTATACTTATATAGCTCGCCAGTACAAATCCCTAGTGTAGACTCAATTAATCAATATAAATAGAGACTCTGGTTCTATCCTTTCTCCAACAGCAACAGTGATCAAAAGGGAGTTCCCCCATTGCCTCCCTCTCCCCTCTGGTAACAGGAGACTGGCTTAGTCATGCAATCCAGCATTGCTGTCTCTACTCGTATCTAAGCTGACACTATATTTGTACTTCATACCATACCATTCTGGACTCTTCCCTGTTTAGCAGTAGCCCACCACGCATGGTCATTTCTGAAACACCTGAATTCATAAAATAAGAATGATTATGAGGCCATCACCAACAAGCCCTGGACACAGGTGGAAAATCCTTCTGCCTTCTTAAACCATGTGCACTCACAGTAAAGAAAGCAGCATGGAGGGTGACAGATTGGCATGCAAGTGGATGACCACAAACAGCACCCTATACTTAGCATGATGGGTTTTCTGGTGGAAGGCCAGCTGGCTGAAAAACTTAAGCTACAGTTTTACAGCCCTAACTTTGGAGGGTTCTTCTGGTTGATTTTTCAGCATAAAGAGGGGGTGCTATACACACTATATGCAGATATCTACAGTAAGTTAAATATTGAGTCAGTTGGGGAAAGCACTGGAGGAGGTGAATAGCAGAGTCCAGCCCTTTGCAAGAATGTTCAGAGATTCATGCGAATTCACTTTGGATCTTGAGACATCTATGTGGCTATCTCATGACCCCTCTGCAGGATGGAAGACCCCACCTCTCGGTAGAATGGATAACTGGGAATGCAGTAGATTGAAATTCATGGAGTTCTCAGTACAATTTTGCCACCCACAATAGTTTTCTTCATTAGAATGTGAACTCTAGAGCAGGCCTGCACAACTCGTAAAGCGTCGAGGGCCATATTACTCCAAAGAAAACAACTGAGGGCCGAAACCCCCCAAGCACCGCCAACCCCCCCCCCAGTGCCACCCAGCCCCCCCGAAACACAACACACACACCCCAGCACCGCCCACCCCACGGAAACAACCTCCCAGCGCCGCCGAACCCCCCCCCCCCGCGCGCCATCTGCTCCACGGAATTAATCCCTCTTCCCCAGCGCTGCCCCACCGAAACAGCAGTATTGAACCTCGGTAATATGTTATAGCGGCCCCTAAGGTAGTATAATTAAGGTAAAAGAAAAATGTCTTTTTGCTAGAAGTAGAATAAGATCTTCCCCCCACTTTGTAATCAATTGCCCTGTTGAATGACTGAGGTGTGAATGAGGAAGGCGTGGAAGGCAGGCACCTCTGGACAGCTGCAACGCTTGGAGAGGGCAGGGCCAGCTCTAGGATTTTTGCCGCCCCAAGCAAAAAAATTTTTGGCCGCCTCCCCTTTCTTTTTCGTGCCCCCGGCCCCACCCCAACTCCACCCCTTCCGAACCCCTTCCCCAAATCCCCAGCACCGCCTCCTCCCCTGGCGTGCCGCAGTTCTCGCCCCCATTGCTTCCTACGGGCCCCCCGTGACGTCCCGCCCTAGCTCACCTCCACTCCGCCTGCTCCCCCGGGCATGCCGCCGCTGTGCTTCTCCCCCGTCCCTCTCAGGCGAGGGAGAGCGGAGAAGTGGAGCAGCAGAGCGTTCAGGGGAGCAGGCGGAGCAGAGGTGAGGTAGGGTGGGGGGGGCGCAGGAAGTAATGGGGGGGTTAGAGGAACTGCTCCCCACTCCAGTTCACCTCCGCTCCACCACCACCGCCTCCCCCGAGCGCCCGCCGCTCGGCTTCTCCTCCCTCCCAGCCTTGCTGCGCGAAATAGCGGTTTCGCACGTGGCAAGCCTGGGAGGGAGGGGGGAGAAGCGGAGCAGCGGCGCATTCAGGGGAGTAGGCGGAGCGGAGGTGAGCTAAGGTGGGGGGGTGCAGGAAGTAACGGGGGGATAGAGGAACCACTCCCCGCTCCAGCTCACCTCCGCCGCCTCCCCCGAGCGCCCCGCCGCTTGGCTTCTCCTCCCTCCCAGCCTTGCTGCGCAAAACAGCTGTTTCGCGCGCAGCAAGCCTGGTAGGGAGGGAGAAGAAGCGGAGCGGTGGCAGCGCGCTCAGGGGAGCAGGTGGAGGCAGAGCGGAGGCGAGCTGGGGTAGCGAGGGCACTTTTTTCCCATGCCCCGGAGCCGGCATCTATGATGGCCGGCGCCAGAATGCCGCCCCTAGAAATGTGCCGCCCCAAGCACCTGCTTGTTTTGCTGGTGCCTGGAGCCGGCCTTGGGAGAGGGGATGGAAGCGAGACCAGATCAGTAGAATAGGTCAGCAACCGACTCACCACTCGCCTCCTCAGCTCCCTTGCCCCGGCTCGCCTACTCAGCCCTCCACCCTCCCGGATCGCCTACTCATTCCCTGCCACTGCCCGCTCGCTCACCTACTCAGCCCCACCTCCCTCACCCGCCGCTTGTCTACTCGCCCCCCCCTCCGCCGACGGGCTGCACAGTGAGCCCATCTACTCAACCCCCGCGGGCCGCACAATGAGCCCACACGGGCCGCATGTTGTGCAGGCCTGCTCTAGAGCGTGTCCCTGATCTCATTGAAGTCAATGCAAAGTTTGCCACTGATTTCAATGGATTAGGATCAGATCTACACTTTGCTTTGAACTTGTATGTACTGTTCTTTAGACAGCAGTGAAGAAGGCTGTCAAAGTGTAATAATTTATGATCAGTCTTTTTATGCTTCACTTTGTCAATGAGAATTTCCTCCTTATCCATCTCTTGTAAAGTGTGTTTATTATGCCATTATGCCATTGGTACAACCATTATAAAAAAAGAACTAATAAAAATAACGTGTCAAGCGTGGGCTTAAAAAACCTAAAGAATTTTAAATAATAATACTTTGTGCTTCAAATAGCTCCTTTCACCTGGGGATCTCAAGTACTTTATGAATACTAAGGAAAGCCTTAATGCACTCCTAACTTAACTGTTATTATCCAGATTACACAGACATGTAAATTGAAACACAGAGCAGCTAAGTGATATACCCAAGGTCACACATGCAACTCAGAGGCTAAGCCTGAAATACCATGGGACTCAGTATCTCCATACATCTAGCCCAATGTATTAGCCACATTAAATACATGCTTCTTTTCCTCCTAAAGTACAATGGGCACACTTACTAACTTCTCTTTTACTGTTTATTATATTTACTGTATTTGTGATAATTCCCTATTTTAGAATAATATATTAGTAAATGAAACATCTGTAATGGTCCCCACTCTAGGTGCTTTAGTTAACATTTTGTTCTTCATGTATGTTGAGTAGAGCTGTGCAGAGGACAAAAATTCTATTTCGCAAAGGATTTTCAAATGTCAAAATCTGGCTTCATTCCAAATCGGAGCAAAAACTTACCAAAAACAAAAAAACAAAAAACCAACCACTAAAACTTTAAAATTCTCCACAAAGGAAAATATGAAATAATAATAATTTTGGGTTATTCAAAATGTTTTGTTTTGATTCAATCAATTTAGACTTTATTTTATACTGTATTATAGTATAATGCAAAATAAAAATTCAAAACAAGAAATCAAAATATTTCATTCCCAAAATATTGAAAGGGAATGTGTGGATGTTCTCAGAACATTTAAAAAAAAATTAAACCAAAATTCCAGCAAAATTGACCTGATTTTCTGAAGCTTTTTGATTTTGACAGAACTGTATATTTTTATGCAATATGGCTCCTTCGAAGTTTCTCTGACCAGCTCTAATACTGAGTTATAAAACTAGACTGGTCAGTTTCATTTTTTGTTTATGGTTATCATTTCCTGTTTCTGTTACTCTCATGCAATTCTGTTGTTCTTTTCTGCCAAATATTATGATAGCTTCCATATACATTGTTTAAAACAGCTTCACTGTTCTTGTTAAGATTGCTAAGATATCTCCCCCTCTGGAGCCTCCTTTTTAAATAAAACCTAGGTCTAATCTACACACAAATTGTACTGATTTAATTAAATCAAATTCTAACTTCATTTAGTTAAATCGGTGCAACCCTCTTGTGTGGATAACTTTCAATTGATTTAAGAGTAGCCAATATTGATGTAGGTTAATTTGGTAAGCAGTTTAAGGTGCCCACATAATTTAACTATGAATCAATTTAGCAACTGATTTAATTCAATCAGTGCAATTTGTGTTTGTAGACAAGCCCTGAAATTTGCATTCTAAACTAGAATACATTGTTCTCTTAAACAAAGAAGCTAAAAGATGGACCACAACTGTAAAGCGTGTAGTGGTGTGTATGTAATTTGTTCCCTTTTGACTAGCACTCATTGCCCTGTAGGAATGCCACCCGTAGCACTAAGGCAGTGGTTCTCAAACCTTCGTACTGGTGACCCCTTTCACACAGCAAGCCCCTGAGTGCAACCCCCCCATATAAATTAAAAATACTTTTTTTTATATTTAACACTCTTATAAATGCTGGAGGCAAAGTGGGGTTTGGAGGTGGAGGCGGACAGCTTGTGACCCCCACGTAATAACCTCTCGACCTCCTAAGTGGTCACGACCCTCAGTTTGAGAACCCCTGCACTAAGGTGATCAGATTACCATATGTCAATGAGCAAATCTACCAAAAAAAAAAAAAATAGTGAAAGTTGGCCCTCTAGTTTTATTTTTGCCAATTAAACGATTTTCCTTTGGACTTTTAGCTCCATTATCATGCAATGAATCTTCTGTCGTTACAAACACAGATATTCCCTAAATCTCTGCAAATGCCACACACTCTGTTTGCCTCTGCATCCACTTTGGAAGGACTTCTTTGTTAATGAAGATGAATTAGCAATTTATTTTTCAATGTATCTGCATCTGTTGCAGTGACCTGAGCCTTTCCCCTCAACGTGATATGAGTCAGGTGCTGTGCAAACTGAGTCGTGAAGAAGAGGAGGCTTTTCTTAAGGTGTGATTTTGTGTGCTATGTGTCAAGGAGCTACGGCGGAGAAAGATATATGTAATTTTTATTTTAAAAAATGAATGTATCTGTATGAATGGGTCGGATGGCTGAGAGGACAGGTAATATTCTACAGGGCCTTCCCCCTCTATGCCACAGTATCAGATTTGATCCAGCTGCTTGAAAGGTATTAGAATATGCTAATTTATATGAAATAAATTGGCAGTCAGATTCTTTGTCACAGGATGCAAATGTCCATAGCATAAATGTGGCCTTGTTACCAGTATTAACAGAAAAGCTAAGGAATTATTGGAGGTGGTCTCTCCTGATCAGAGTTAAGGCACCCTACTCAGACAAAGTGAGTTAGTTATTTAAGACATGATACGTGCCACAATTGGGTCACATTTAAAAAAAAACTGTTTTTGCAGAATCTTCTGTTAAATCTACCATAGTAAAGACACCAATGATCTGCAGGGGTAAAAATCAACCACCTCTGCTTGGGATTTTTTTTTTTTTTTTTTTTTTAGAATTGTATTAATTTTTCTACATTAAATTTAAAAAAAATCAGTTTACAAAGTATTTTGTTATGTTTTGACCTTTTAAATTAAAAAAAATAAATTTTTTCAAGGAAATTTCAAAATGAAAATCAAAAATTCAAAACAAACATTTAAGACATTTTCTGAATTTTTTGTGGCCTTTTTTGTTTACAATTAAACTGTTTGGTGAATTTGAATGTTTTGGAATAAAAAAAGGTTTGACTAAAAGTGCTGCCCCAGCCAAGTGTGGGCTGATTAGTCATTTCACTATGAGAAACAGCTCTGGCTATGATTCCACTCCATTGATTGTGAAGGATCGGCACTTAGATATTACTGTCACGGGCAGCAGTAATTCATAAATAAATACATGGATAGATTTTCTGAAGAGCATTTTATCCACGTAAATATTTGCTGGTCTAAAAGCCATCCAGATTTCTCATTAAGGCACAGATGCATATGTCTCCATAGTCAATTCTACGTTTTAATCTCTTTTAACTGGAGGATTTTGGGAAGGTCCTTGGAGTACAAATCTGTCAGCTACATAAACAATTCTGAGAAATGATCAACTTGTTTTGCTATCTGACAGTCTCTGACCCAGTAGAGTAAGCAGAAAGCTCCACCATGTGGTAAAATGATTTCTTTGTACATAAAATACCTGCTATGATGTATGGTTAATTCAAACACCAAGAAACCAGACTGAGTGTAGTTTTTAAAAATATAGCTATTTCTCCTTGTTACTCATTTTCTGTAAGTTGCTGGCAGCAAGCAGCCTGACTCCAACTATGATTTTGCAGCTCCAATATAATTCTACAGTACAAAATGCACTGCAAGGCTGACAAGAGGATAAAAATATTAATTGCACAAAAAAATTCATGTGACTGTCCAGTAACTTTTAAATGTCAGACTAGTATTTAAACTCGCCATCTAAAGAGGATGGGCAGTTAGTTCAAAAGAAAACTACCAGAACTAGAGCTTATGTTTAATGTGAAGCAAACAAACAAAACAAAAGCAAACACACATCCCATAACATTTTATTGGCCTTTTCTGATTGTTTATTAGGTATATAGGCTGCCTTGTTTTCTCTTCAAAAAGTTTTTTTTAGTTTAATATTAGAAATATTAAGAATATCAGATCCTGACTTCCCTCTCTTTTGATGGAGGACATTGGTAAGCTCTTTGGAGTACAGAGCTATAAAATATATAAATAATAATAATAATATATACTCAGTGCAGAAAACGTGTGTGATGTAGAGGTGGCAGGGCCAAACCTGAGTGAATGGTACTGCAACCTGGTGCCTTCTTCCTCCCCCCTTTTCTATCATGACCACGGAACCATCAGAAGGCTTGATGTACCACCACCCCCAGACTTTCTGGGGGAACATTTCTTCTTGGTTGAAAACCTCTGTTCTAAGGGTGAGCGAGAGTGGGGAGGGGCATGCTGAAGTTTTGCCTAGGATGGCAGACTGTCATGAGTGGTGAGGAGTATAAAGCAGACCTGGAGTGCAAACAGTACATTATACAAAATATTTATGGCAGTGTGCTCAGAAGGTGAATGAAACTTTTAGCTACTTTAGACCTTATAGTGGCAGAGTATTTTGAATACCTCTCTCCCAGACTGTGCCTTTAATCCACTATCCACTTAATATGGAAAATCTACTCTACTAAAATTTTGTACGGGGATACATGCAATGTTGAATGCCTGTTTTCTCTTGGGTAGAGAAATCAGACAAGAGCTGTAACACAACAAATTCAGAAATACAGACATTCAGCTCCTTTGTTTAAAAACCAGAAACTAATCTGATTTTGGTGTAATCTGATTTAGAATCTGTAACATGATCTAATATGAAGCTACTATATCAGTGAGATTAGCAACATCCATTTCTCAGAGAAGGAAATGCATTAGCTTAATCCAGACATACACAGTGACAAAGCAGTTGGAATCTGGAAGGCATTTAGCCTCTCATATTTGGGATGGCATCCCATAATTGCAATATTTTTCTAAAGGATTTAAAATGAACATGATTAATCATAGCTCAGTTATGAATCAAATGACTTTGAAAGGTAAAGTTTCCTTTCCTACCCATAATGGTACCTGCTCTGAAGTGGGAGTGGGTACCTGGTGCTCTCTGATCCATTTTGACTAGGTTCTTCCTTTTTTTCCAGCTTCTCAGTGAAATACCAGCAAGGATGCTGTTCAGAATACTGGTTACATCTCCAGCTCTCAGTCAATGACCATGGCCCAGAAGACAAAACAATAAATTCTGATTAATAGTCATGGTTAATATTTCACAAATCTCCAAGCAGGAAACTTTATTCTACATTTATTAGCAAAAGAAAAGGTGTGTGTGGGGGGGTAGTTTTTGGTGGTGGACTGTGGCATCAAATTATTTTAGTGGTCTCCTGGTCTGCAGGACACAACTTTAAAGAACAAAGGAATGTGAGGATGCAACAATCACCAAACAAATTAACAACCAATCGACCAACCAACCAGAATGGGAAGAAATAGGCCACATTGCTCCTAACACTGAAACTTGGATGTTCAGGAAGCAAGAGCTCATACCCAGTCAAAACCCATCTAGAAGGAACTCCAGTATATCCCTGGTCCTGAAACAAACAGGTTTTTTTGGTCCTTTCAAGGACCAAGATCTCAGAATCTCTTGAAATGCCCAGATTAGAGGATGGTTTCCTAGGCATGAGCAGACAGTCCATGAGCTCTCTGTAGTACCACACGTAAGGCGGGTACACCCCTCAGGTTCCAGGCTCAGAGCTTCAGGTGCTCAATGCATGAGTGCTTGAGAGGGCCCTGGCATAGAAGGTCCCAAGGAAAGAGTTGAACTGACATCTGTGGGAGTCTGGAAAACCATGAGTGACAGGGTCTTTACATTTCTGATAACTACTCAATAACTCACTGATTTAGATCTCATTCTCCTGTATCCAACCAGCAGCTGCTTAGTCAGTCAACCAGTCTTGCTCTTTTGCCTAAATGTAGTTGGTTTTGGTCATTAAATTCTTTTTGTTGCGAGATGCTTTGAACAGGGATCATACTTGTTGAGTGCTTAGAGAGTGAAACACAATAAATAAGTAAGTAAGTAACACAATTTCTTGATCTGGGAGAGCCTTGCTTCAATTAGGATTTTTTGGGGCACTTTTTTTGTTCATCTCTGGCATTACTGCTATGTGATATAGGTTCTGTTGTCACTTTCAATGGTGACCAGATCCAAAGGGAATCTTAGGAGAAGAGAGAAAAATCCTTCCTTTAACTGCTTGCCACTACAGGAAGTTGTTGTGATGAGATTCTTGTGACAGCCATTTGCCTTGAGCACTGAGGATGGTGCAGACTATAATCTGGTTCTCGATTGTGAACATTCCTTTGATAAACCAGGAAAGTTTATACAGTGCAGGGGCCCAACATCATCATGGAACAGTTTCCACACAGGCCACCATCTGACCATTGGCCTAGGAGGAGGAGATCCCTAAAGAGTTCCCTAATGAGCAAGATTTGTGAAATCTTTTCTTGAGCAACCGAATTATTACCAGAGGTGTCCAGCACAATGCTTCTAGGGGAGCCAGTTCCCCAGAGGGAAATGGAGAACTTCTTTGAAAATGGCTGAAAAGCAGTGGGGTTCGCATTTTAGATGCCCCATCAGTGTTTTACAGATCCTATCTAGTATGACTGGGCTATAAGAGGAATAAAAACTATCTAAATAGTGGTAATTTGGGTACCTTGCTGATTTGTACTGGGAGTGAAAAACTGAGAAGCAGAAGGGACGCTGAAAGGAGTCATCTGGTCTTGGTAATGGGTCACATTTTTGCAAAATGCAGACACATACAGCGCATGTGAGGTCATGATGTGCAGCCACGTAGGGCAAGCAATACATTCATTGCATACCTAGATTATGCACCACCAGGTTAGCCAATAAGTGTTTTTCTCCTACCATGGTCCAGCCTGGAAACCCACAGTGAAGGGATCCCCAGCGTGCAGCCTGGGACTGTGGGACCGCTGTGTCCCCTGAACTCTCTCCAGCCTGGGATGTCTCTTACAATACCTTGCTAGTGACCAGCAGCAAACCCCTCTAGGTGCTGTTATCACTCAGCACAACAGCATGTGGAAACTCCACAGCCAGCTAGATTGCATGAATGCTCCCAGAGCCACTCATGCATCACACAGAGAAAGACACCAGAGCCAAATCCTCCCCCCAGCTCCCAGCACTGTACCTCAAGATGAGAAGTGCAAATTTATTAATTGGTTCACCACTTGATCAATGGAAAATGGACATACACCAGACTTTGCAAAACCTGAGCAGATTTGCCACACACTTCATACAAACTCACTGGTAAAGATAAACAGTAAAACAAATTTATTGACTATGAAAGATGGATTTTAAGTGATATTAAGTGCTAGGCAAAAAGTCATAGTTAGTTACCAAAGTAAAATAAAATATGAGCATGCAGTCTATACTCTCAACCCTATTAGACTGGGCAACATCTAGATTAAGCAGTTTTTCTCACCCCACTGGATACTGCAGTCCTTAGTACACAGATTTCACCCTTGAAATCTGGGCCAGTCCCCTCAGTCGGAGTCTTCAGGGTGCCCTTGCCGCTTGCAGCATAGGTGGGTGAAGGAGAAAGGCCCAGCATGTGGCCTCTGTGTCTGTTTTATACCCTCAGTCCATCTGCTTGAAAAACACAAGTACAGGCATGTCTGGGTGCATTGCTGAGTCTCCAGGCAAAGTTGAGCAATTCCCCTGGTGTGGCTTCATGCAGGTGAGTCATTGAATTGTAGCTCCCTTGCTGGACAATGGTTGTTGATGGGTTGTTTAACACGCCGCCTGGGTATTGGCTACTTTCCTTTCTGTTGCCTCTGGGGAGCTAATATCTGGCTGATTCCCCAATTTACAGCATGTTTTAGTGACCACCATACAACACAATTCTCCTAACTTCATATGCATTAATGATATACATATATGGATAGAGAAATGACTTTCAGCAGATCATAACCTTTCCCCTGATACCTCACATGGCATGCTTTATATGTAAGATCACAATCACATATAAAATGAGGAACATGGTGGTTACAGGGCATTCCCCCAAGGTATATCACACCCACTACACTTGGGCAGCTGTCAATACTCATACTCCATGCTGCCTGCTTCTCTGCATCCCAGGACCACTTCCTAGAGTGCCTGGCTTGCGAGCATTCTATGTCTTCTCCCCAGCCCTCTCTCAACTTCTGGTCACCAGCCCATCTCCAAGGCTCCTTTTTAGGACAGACATAACAGCAGTGGAAAGTCTCAGAGTCTCCCTGGGCCTTTACCTGCACTTAGCAACAAGCAGCTGTTTTACAGGCTGGATCCTTTTCCCTGAAGACCTTTTTGTCGGCTGTAATTGTATGATCCTCTGGGGCACTACAAATTCCAGAATGCCTGTTTTTATAAGGCAGCACTTGGAGAAGGGATAAGTTGGATCCAGGCCTTATCTGAAACCTATCCCGTAACAGAGGGTTTGGAGAGAAAGTATGAGCATGGTTTGCTGGCAGTTGGGAGGGGGAGCAGCAGTTAGAAGAAAGAGAAGGTGGGATATATGAATCAAAGCAATCTGGCTGAACTGGAAGGAAGGAAGAAAGGATGTGTCAGAAAGGGGAAGGAGAAGAGAGAGATGAAAATTTATAACTCAGGTTAGTTTGGATCAATTTAAAATAAATAGTTAAGCTTTACAAGGCCTGTCAAAGATTTAGCTCAAGAGTAATGGCTGAGTTTCAAGAGTCAATGTGCTGCTATGGAAGAAATTGGTATTAGAAGTTTATGGTAACAGTAGTTACGACAGTCAGTAAATATTGACCCATATAACAAGGGTGTTCACCTTTGCGAATCTGATCAAAGTCAGGTGGCTGTGGCAAGGAAATAAAGTTGGGTGTTTTGGTTTGGTTCTGCCAATACTTCAGTCACTGTGTGTCACGCTTATTACAGAAAGAAAGGTCCTTCCTCCTTCTCTTTAGTACTATCCTCAGTGAATATGCCTGGACTGCCCACTAGGTGGCTGCAGAGACTATAAGATTACAACCAAAGACATAGTTTGTAAAATCAAAATTATAGATGCTACTGGGGCTGTGGGGAGAAGAGAGCTCTTCCAGGAGATGGGAATTGGATCAGCCAATCAGAGGGCTCACATGCGCTAGAGGGCTGAAACTTCTCTGCCATCATAAGACTGGCTCCAGCCCCAGCCCAAATCACATCACTTGTGTAAAAATTGTGAGAGTTGGCAACATTGCCTTGAACCATGTGAGTACATTAAAAAGATCTGATTTTGAAACCATCTCTGAAGCTATTATGAGAATCTGAATGTAGGCATGTCTCGTTTGTCTTTTAAAGACATGCTCAGATATGAATTCACTGAACGGAGACACTGAAATTAGATACACCTGCCCCCACCTGCTTCATTGTCACCCATTAGGGACATTGCAGCAAATTCTGCAGTGGAGTTTCTAAAAGTGTGTAAATTATATCACTCTATTAGTAGTGCAAAAATAGCCGCAGAACATTCAGTGTACATCAAGGTCCCAGGTCCAGGTCTCAGGCACAGTGGGTGGCTATACAACAGCACTGTGATTAACATATTAGGGGTACAGCTGGTCAAACGTTTAGATTGAAAAATTCTTAATTTTCATGTCAAAAAAATATCTATGCTGACAACATTTTTCAATTTTCCAATTGGGAGAATCTAACCACATTGTTTTTGATTTGCATTTTGAAATTAAATCAATGTGTTGATTTGAAGACACGATTCACTTAGTTTCAACTTAAAATTTCATTTAATTTTGGACTCCCTCTATTCCTCCCCAGCCCCTGCCCTCCCTGTGCCCAGCAGCAAGAGCTCAGAACACTGGAGTAGACCTTAGCCAGCCCCATAGGACAGGTGCTGCTACTGCAGGATGAGTGCCGGGTAGGCTTCCTGTACAACTATCTGCCGCAACCCGGATCTCCCACTCCCCGGGGGCAGCACCCAGTACCAGCTCCCTAATGGGTAGGACCTGTCCCGCTTTAGCCACTGGGAACGTTAGGAGATCTATTGGGAGGAGGAATATGTTTTACTATATGTCAAGAAATAAGCAACAAACATTGTCCACAACAAAAACACACTTAAAACTGGAAGCTTTTTATGTTGCAGAGATTGATTAAAGTCAATGTACCACTTTCAATGTGGGAAGAACCCTTTTATGTGTTAAATTATTATTACAGAATTTACTGAGAACACATAAATCCTATTGATAGCTATTTATTTTATAAATACATAAATGTGTGTGTGTATCAAACTGATGAAAAAGACAACTGATTCAGGCACCATATATGACATATTTCATTATATCATATTTAGAAAAATATAGAAGTAATATGCTATTACATCATATATAGATATTTTCAAAAATGTACCTCTCTTGTCTAATTAGACTGTACATTATAAGGGTTAGAGACTGGTCTCTTTACTATGGGTTGATCCAAAGCTATTTGAAATCAATGGAAATTCTTCCATTGATTTCAATGGGTTTTGGATCAGGGAATATGTGTTTGTACAAAGGGCACAAAAGGCCATTAATGTTGGCTGGGCAATACTGTAATACAAATAATGAATAAATAATAATTATGATCAACATCTTAACATTTCTGTACACATTTACGTTTGACTACCTTTCAAAATTTGAAGAAAGTGCTGCTAAAAAACAGCAGATTGTCCAAAACTAGTTTGTTAAATCCCTAGCTCAACAGGAACACCATTTTAATCACTCTGCCTGCAGGAAGCATTTTTTAAAAACAAGACACCGGATAATATTAGATAAAAAAATACTGAAGGTATACCTTGAAAGTAACCTAAAGAATGTTGATGTCTTTGGTACAGCTCAACAACTGTCTACCAGCACTTTTCCAGACTCATAAATCCGCTATCAAGGACAGATTAGGTGCTTAAGACTTCCTTTTTATGTGAGCAAGCGACTGATGCCAAGGACAGGTATATTTTAAATGTCATTGCAGTATCTAGTGTTGATATCAGTGTTAATTCCAGCCACTCCTCACTGGAGTCTGTTTTACCTGATGGTGCAATTCTTGAGTCGTCTGTGTAATCTGGTGCAAGTATTCCAGGTCCGAGCCCCTGTATTAGAACCGGTCAAAAACATTTTTATTTTTGTCTGAATGATTTTCCAATAAGAAAATTTCAGTTTTTCTGAAAAATTGTGATTTTCTGTTGGGTAAAAGAAAAATAATGGCTCGCTGGCTGCCCCCAGGGAGGCTCATCAATTTAACTTTCTGCCAGTGACACTGACAAAAGCTTTTGTGGAGGGTTTTGAAGGCTGAGTGCTTGGGCTCTGTCTTTCCAGCCCCAGAACGGTGAGGGGAGGAAGGGAGGCCAGGCACCTGGGTTCTCTAGCTCCCAGAGCTCCAGGGGAGGCTGAGTGTCCAGGCTCTCGTCTCTCTGGCACCCAGGTTTTTGCCCTTTTCCTAAATGACAGCAGCTGTCCTGGTGGGCATCTGAGAAGCAGAAAAATTGCATTTCAGTTCTTCCAAAATAGATTTTTTCTATAAACCCTCTCTGCGAAATATTTCACATTGGAACATTTCATCCTGGTTCAGGAGGACATTTGTGAACTGCACATTTTTTCATGGAAACAGATTCCTCTTTCTAGTCAGCTCTACCCTGCACTGGCTGCCTCCACCCTCTCCCAAGCTCTTAGAATAGCGGGTGTGTCAGGAGCGAGAAGGGATGTGCTGGGACCATGGTGGCGCTTCATTCAATGACACCACACCCAGCTCTTCCCTTGCATGGCTCTCTGTGAAAACCAAGTGCAGAGAGCCCTGCCTGCTGGCCTATTCATTTTGATCAGGGATGAGGGGGGCCGGTATCTGCATGTGGATTTAGGGAGGAACAGTCCAGCCCTTATTTGGCTAAACCTCCACCAAGCGGAACACCAATGTTAGCAGCTATGAGAAAATCCAAGACAAATTGGAGCATCTGGTATTTTCAGCTCTTCTTTTAAGGAACTTGGGCTATACAGAATGAGCTGTTTTCTGGCAGATTTCCATTAAAAGCAGAGCATTTATATTGTAGGAGAAGTCAGCGGGAGCCCTCATATTCCCACCACCCACTCCCACTCCCCTACTGAAAAAAAGTGATAAGGTCAGCAATCTCTTAGACTATCCCAGGCAAAGTGGGACATCTGATTATCTTCTCAAGAATTTAGGCGCATATATAGTTACAGAATGTGGATTAGAAGCTATTTTCTGGCAGATTTCCATAAATACCAGACAGTATGAGGAGGTTCTTTTGGCAAGATCCTTTTCTCTCCCTTCTATAGAAGATATATTGTCTTCCCTGACACACATAATTGTGCTAATGAAAGACAACCAAGATTGTCAATGAATCTGCTGATCAGAGAAACATCTAACCCTCATTCTCTTTAAACGTTTTCCATGTGTCTGCATTTTTATTACAACAATTTCACACATTTGGAAGTGGGCTGTGATGAGCATCACTGAAAATAGGAAGATTTTATAGTACCAGTTATAAGAAGATGGCGCTCTGCAGTCTGCCTGACAAGATTGTGTAGGTTAAACCCTCTGGGCCCATGGTTACAAACATAGCTGTCCCCCAAAATAATTAAACCACATTTCTATCACATTGTACACATGGGACCTCACCATATCCCCAAAACTGCTGCAGCTTTGGTCACACCAACATTATAGTAATGGGTCAAAATTAAAATAGAATGGGAGGGAGGAGACTATCTATAACACAAGATTGAGCTCTCATGTAAACATGAATTGTAATTTGGTTCCCCAACATAGTGGTTTTATAGGCCCTAATTCAGTTAAGCATTTAAGCAAATGTTTAAATCCCACTGATTTCTGGGGCCATGATGCCGATGGCCCCTTAGAACAAGGAAGGTTGTGTAGGCTTATTTAGAGTTCAGATGTCTAATTAGAAAATTGTGACTGCACACCTATGTGAGATAATGCAAAAGGGCCAAGGACTGCTCGGCTATAAGAACATTCAGCTGACTACGTTCACTTTAGGATACTGCAATTTATAAATATGGGATGGATTTATTTTCTTTATTTTTTTAGTAAATTACAAGATATAGATGCATTATACTTGTATCTCCATTATATAATTCAACTATTTACTATGAATATTAATTTCTTCTACTGCCAAATTTCTACATTCTTCTCATTTATTCCCTCTCCAAATCATCCCTCCCACTTCTACCTCTATCCTCCTGATTAAAGGGTAGGAAAGAGAGACACAATGCTTGCTGTCTGTCAGTCAGCTCTTACTGGCAGATGGAAAAGAGCTAAGAGCACCAAGTACACCTCCTTGCAAGGGCAAGATGTGGTGCACCCATATTGGATTAATACTACATTTGCTCTTAGCTGAAAGGAATTCCAATGAAATTTTAGGAGATCATTTTTCTTCTGGTGTCTCATAGGTTTTAAAAACCCTGTTTAGTCTATATATAATTTCCTAAATATTGTAGCTGTCATAAAGAATCATATTGCTTAAGCAATTAATGCTAATTATGTCATTTTTTTTCTTGGCAACAAATATTGTATACAGTGTTTAATATCATTGGCATTACTGAAGATAGTCTTGCTAGTTCTCTTTATCTGAATGGGTAGGAATTAGCTATTGGGGAAGAAAAAAATGCTTATTGTCAGCTGTGATGACATTCTTTTTTTGAAAATAGCGTGGTTTTGAAATAAGATTTATTTAACATTATATCCAAAAAGTTACTAGCAATTCCATCCTATATTTTAGAGAAGGGTCTAAAAACCTAAAACCTCAATCTGAACACTCCCAAACTTTTTAAAGCTACATATCTGGACCTGATCTTATGATTCAAGCCTATCTCTATATTTTGTTTAAACAAACATAGTACAGAAGGCATCAGTATAGTATTAAATCCCATTCTTAAAAACAATAAATATAATTTCTTGTATGATAACTTGAAAAGATAGACATAGTGGGAAGAAAAATTACTAGAATTGAAGAGAAAATAATTTCCATCCTTTAGGAAATGCCAACATTTCAAAATCTGTAAATTTATCATGGAATGAAAATTCTGAAAATTTTTGATTAGGAAACATTGAAACATTGTATTTCAATGATGTCAAAATATTTCATTACAATAAGACAAAATGTTTCATTTTAATGTCGAAACATAACAATATTAAACATAATATTAAAATAAATATTGTAATATAAATGCCACAATGAAACAAAATGATAAGGTAAAAATGGAATGTTTCCCTTATAAAAACAAAACATGTCATCAAAACAAATTCAGGAAGTTGAAATGATTTCAACACTTCGTTGAAATTTTTCTCAAAAGCTACACAGTCCTGTAGAACATTTCCATTCTGAAAAAAAACCCTGCATTTTCTGATGAAAAATGATTCCTTTGAAAATGTTCCAACCAGCTCTAATAATCACATTAATTAATACAATAAGGTGCCATCTAATAAATTGGTACAAGGAAATAAAGTTTAGTGACTTATCTTATGAATTCCTTAGATTGTGAGCTTCCAGGATCAGGGACCATGTTTCCTTAAATGCACCCCAAAAGTTCAGAAAGCACTCATCAGGGACTACTGTAAATAATAATTGTGAAAAGACGGAGACCTATACAATGTACACTGGACAGGTAAATGGATCCCCTTTAAGAATAAAAGTTACCTTACAAGAGATGAATAGCAAATGGCCCATGTGGTAACAGAGAAATTTCCCTATGCCACTCTAGTTTTTCATCTTCTGAGTTATTACCTGGTTTTAAACGGCGCAGAAAAGCAAAATAACATTTCTAAGTGGCTCAGCAGGCTTGATGGCATTAGCAGTATTGTGCTATGTACATTTGTAATCTTATTGTGTACCCATTTGTGACCGTTTCAGTGAATATGCTACAAAAACAGTAATCACATTAGTAGCTTGCAAGATTCCATTAATGGAGAGTGATATCAATACATTTCTGCTAGGTCATTTCTTTGGTTTTCATAAAATTTGCAAAATAGCTGCCAGGCATTTTTTGTTAAAATAAATCTTTGTAATTTGACAATCTTTTATCAGAGCCAGCTCCAGGCACCAGCTGACCAAGCACGTGCTTGGGACGGCACCTTAGAAGGGGCGGCCAATGTTGGGGTGGCAGGGGGCGCTCGTGGTGTTTTTTTGTTTTTGTTTCGGCCGGGCAGCGCGGGCGCGGCGCTGGGGGGGTTTGGCCGGCCCGGCTTGGCGCTCGGGGGTTTCGGCGACCTGGCACTGGGGGCGGGGGGTTCGGCGGCGTGGCGCTCGGGGGGGTTGAGCGGCCCGGCACTCCAGGGGTTTGGCTGGCCCAGCGCGGCACTTGGAGGGGGCGGGGGTTTGGGCGGCCCAGCCCAGCGCTCGGGGGGGGAGAGGGGAGTTTGGCCGGCCTGGCCTGGCGCTCTGGGGGTTTGGGCGGCCCGGCGAGGCACTCGGGGCGGGGTTTGGGCGGCCCGGCGCTGGGGGGGGGTGGTTCGGTGGCCTGGCACAGCGCTCCAGGGGTTTCGGTGGCCCGGCACTGGGGGGCAGTTCGGCGGCCCGGCCTGGCGCGGTGCTCAAGGGGGCGGTGGGGGTTTGAGCGGCCTGGGGGTTTGGGCGGCCCAGGGGTTTGGGCGGCCCGGCGCAGCGCTGGGGTTGGGGTGGGGTCGGAGGTTTGGGTGGCCCGGCATGGCACTTGGGCGGGGAAGGGTGTTACGGCGGGGCGGCGCTCTTCTTTTTTGCCTGGGGCAGCAAAAAAGTTAGAGCTGGCCCTGTCTTTTATACTCCCCAGTGAAAAGAAACAAACATTGGAGGACCTTTAATAACTACTGCATTGAGAGAAAATAGGTCAGTGTGTTTTCCCTTCTCCTTGGGGCCAGATCCAATGCCCATTGAAGTCAATGGGAACCTTCCAGAGCAGCTAGATCTGCTTACCTCTTTCTGTTGCTACCATGGCGCTTGTCTAATCTCTCATATCTGGCCACAGTCTCCTGATTGATCATCTCATCATCTTCCAGAGATCTAAGGAATATTTGGAACCTGAAAAACTTTTAAACAATTCAATGGTCAGAAAGAAATGTGGTCAGCTCTTAAGCAACTGGTAGATTCAGCAACCTGGGACAGAAGGCAGAGAGAACTCACACTGGTCAGAAGGCTGAATATGCTACAGCTGTTGTAGCGTAGACTGTGTTTTTCCCACCAATACGAAAGGCTAAAAGGCTGTTCCTTAGTCTCTGCTCAAACACCACACTCAGGGCCGGCTTTAGGCCGATTCAACCGATTCCCCTGAATCGGGTCTCGCACCCAAGCATACCAGCAAGAGCCGGTGTGCCGTACCGGGGTGGCCCGGCTTCCCCAGGGGGCTATTTAAAGTGCCGGGGCTCCAGCTGCCTCTGCCGCCCCGGTCCTTTAAATAGCCACCGGAGCCCTGCCGCTTCCCCAGGGCTCCTGCAGCTATTTAAAGGGCCGGGGCGGTAGAAGCAGGGGAGCCACACTGCAGGTTTGCTACATCTCATCCATCCTGTCACTTCCCTTTTTAACAATCTGTTATTCCTAATGTTATTAGTTGAGTTGCTTCATTTAGTGGCTTAATTGTTGAGGCTTACCAAAGCCTGCTTTCTTTTTTTGTGTGCAGCTTTTCTCTAGTGATCAAACTCTAAATATATGGCTTTGCACTATTGTTCCTCCAGAAAGAATGCACACGGGTGGGTAGTCCAACATTTAACACCAGTTTTCATATTGACCATATCATGTTCCCAGATAAAACACTTGCTCTAGCCCCACCCCTTTGAAATGTACCCCATAAATAGGGCTGTATCAAACCAGGTTACAATGGCTATCCTTATTAATTCAGTGAATAGCACTCTTGTAGCCTGGCAAGATTATTAATTATTTATAATGCAGTAGCAACCAACGGCCCCAAATGAGACAAAGGCCCCATTGTGTTGGGCAGTGAACAAACACCTAGTAAAAAGTTCCCTGCCCTGAAGAGCTTACAATTTAAATAAGCGAGACAGACCTGCTGCTTTTTCTCATCCTTTATCTATCTCCAGTTTACAGGTGGGAAACTGAAGTGATTTGCCCAAGATCCCAGAGGAAATCTGTGCCACAGCCAGGAACTGAGCTCAGATTTCTTAAATCACAGCTCAGTGTCTTACCACAAAGCCATTCTTCAATCTGTGGAAAATATACCAGTCCAAGCACAATGCCTACTAGCCTGCATTCATCACAATGAAAATATGCTTTACTCACCCAATCGAAAACAAAAAACGCTCCCTCTGAGTCAGTGCAAGACTGTTCTGTTTGTATGAAAATTGACTTTCCCATCCTGTCATGTGTTTTTAGTTACAATTATTAGGCAAGGACATTATGAAATATTAATACCAATATTGCACTTTTCTTGCATGTACGTGTGCGGGGAGACACTCATGACCTTGGACAAACAAACATTTGTTCCAACTTGTCCCCAGCTGTGTGTGTCAGGATTGCACTAATTTCATTAGGCAGAATTATGTCAGGTTTTTCAGTACTATTAGTCCCAGCATGCGATTCAGGACCCAACAGTCTCTGAACTGAGGCCAAATGTGTTTGTAGTGATTAGCTGATAAATTAGCAAAGTAGTCAGCCTGTTAAAGCGAACACTCTCAGAATGTAATTGGATAGTGAATGAATTCATTTACCACCCATTAAATCAGTACTGTGGTATGATCGCTTGTGCTCTCATAAGGTATAAACCTAACATTTCACACCTTGTGGCAGAAAGGAAAAGAAGAGTAATTAAATTATAGTAATGCCATTCACATCAGTTCCGGGGGAGGAGTCAATGTTTCCATTGTAAACTCCTATTCTCTGGGTAATATAATATGGCTGTTTAAAAATTTGCCTTGGATAAAACTTGGCTAACAAGGTCTTACTCTACGAGCAATTTTTTTTAATTGATTGCGAAAGACAATTAAAATTGGGTTCTGGCCATGTCAAAAAATAAATTTATACCATATTTTTCCCATGCTTGGATAACACTGGTCTACAATTTTTGAGAAGTCGTCTGCTTCAAAGATAAAATGTGCTATTTATTATGTATTTTGATGTGCTGAATTCAAATATGACAATTAAAACAACTGATTGGGTACTGTTTCTAAGATATTTAAGTTTTTACATTTTATGTCTATGTATATTGTGTAAATAGTAGAGTTTTAATCATAAATTGTAAACCTAGATCTTTTCATGTGTTTATGGTTGCTTTACATGATAATATTTCACCTGTCCTGTTTATGTAACACTTTAAAAATCAGCAGAAGGGTTATATAAATAAAATTTATTATGAAACAAAAGGCAAAAAACTATTATGTACATAGTTTAGTCCTATTCAGTGTCTACTCGGCGCTTCTTGGCTTGTCTCTTGTATTCATTAAATGGAGCATCTCTTGTCACTGTCCAGCAATAGTCTGCAAGCATTGATGGGCTCCATTTGCCCTGATAGCGTTTCTCCATTGTTGCAATGTCCTGGTGAAATCGCTCGCCGTGCTCGTCGCTCACTGCTCCGCAGTTCGGTGGAAAAAAATCTAGATGAGAGTGCAAAAAATGTATCTTTAGTGACATGTTGCAACCAAGGCTTTTGTATGCCTTGAGGAGGTTTTCCACCAACCACCTGTAGTTGTCTGCTTTGTTTCCAAGAAAATTTATTGCCACTAACTGGAAGGCTTTCCATGCCTTCTTTTTCTTGCCACGCAGTGCATGGTCAAATGCATCATCTCGAAGAAGTTCACGAATCTGAGGACCAACAAAGACACCTTCCTTTATTTTAGCTTCACTTAACCTTGGAAATTTTCCACGGAGGTACTTGAAAGCTGCTTGTGTTTTGTCAATGACCTTGACAAAGTTCTTCATCAGACTTAGCTTGATGTGTAAGGGTGGTAACAAAATCTTCCTTGATTCAACAAGTGATGGATGCTGAACACTTTTTTACTCCCAGGCTCCAATGACTGTCGGAGTGGCCAATCTTTCTTGATGTAGTGGGAATCTCTTGCACGACTATCCCATTCGCAGAGAAAACAGCAGTACTTTGTGTATCCAGTCTGCAGACCAAGCAAGAGAGCAACAACCTTCAAATCGCCACAAAGCTGCCACTGATGTTGGTCATAGTTTATGCACCTCAAAAGTTGTTTCATGTTGTCATAGGTTTCCTTCATATGGACTGCATGACCAACTGGAATTGATGGCAAAACATTGCCATTATGCAGTAAAACAGCTTTAAGACTCGTCTTCGATGAATCAATGAACAGTCTCCACTCATCTGGATCGTGAACGATGTTGAGGGCTGCCATCACACCATCGATGTTGTTGCAGGCTACAAGATCACCTTCCATGAAAAAGAATGGGACAAGATCCTTTTGACGGTCACGGAACATGGAAACCCTAACATCACCTGCCAGGAGATTCCACTGCTGTAGTCTGGAGCCCAACAGCTCTGCCTTACTCTTGGGTAGTTCCAAATCCCTGACAAGGTCATTCAGTTCACCTTGTGTTATGAGGTGTGGTTCAGAGGAGGAGGATGGGAGAAAATGTGGGTCCTGTGACATTGATGGTTCAGGACCAGAAGTTTCATCCTCTTCCTCTTCCGACTCAAGTGAGAATGATTCTGGTGCATCAGGAACCGGCAGTCCTTCTCTGTGGGGTACTGGGCGTATAACTGATGGAATGTTTGGATAATGCACAGTCAACTTTTTCTTCTTTGACACACCTTTCCCAACTGGAGGCACCATGCAGAAGTAACAATTGCTGGTATGATCTGTTGGCTCTCTCCAAATCATTGGCACTGCAAAAGGCATAGATTTCCTTTTCCTGTTCAACCACTGGCGAAGATTTGTTGCACAAGTGTTGCAGCATATGTGTGGGGCCCACCTCTTGTCCTGATCTCCAATTTTGCAGCCAAAATAAAGGTGTTAGGCTTTCTTAACCATAGTGGTTATATTGCGCTTTTGTGATGCAAAAGTCACTTCACCACAAACATGGCAGAAGTTATCTGCACTGTTCATACAAGTACGGGGCATTTCTGCTCACTTTGGCTAAACAGAAATGTGTCCCTTTGCAAAATCAAACACTGACAAATAAGAGCATGACACTGTATGATTTCTAGAGCTGATATAGGGCAATTTGTTCAGCAGATGTAAGCTTCGTTATGATTGCATCATCCATGACTTTTAGGAATAACATGATGCAATTCATATCATGTATGATGCAATACCAGCTTCAGATTGCATCATTCATTCTTTTGCCTAAAAAGTACTGTCCAAACCCAGTCATAGATTTATTCATAGATCCAGTCAAAGATGTATTTTAGTCATGTCTGGTTTAAATTGAGATCCCTTCCCTTTATAACTCACTTATCCTCCGCCATTCCCAAGTCAAGGGTCGTATATACTGACCCAATAGCATATCTTGAAAACTAGAGCTAATCAACAATTTTAAGCATCATTTTCGTTCTCAGTGACCCAGAATTAGTAAAGTTTGACTACATTTATTTCAGAAGCATTTTGGCTGTAGAGCAGTGTAATAAGAGTATAACAGTACGACTGGGGTTCTCAAACTGGGGGTAAAAAACAACAAGGAGTCTGGTGGCACTTTAAAGACTAACAGATTTATTTGGGGAAAGCTTTCGTGGGTAAAAAACCTCAAAGGGTCATGAGGTTATTAGGTGGGGGTGGGGGTCGCAAGCTGTCAGCCTCCGCCCCCAAACTCCGCTTTGCCTCCAGCATTTATAATAGTTAAATGTAAAAAAGTGTTTTTCATTGGGGGGGGGGGGATTGCACTCAGAGGCTTGCTGTGTGAAAGGGGTCACCTGTACAAATGTTTGAGAACCACTGCAGTAGGAATATAACTGCCATTCACAAGGGGTGCTGTGAGGGTGCTGAGAGCCATTGAACCAAACTGTAAACCCTATACATAATGAAAACCACTTCAAGCCAGGGAGTGCGGCAGCACCCCCTGCACCTCTAGTTCCAGCACCTATGCCAACCACCTGACTAAGATAGCGATCATGATTGTGAAATGCTCTGGGAGATTAGAGAGGCTATAAAAATAGAAAACTAAATAAAAGTGGGGGATGTCAACTATTCCCATATTGACTGGGTACATGTCACCTCAGGATGGGATGCAGAGATAAAGTTTCTAGACACCATTAATGACTGCTTCTTGGAGAGGCTAGTCCTGGAACCCACAAGAGGAGAGGCAATTCTTGATTTAGTCCTAAGTGAAGCACAAGATCTGGTGCAAGAGGTGAATATAACTGAACTGCTTGGTAATAGTGACTATAATGTAACGAAATTTAACATCCTTGTTGGAAGGAAAATACCAAAGAAGCTCACCACAGTAGCATTTAACTTCAAAAAAGGGGAACTATACAAAAATGAAGAAGCTAGTTAAATGGAAATTAAAAGGTAACTACAAGAGTGAAATGCCTACAAGCCACAGGGAAACTTTTAAAAAAGAACATAACGGAGGCTCAAATTAAATGTATACTCCAAATTAAAAAAAGCACAGTTAGAGGACCAGAAAACAAGGCTAAACAACAGAATAAAAGAAGTGGTTAGAGGCAAAAAGGCATCCTTTAAAAATTGGAAGTCAAATCCTAGTGAGGAAAATAAAAAGGAGCATAAACTCTGGCAAGTGAAATGTAAAAGTATAATTAGGCAGGCCAAAAAAATATTTGAAAAGCAAAAGACACAAAACCTAACAGCAAGGAAGCCTGCCAAAAAATCAGTAGGGTCACTGGACGATCGAGATGCTAAAGGGAGCACTCAAGAAGGACAAGGCCAGTGCGGAGAAACTAAATGAGTTCTTTGCACCACAGGGGATGCGATTCCCACACTTGAGCCATTCTTTTTAGATGACAAATCTCAGGCCCTATCCCAGATTCAGGTGTCAATAGAAGAGGTTTTTGGAACAAATTGATAAATTAAACAGTAATAAGTCATGAGGACCAGATGGTATTCACCCAAGTGTTGTGAAGGCATTTAAATATGAAATTGTAGCACTACTAATTGTGGTATGTAACCTAACATTCAAATCAGCTTCTGTACCAGATGACTGGAGGATAACTAATATGATGCCAATGTTTAAAAAAGGCTCCAGAGGAATCATAGAATATCAGGGTTGGAAGGGACCTCAGGAGATCATCTAGTCCAACCCCCAAGGAGATCCTGGCAATCATAGCCCAGTAAGCCTAACTTCAGTACCAGGCAAATTGGTTGAAACTATAGTAAAGAACAGAATTATCAGATACAGAGATGAACATGATTTGTTGGGGGAAGAGTCAACATGCCTTTTGTAAAGGGAAATCATGCCTCACCAATGTATTAGAATTCTTTGAGGGGGGGGGGGGGTCAACAAACATGTGGACGAGGGTGATCCAGAGGATACAGTGTACTTGGACTTTCAGAAAGTTTTGACACAGTCCTTCATCAAAGGCTCTTAAGCAAAGTAAGCAGTCATGGGTTAAGAGAGAAGGATCAGTTAGCTGGTTAAAAGACAGGAAAGAAAAGGTAGGAATAAAGGATCAGTTTTCAGAATGGAGAGAGGTAAATAGCTCCTACATCACACCATGCACTCAACCTGTATAACTCATGCCACAGGATTTTGTGAAGGCCAAAAGAATAACGGTTCAAAAAAGAATTAGATAAGTTCATGGAGGACAGGTCCACCAATGGCTATTAACCAAGATGGTCAGAGACGCATCCCCATGCTCTGGATGTCCTAAGCCTCTAACTTCCAGAAGCTGGGAGTGGATGACCAAGGATGGATCACTTGATAATTGCACTGTTCTGTTCATTCCCTCTGAAGCATCTGGCACTGGTCACTGTCAGAAGACAGGATACTGTGCTAGATGGACCATTGGTCTGACCCAGTATGGCCGTTCTTATGTACATCTATATGAATTCTAAAGATGTGTCTTTTAAAGGCAGTAGTGGATGTCCCACTTTGCCTAGGGAATATACTTAAGGGAATAATCCTGAATTGGCAAGGAGTGGCCTAAAACATGTAATGGGTCTTTCCACATTCCTAATTTCTATGAACTAAAGTATCTGAGGATCTGAATGGATTACAAATTGAATATGAGCCAACAGTATGATGCAGTTGCAAAAAAGCCAAATATTATTCTGGGGCATGTTAACCAGAAGTATCGTATGAGACATGGGAAGTAATTGGTCCATTCTACTCGGCATTGGTGAGGCCTCAGCTGGAGTATTTCCACAACTGGAAGTTTTTAAGAACAGGTTAGACAAACACAGATCAGAGATGGTGCAGGTTTACTTGGTCCTGCCTCCATAGAGGTGGTGGTCTAGATGACCTCTCGAGGTCCCTCCCCACTCTATATTTTATGATTCCATGATCCCTCACATGGAAAAAAAACCAAGAGGGGAAAGTGATTTGGTAAACTTGATGTGGTGAACTACCCAGAGTCGTCATCCTTTCAAAAATAAATAAGTTTGCAGGCCTACGGAAGAGATGGGGGTTGTGGATTTCCAACCACACAATGTCCTGAAATTCCAGGGAAATCCTACAGATCTCCTTGTATCTACTCCCCATACATCACTAATCCTGGCAGTTTGACTTCTATTAACTGTTGCCTCACCTTTGCCCTGTCCACCTGCTGGCAATGACACAGTTAGCATTAACTCCCACTGGAAAATGGCCAGGAAATGGTGCACAGAAAGTGGCTCTCTTCTTTTGCTCCTTCTTTCTAGGTTGTCCCAGACAAATACAATGATGCCTGTTTGACAACCCCCATCTCTTCCCTTATTTGCTTAGCTACACTGCACAGTTTAAATAGTGCAATGGTTCCTTGATACACATAAGTTTGCAATAACAAGCAACCTACAGACTATCTGGAAATGATTTATAGTATCCATATGAATTTCTGCTTATAGTTATTGGGGAATGTAAACCAAGTAAAAACAAACTGGCCCCAACTGTAACACCAAAGTAATCTTCAAAATCACTGAACATTTTTTGGAAAGAAATAAAAAACCATTGCTTCAGGCACACAAATTGGCACCAAGAACAGAGGATGAGATTAAATGAACTTGTTTGACAAACTGTGTTATACTCAGAGATTGGTATGTATGTGAAAAGGTTACTATTGTGAACTTGGTGGGCAGCACCATGTCGTTTCCAAAAGAATTCCCCTGTGCCCAGATGTGAAACTGTCCAGAATTACATACGGAAGGCAGTGCTGTGATCTCAAACCCCGATATACCCCCTTCCAGAGATGACCACTTCAGAGAATGTCATTTGAAAAGGTCAACTCCACCAATGCTGAATGCGGATTTAATGGGCACCTCCAATGCATTTCTATGCTAGATCATTGCTCGCCAACAATCATATGAGCTAACAGACTCCAATGTATTCCAAAATTAACATCTTCGTTTGGAGAAGCTCATCTCAGGCTAGAAAGTGATCAGCCCCTCTGGGGATGTGCAGAGGTGTCTGTGTGTGTGTGTGTGGGGGGGGTGGGTTTGGGGGGGGACGGGGGACGGACAACATAAGCCCTGAGATGAGCCTTTACAGTACAGGGCTAGTGCTACAAACCACTCCAAAAGATGTGGGGAGGGGAAAGAGAAGCACTAGAAGTTGCCATTATATTATACATAAATATGGGAAGACAGCATAAGCATGCATTCCATATTGTACTTTGCCATAATATCAAGTGGGTTTCAGACTGAGAATTTTTATTAGAGGCACAGCACTCAGTAAGATCTTTGTAGTATATCTCTGACAGTTAAGGATAGGGGAAGATACCATTGATCATTTTAGTGGTAATGATGGCCTTATAATCATATTACTGCTGCCCAGGGAACGGATTACTCACAAAATCTATCGAGCACTGAATAGTGACTGAACATTTCTGTAAGAGAGCATGAAATAAAACAATAGAAAGGAAAAGGAAGAGAGAACAATTCTAAGCTAAAAATCTATCAACGGAAATATGGAAAACTGGGGGGAGAAGAAGGAGGTTATTTTAAAACTACTCATATAAGCTTCAGCTTAAATATTGAATGCATGGTTGTAATACATCAGGCACCATGGCTTCTGCAGTCATATTCCACAAGTGTCTTTGAAATGCATGGATTTTATTTAATAAATAATTAGGAGCATAGGAATTGCAATGCCTGATCAGTCCAATGATTTACTCTTTTCTCCAACAGTGGTTAATACCAGTTGCTTCAGAGGAGGGGGGTAAAAGCTCCATGAAGGACATTTATGCAGTCATGTGGCATCAATTTATTTGTATAATGGAATTATGGTATTTTCAATGTATTAGCCTTTTCTCATGTATCCTAAAACCTTGTTTGCTTTTGTGACCATCGCTGCCAATGTAGCAGATGTTTTCCCTGATCAGTCCACAGAGTTGCCGATTGTTACATTTTATTTAGAACTCATCATTGTGTGCCAGGAGTTCAAGTTGCTCCTGCTCACACACACTACACTCTACTTGTCTACAACATATTTAATCTAACATCCTGTTGCCCAATCAACACTTTCTAAAGTTCTTTGTAGTTTGTATAGTCTTGATTAGCCTAAGTAATTGTGTTTCTCTTCACCTTGCCAGCAAGAGAGGACTATCTTTCCATTGCTTGTGTATGCATTATGCTGCAACTAGTGAAATTTGCTACTGGAATATTCTGTTAAGTAGAACAAACTCAAGATGGCACTGGAGAGCTGGAAAAGAGAGTGGTCCTCAAAAGCACTATAAATATCCTTTGTCAGTATGTTGATAATCCCATCACTGCAGAGACGCATCTAAAATTAACAACAAATAATTCTGTCAGTATAGAATGTTTGTTTGTAGTTGCACATCTCTTGGTCTGCAGGATACACAGTATTCAATGTTTAAAACATAAGCATGAATACTTTATTAAGCAGGCTCTAATCTGGGCCAGTTACCCGAAAAGTTAATACCAGAGTGAAAACTAATTTTTAATCCCCATTTTTGTTGTGCATTTAACCTGATAAAAATAAGGATCATTCTGGATGCTTTGGGCTACATCAATAGACAAGGACAAAGATGTGCAAGATTTTATTAATAAAATCATTTTTATTAATTAAACTATACTACTTTTATTTCAGATGACTTTAGAAAACTTAAGTACTGTACATTTTTTAAAAGAGAAGTATATTTCTGCTTATGTACTGCTTCCTTTTAGTTCAATTTAGATACAGAAGTCTTCAACAATGCCTTAAACTGTTGTGTAGCACTGGTACGTGCTGTTTAACAGCAGTTGCTTTCCATCCCAGGGAGGGCAGCATTTAAATAAGTGAACTTATCCACATTCTCTGCAGCTCTTTCTTTGCATGTAATAAACACATCCAGGATGTATTACACACCCACCCACTGTAGATATCTGTGTATCTATAAACATGCACAAACTAAATTTGATTTACTAAATTTTGAGGTGATTTGAGATCCTCTCAAATGAAAGGCCTTATATAAATATAATTTAATACTTAATATGTCCCATCAATAGCTTTTTCTCAACAGTTCATTTTTAATTGGTATATCTAGACCTTATAGCTCTTAAGACCAGGCAGCATCTTGCAGAATTCTCTCTGCTTCAATGTAAGCTGTCTAAATTCCGGCCAAAGAACATGCTAATTTAAAGGTTAATCCAAAGGCTCTTGAACATCGGTGCTGGAACTAAGGGCTGGTCCACACTAACCCCCCACTTCGAACTAAGATACGCAACTTCAGCTACATTATTCACGTAGTTGAAGTCAAACTTTCTTAGTTCGAACTTACCGTGGGTCCACACGTGGCAGGCAGGCTCCCCCGTCGACTCCGCGTACTCCTCTCGCCGAACAGGAGTACCGGTGTCGATGGTGAGCACTTCCGGGATCGATTTATCGCGTCTAGACAAGACGTGATAAATCGATCCCAGAAGATCGATTGTTTACCGCCGGACCCGGAGGTAAGTGTAGACATACCCTAAGGGTGTGGGGGATGCTGCTGAACCCCCTGGCTTGAAGTGGTTTCCATTATATCCAGGGTTTATAGTTTGGTTCAATGGCTCTCAGCACCCCCACTATACAAACTGTTCCATCACGCCTGCTCTTGAAGTCAGTGAGAATCTTTCCCATTGGTTCAGACTCTCAGTTCCAGCCATAGAGGAAAAGCTGGGTTTTTTTAAACAAAAAAAGAGACAGCCTTTCCATATAAGATACTGTTTTCTGATCAGAGCAGGTGCTTAAGACTTTAAAGCTTTAATGCTGATTAGAAGAAAAAAGTCTGTCCTCAAATGCTTTTTCATATCTTCAAATAATCTGCTATCAGAGTGTGTAGAGTTTGGGCTGAAGCGACAGGCATGCTGAGAGATGGTACCTGTTTTAAGATCAGAGAGTGCTTTAGGATCTATAGTATATTCCAAATAATTTAAGCCAAAGTAAAAAAAAAAAAAAAAACGCAGCAAAAATGTTAGAGATATTCTCCATTATTTCACTTATACATGGTTATAAAATGCTAGAACTTAGCTGCCAGGACTGGAGCCTA
This sequence comes from Malaclemys terrapin pileata, assembly GCF_027887155.1. NCBI lineage: Eukaryota > Metazoa > Chordata > Testudines > Emydidae > Malaclemys > Malaclemys terrapin. The sequence continues at coordinate 16,922,149 of NC_071514.1, forward strand.
AGGGGGGCAGGACACTCTGATGTGTCCTTCTATCATAAGAGATACCTGGTCTTCTTAAGCTTTCAGGACCCATCCCTGACACAATTCTAACCTGACATGCAGGGTATGAAGCAGAGTAATGTAACAAAGTGGTTCTGGACTGTCTGGCTAGACATTTACACTGTTGCCTTAGAACTACTATCCAACACCCCCTTCCCTCCACCCCCAGATTTCTCCCTCAGTCCTGCCCATTATTTACAATTCCTTGCTCATCGTTTGGCTGTTAGGCTGGTTCTGAGTGTCATTGTGCCAGAGGGGGTGAGGGACAACACCCGAATAACGGGTATTAGCAGAGAGACTGAGATGCACAGTCCATTGAGCTTAAAAATGCAGTCAGAAGGATAAAGAGATGATCAGAGGGATTTGAGAGACTCAGGCAGAGGGCTCGAGAGATGCCGTGAAACTCACCTAATAGTGTAACCCTGCAACCCCAAGTATGCTATTTTTATACTCCTTGTAGTTATGGAGTAAAGAAATGCATTAAAAACAGTTCTCAGATCTGGTATAGTGTTTTGATACATAATATAACTTTTATATATGTTTATTAATGAGGCCTGCTCACTTGTTTTGGCTGCCATGTGTTAAAAGAACAATCCAAACCAAATTCAGAAGTGATGGATAAATAGTGTTAACTATGTGTTGGTAAGTGGATGTTTGTAGCATTGTTGTAGCCATGTTGGTCCCAGGATAGGAGAGAGACAAGGTAGGTGACATAATACCTTTTACTGGACCAACTTCTGTTGGTGAAAGAGACAAGCTTGTGTGAGCGTCACGAAGCACTTTCTCAGGCAGGCGAAAGTAACCACAGTAAGTGGATGTATAAGTCTGAATTTAAAACAGTCTAAGATGGTCCAACTCTCATGCTGAGGGGCCCGTATAAGGTGATACATCCCCATTTAGATTCCCTTAGGCTAGGTCTACACTACCCGCCTGAATCGGCGGGTAGAAATCGACCTCTCGGGGATCGATTTATCGCGTCCCGTTGGGACGCGACAATCGATCCCCAAATCGGCGCTCTTACTCCACCAGCGGAGGTGGGAGTAAGCGCCGCCAACAGAAAGCCGCAGAAGTCGATTTTGCCACCGTCCTCACAGCGGGGTAAGTCGGCTGCGATACGTCGAATTCAGCTACGCTATTCACGTAGCTGAATTTGCATATCTTAAATCGACTCCCCCCTGTAGTGTAGATGTACACCTAGATTCATAGAATTTGGCACTGAAACAGAAACCCACATTTCGCCCCCTACAAGACTTCCCTGTCCAACACTACTATAGAAAAATCTATCAGCTGCCAACACTAGGATTAGATCAGAAGTGCAGGGCCATGCATTCAAAGTATACCTCCTCTCCACTCGCGCTGTTGGGTCCACTCCTATGATCCAGCAGCAATGGCAAAGTGAAATGAACACACCTCCTAAAATCCCACATTTCAGCCTAACTAGTCTTCATCCACAGCAAAGTCCCCCTTTAAACTCTTTTAAATGGTCTAGAGTCCTAGGAGGAACCAAAGGTGAGGCAACCCTCATGGGATCACCTAAATGCAGTCGGAAATATAAACCTTTAAATAATGGAGTTTAAAATAGAAATAGTTACAGTTCTGGGAAACTATATTTGTAAAACCAGAGGGAATACACAAAAGATTTCAAGCAGTATGGAGTTTACATATCTTACAGAGCTAAACTACTACCCCACAGCACAACATTAATTATACTCTATGCTAAAACAGAGATATACTCAGAGCCCTGCGTGGATACAAATTTATATCAGTGGATATAAATTAGTATCCGGGACAGGTTGCCGCTTGAGGGGATCCACCTGAGATGAGTGGCCCCCTGGATATGGCACCCCGAAACCCCTCCTGTGTCCCAACCCCTTGCCCCGCACCCCTTCTCACACCCAAACTCCCTCCCTCTTAGTTAACCGGCAATTTTCAGTTACCAGCACCCCCAATTCAGTATTATAACTGAGAACTAGAAGAGGAGATATCCTGGACTACACAAACAGATAATAGCCTGATGTTGTGTTCTAAAAAGCTGAAATTCTGTTCAGTTACATTGGTGTAAATTTGGAGTACAAATGGAGTCATTCCAGATTTTACATAGGTGTAACTGAGAAATGAATTAGGTCCTAACTATTTACATTTATGTATAATAACAGTAGCTAAACTGCATTGTTTACCACCTTTGAAATAAAAAACTTTTAACAAGAAAACTTGGTGGTCAAGCAATTCACATAGGTAAGAGTCAGGAATGTCTCAGTGAAGCTTCAAGAAGATAGACAGCAAAGATCAAAATCATGGTTAATGCAAATGTGGAGTAAGAAACAACCACTGCAAATGGAAAAAGAATTGGAGAGTAGTCCGACTGATTAGTTATTCCAAAACACAAAGCTGAGTTGAAGACATGAATAAAGCGTTGATGGAGAGCCTTTGAAAGATTAGACACTGTCATGAAGAGGAAAATGGCCTCGCCTTAAAACTACATTTTGCACCAATGTTCTAATAGCAATGGCATAAGGAGGCAAAGTTGAAATCTGGGCAGCACAGGTTGGGAAAATATTCACTATTCTCTGAGTGAAATGGAAAGGAAGGAGAACATACAAACTGACTGGAGACCAACAATGGAGAAGAATAATTTCAAGCTGAGCCACTGTAGAAAACTAACATACGGTATAGGGGATCACCCTATTCTCTGGGGAAGTTGGTATACACAGCATGTGCCATTTTGCAGATCGAAGTTTAAATTAGAATTCTGATGTTTTCATATATTATATATACCATCAGGAAGGAGAATGGAGTAGTATCCCCACCTCACTGATCTTATCCCATTCAAATTGACTTGTTCAGTGTAGACTGGATATAGAGGGTAGACAGCCCAGATAAATTGGGTAGAGAGGTCAGCTTTATGTGGACATAAAGTCAAGTATGAAGACAGGACTAATATGATGAGACCAACATAAAAAAGAAAGGCACAGAATGCCTACTATAATCTATCGCTATCATAGATCAGTACCATTCTAGAAGAATTAATAGATAGAAAAGCTGTTGGTGTTAAATGAAAGAGCTATGTTCCCCTAAATTTCTCCCCATAAAATCATCCTCCAAAACCACATGAGAGATTTGCAATTAGTGTTTAGTTCCTTGAGGTGCTCAACTCCCCCCGCAGTCAGAAAGAGTGATCAGTATCTCACATGGTTGGGCCCTTCTGTTTTTTAAACCTTCCCTTCTGAACGTTTATGTAAAAAAAGGGCAGGAATAAAACAATTTACTAAAATAAAAATACGAGAGCAGATGATTATTAACAGGAGATCAATGTTATGCTCTTTAATGTTTCCATATTCCACCACAACATAATATTCACTGCACTTATTTCACTCTGAGCATTGCATTTTCATCATCATAATTGCCTGCTGTGTACAGAGATCCAAAGAGAATTTAGAAAGATGTCTGTTATTATGGTTTTATACATAACATGTTGAATCCTATTTTGTGATTAGAATGGTGGATTAATTTGAATGGTAGCTATTAGGATAGTCCAAAATTATATTCTTAAATTTTCAGAGGCATTTATGATCAGTATCTCAATGATAAAGGGCCAACTATTATTCCATTTCCCAAATCTCAGGCTAGCCATCATGTTAATTTCAGGCTAAAGTCAGAAATGTAAAACCTTAGGAACAACTTCCAACATTAGAATCATGACGTTCCAAGACCTCAAAAAAAGATGTTTCATCCAGTCTAATTGCATTACTTATATTCCAAGGTCTCAGGGAATAGTAAATAAAAAGTTGGCCATGGTTAAAATGGCTGAGGAAACTTAAAACGTTTTTCTTGGCTATACACCGCTACTAAACAATATAGGCTAAGATTTGTAAAATTTTGCATCCTCATCATTTGTATGGCAGTTATATGCACAACTGCAATAAGTGTATGTGCACCTTTACCAGTTAGGTGTATTTGCATGACATTTCCTATAATTACATGCATGGTCATGGTAATCACTCACATGCACATTTGAACGTGAAGAGTTCAAAAAGTTAATCCATTGACCTCAGCGGGGCTGCATAGGTGTAACATAGGGCAGGGGACTGTCCACATATATTCTGCATTTCTATTTTTGCGAAAATCAAGCCCTTTTTAATTGAGCAACTTCTTATCTGTGATGTGTTTTTATTTGATAAGAAAAAGAAGCATTGTTTTATTAGACACAAACACGCAGATATATTCCTCATTCATAATATTGTACTGGGGAAAAAATAGAACCATGTTTACACACAGGATCATGGTTAAATTAGCCAACTAATTTTAAAGAGAGGCCTAATGATGAGCTCAATTAACCAGCAACTCGCCCTTAGGAAAAACAGGTATTCATAGAGCATTGCTGAATGCCAATGCACACATTTTAAATGTCAACTAATTTTTTTAAAACATGGTTAATGCAAAACTCAAGTCAAGAATTCAATGGGAGGAAGGCAATTTACACCAAGTGAGGATCTGGCCCTCACACTGGAATCTGAATTTTTCCACAGTGCACAGAGTGGGGAGGAGGGGGATTGGCTGGTAAGTAAGGGCTCATCCCTAACCAACAGGTTTGCTGAGGTTTGTGAACCTTTGGGTGAGCCTGGATTGAGTTTAAAGTAAACCTTGGCCCGATGTATGGCTTAAAGAGGAAATCAGGCGATACCTGGGGCTTGGTACTGCAGAGTACAGGTATGGAATGTCATGCATATGTCCATCCATGTCAGTGGCAAGGCTCCCATTGGCACTGGCTCAAAGCCTTGAAGTACAAGATAAGAAGTGACAGAGAGCTTAGGGGAAACTCAGTTCCATACAGATAAACAGGCTATTGCGTACCCACATAATTACTCCTGCATAATTACAGCTGTTAAGGCCAAAGAGGAGAGTGTATTCCAACTACTTGGAGTACTGAGGGTCACACAAAAGGCCACATCTCCCACACATTTAATTTACCATGTCCTTTTTGCTATGCACCCTTCAGAATAAGGGAATAGGTGTCTATGGGTATGTCTACACTGCAATTAGACATCCACAGCTGGCCCATGCCAGCTGACTTGGGCTAAGGGACTGTTTAATTGCAGTGTAGACATTTAGGCTCAGGCTGCAACCCAGGTTCTAGGATGCTGCAAAGGTGGGAGGATTGCAGGGCTTGGCCTGCAGACCAAGCCCGAACATCTACACCACAGTTAAACAGCCCCTTAGCCTGAGCCCCACAAGCCTGAGTCACCTGGCACGGGCCAGCTGCGGGTTTTTAATGGCAGTGTAGACATACCCACTGGGGCTTCAGATTCACCGAGCTCAGTGTGGGGACTATGCCTAAGCCCATATCTTACTCGCCCCCCCACACTTGCCCTTTGACTTTCTGCTTCATATGAATCCTGAGCCCAAAGCAAAGCAAAAAAGAAAAGGTTCATTAAGCATTGCACACTGGACCCACCAAGCTTCATAACTACAGTGGACACCACTGAAAATTCAACATTCCCTACCACACAGACTCCTGCAATAGCCTTGGTATCTTAGGCTTAGAAGATACTACAAGAGGAGGTTATTTACAATAATGTTCTGGACTGAATTAATGTAACATGAATAAATTACATACTCCTTACTAAATGTTAAGCCTATTTTGGAGTCACATACAATACTGGTAAAGTATGCATAAGTTGCATCTCAGACTTAGAGGGGGAAAATGACATTGAAAACATACAAAATTATTATTTTTCCCTATTTCTTTACTATTGTAGGTTTCTTTGATGCTAATAAACAGAAAATTTGAATATTCCAGCAATGTGAACCTCCTGAAAGTTAAATCATTGCTATAATAAACCTCATGTTGCTTACATGCTACTTTGTTTTATGCTTGTAATGAGACACTGTGAAAATGCAAGTGAACTTGACCTCGCCCTAATCTTTGGACTTGCAGAATGATCTGTGCTTGAAACTTCCTCACATTTCCTTTCATGTGCCAGATCAAGACTGAGACCAATCAAATAAAGCAGCGTGTCCTGAAGGCTTGACTCTCAGCTGTCCAGACAGTTAACCCGACCTATGGAAAAATTAGACAATCTGTTTTCTTTGCAGACTTACAATTGCTATATCGCATTATAGGACACTAATTTCCCAACAGCATATACTTTGAAGCTGACAAGTGTTAAGCTATGATTAAAAAATTCAAAATGAATCCATGTATCTGTCACTTAGTTAACCCCCTTTGCACGGATGACCAAAACTGGAACCCATCTGTCAACAATTTATATAGAAGGTAGGTGCTGCTGAGACCTCAGAGTGAGGTGAATGGGTTAACTTTCTCATTGCTAGAAGATCAAATGAAGATTTTGACTCAAATCATGTAAAACGGAGATAAGTCTAAAGGAAAGTAGAAGATTCAATTATATTGATCTCAGGGAAAGAACCACAGAGCAATACAGTAAATATGAAAACAAAATCAATGAGCACCTTCAGTTGATGGTGTCCAAGAAGTCATGAGTATTCTGTAGTCCATTTGAGAAAAATTATTTTATCAATTACATAAAATATTTACCAATACTAAAGAACTAAATTCAAAACATTTTCAGTAATCACTGGTTACATAAAAAATCTGAAACAGTTGCTTAGTTCAATCTAGATTAAATCCTTATTTGGGATTCCTTTGACCAAAAAAAAAAAAAAAGTCCATTTGATGTTTGTGTATAAAATCTTTTGGTGTGCTCTCTTTTTGTTTATTTATTTATTTGTTGAGACTAGGGGAAGGCCACTTATGATTTGCTCACTAAACACTTACATGTATATGTGTAACTTTCCCACATTCAGAGTTCCATAGGACTACTCACATGCAAACTTATGTACCTCAATGTTTGCAGGATTGGGGCTTTAAAGGTTATCACAATACCTTACTTTTTGTAACATGCTATTTTTAATTTTTTTCCAAGAACAGAGTAAGTCATTCAGATAAAGTAAGGAATAGGTTTTACTGGACAACACAATACACCATTGTATAATCAACCAACAGTAGTCCACTACTTCACTAATTATTTCATATGGCCAATGTCAGAAGTGTACTGAATTTAAGCAAATGCAGAATTAAGTAAGGGAATCAACTTCAGACTGGGGAAGCATTATATTTTACCCCAAGAAAAAAAATCAGAGCAAAACCCAACAACAACACGCTTAACACCTGTAATTTATTTCCTAATTTAATTATATTTCAGAAGCCACCATTGCATTGCATTTCCTCTCTCTCCCAGCAGCAGCAAGAAAAGGGACAAATTAGAAAACAGAATCCTTTATCTGTGGTTTTGTCTCATAAAACACCATGTTAATTTCAATGAAAGCACAAGTTGAGAATTATAGCAGCTGGCCCTTAAATATATGGAAAAATAGTAGCAGTTTTACTGCCATATGAATTTTTTTTCAAGACTTGTAATGCCCATGATAACATGTGCAAGTTTCTCTAAAGAGGTGCTCTGTATGCATATGTTCAATGCCTAGATAAATGTTAGGGTTTTTATAAAGCAGCAGAAAAAATGGGTTTGTAAAGTCCTTGCATCTTGAATGTCTACTAAGTTACCCACATTGCTTACAATATCTTACACATATTTATCCTCCCCTTTTGAAAAAACTGGAAATTTAGTTTTTTATTTTAGACTAGGGAAGGCAATGGGAGAAATTTTTTTTTGAAGTTGGGTAGTCATATTCATTCAAATTTGTATATGAAATTATCATGATGTACAAAAATTGGGTAACAGTTGCACACAAATCAGTAATTAGGTGAATTTGCACATGCAGCTGATTTACATGTATATGTACAATAATTTTGATATCCCTTTACACATTTTTCCATAGCGGGCAATACATGTTTAGGGTAGCCTACACAGCAAAAAATGACTGGCGGCAGCACGTCTCAGAGTTGGGCCAACTGACTTTGGCTCGCGGGACTCACACTGCAGGGCTAAAAATAGCAGTATAGATATTTAGCCTCAGGATGGAGAAGGAGGGTCTCAGAAACTGGACTCCATCCTTAGCCCGAATGTTAACACGGCTATTTTTAGCTCTGCGGACCTGGGCTCTGAGAATTTCTGCCATTTTTTTCCTGTGTAGATGTATCCTTAGATTCACAGAGTTGTACTAATTTTAAAGTTACTTAAGATGAGAAATTAAATCCCTTGTTAGAAGTATGACACCAAAATTATGGTATTAAAAGTTGCTAAAGAAAGATAAACGTAAATGTGATTACAGTCATTTATATATAGTAATTAGAACAAATTTTCCAGATGAATTTGTTGCAGTGTTTATTTATGAAAGAAAATGACACCTTTAGATTTAGTAACAAAGTTGTGAAATTTATTTGGATGTTGTTACATGTTTTGTTTCTTTTCCATTTACTTGTACTAACTATAATGAAACACAATTGTGTATATTCTATATAGTACCAACCTAACAAGTTGCCTGCATGTGATCAGGATATAAGCACATTTTTCTAGATCCTGTGGGAGAAGAATCTTGGAATAACATGAAAAATATTTTAAATTGTCACCTTATGAACTGAAGTAGCTGTTGTTCTCGGTTTCTTTTACTTCTGATTTTTATACGTGAAATACTGACACATGCCATTTCTTCAGGTGCTCTTTCCCTATATTGATATATGCCAAGATAGGTTTTTGTCCTTGTGACATTCAGATCCATTCAAACTCCACAGACTTCAATATAGATAGGATCAGGCACAGAAAGAAGTGTTTATTTACTATTGACCCCTAAGGACTTTATTGTAAAGTAAAATAATATCTAGTACTTTATATGTTCTAAGCACTTTACAAACATTAATTAATTCTCAACTGTGGAGCTGCTAGATATATGTAAGCATTATCCCTATGTTACAGATGGGGAAACTGAGGCAAAGGGGAGCTAATAGACTCAAATCCATACAGTGAGTAAGTGGAAGATACTGGAGAGATCATAAAGCAAAAAAGAGGGGAAATGGAAGAAGGTTGTATAAAAAGGCAACACAACAAAAATTTGGGAGCATGCAAGAAACATGCACAGAGAGAAAGTAAACAGAGTGAATTTTTCAAAAGATGACACAAAGTCAGCACAATATTGTCTTCTGTCTTCTCTCAACTCTGCCAATAATGTAGGAGATTTACCAGCCCACTCCCCCCACACAGACTGTCTGAAAGCTTGGGGAGGTGGGTGTTGAACTCTACTACTCACTCATTCAATGGCAACAAACCTTTGTTAACACAGAGTTAAGGTTGCCCAGTGACAGCTTATGCCCTTCAGAACGTCGAGTTCTGAAGTGATTTGTCCAAGATCCCCCAGCAGCCCAATGGCAGAGCTAGGAATAGTCCTAGTCTAGTGGTCTTTCCAGATGGCCACAGGGTTGCTATGTACTCAGCGATCATCCCCACTCCATAAATTTTGTTATAGTGCAATGGGGATGATGGTCATGCTTTGAAATATTTGCAATACGTAGTTGATAACAGGGCTGAGAGAAATCTCATCCATGGCTGAGGTCCCAAACCTTGACAGTTTTATTACATGGTTGTTACAGTAACTTTAAGTGTGTGAGAGAAGACTGCAGTATCTCTTTCTTCACTCCTCCCCCACAACACGTAGCTTCCTCCCCCCCACCACCATTTCCAGCTCCCCTCCCCTTTCCAGTTCATTAAGCCATTAGTTGGTACAGTAGAAGCTATTAACATGTAAGAAGTTGTTCCTTGTGGTCTCCTGCCCTATGCTTCAGCGAATAAATACCACAGGCAGCAGCTTAAGGAGGGCCACAAACTACCTTGGTTATGTAGCCCAAGGGGCATGCTGAGCTGGGCCCCTTGCTCCTACTAACCACCCCCAGGTGGGACTCCTGCCCCTGCTTCAGCCAGGTTTCCCCAGCCATGCCGCAGGCCCACTCACTCCTCCCCTCCTCCAAACTAGCCCCCCACTCTGGCCAGTCCCCCACCTGATACAGGGGTGGTGTGTATCTTCACTATTTATTTTCTGGATTTCAGATTAAATTTGCATTACTTTCAATTCACCCTTCATTCAGGCCCAGATCCAGGCTCACATGGAAGAACAGGGAGAGGGGCTCAGACACTCCAGGGAGGCAGGGACCCCAACATCCCAGCTTATAGGGGACAGAACGGAAGAGGGCCTTGGACCCCCCAGATCCTGCACACAAAGAAGGGGAAAACATGAGGCTGACAGACAGGCACCCCTATCTTATTCTCCCCCAGTCCACCTGCCAATCACCCCTATGTGTGCTCATCACCACCTCTCATCTGAGCTCCCCAACCCTCTCACCTTCCCTACCACCAGCCATCCCCGTTTATACCCCTCCTGTTTATACAGTCTCAATTTGAAGAGCTGGGGTAAGGAAGGAAGATGATGGGCAAACCCTGGAAGCTGGAGAGATAAAGAGAACATGAGCCAAAACACGTGTCATAGTAAAAGGTGTGTGGGGGGGGGAGAGGGTGGAAAAGGGGAAATTTCAACTCTTCCAGTCTGTGTTTGGAACCTAACAGCTCTGGTTAATGCTACTTACCTGTCCCTTGCCTTTCTTCATGCGGCATGAGCCAAATTCTGCCTTCAGTTGCTCATGTGCAACAACTCTGACTTGGATGGCCTTGGTTAAAGGAAGAAAGTCTGTTGTAAGGATTTTGTTAGATAGTAAGAATAAAGCAAGATCCTTTTGTTGTCTGAGATTTAACTTAAATAATACATATCACTAAAGGCCTCTTATAGAGTTGGATTCTGCTCTCACTGAAGTCAAAGGCAAATCTTCCAGTTAGCTTCCAGAGGGACAAGAATCAGGCCATTTGTCTATAAATAGTGCACATGGAACAAAGCAAACTAGCAAAAGTGTCCTCCATCACCTGATGAGCATTGGCTGACCCAATTGTGGGTCATGGACATGTACATTTTCAATTTAAAAAGCTATGTCAGAAGGATTACTTGATTCCTGATACAGCATTTAAATAAATCTACATAACTGTCAAAACTAACTCCAGAGACTAAGTGGGAGGATGGAATTAATACAGTGGCAAAAGTTAATTTTACATTAACATTCATGACAAACTGGGTTCTGGGTATTATTTTTTTAAACTCAGTGTATATTAAAATTATTCTTTTGTTAATCTAAAATAGTATCCTTTTTGGAAATAATATATTTCTGCTGGATCTTAAATTTCTTTTGCTACAATTACATTTTGTACTTCACCCAAGGAAGCTCAAAAAACTGTACAAACTGTGTTATTTGGAATATTATCTCACTCTTAAAGGGACTGAAAAGTAAAACCAAACTAGAGCCATAAGGTTATTTCACTATAACCACACTTACTCATTGCACGCCTTCCGCATGCACAGATGTTTCTTGGAAAGATAGGCTTGTTGCTTTCCAGAATGCTACTTGATGCTTAATGTCATTCACTGATGCAAAAGCCATCTCTTTTGTAGCAAGTGATTAATGTGCTACACGATTTTTGCAGGAGAACAGGAGCCATGTATCTTACAGAAACTTTTTTTAAAAAGTTCTGCTGGCTTTGAAGTGTAGATGCAAGTATGCGCCTGGGTGGTGACTGATAACCCCATCTAAAAGCTTGCTTTGACCATCTGCTCATTGGGTCATATGTTTTTCCTATTAAATGGTCTCTACAGAATGCCCCAGAATTCAAGCACTGAAGATCTACAGGAACAGTGCGTACGACCTAAATAAGTCCTTTTTGAAATTAACTGACTCTTGCTGTTCAATTTGTTCTCACACCACAGTCTAGGGCTACAGAAACTCTCTCTCGCAAAGCCACTTTGCTGTCTCTCCAGGATGATTTTTGAAATGGTGACAAATGTTGTTAGGAAAATATCTCTTGCTCCATGTTTCAAGAAAATTACAGCATGCAGAGTAGGGAAGCTGGTCAAAAAATAGGTCTGTTACTATTTTTGTTGGGGGAAAATGTTGCAAAATGTAAACTGTAAAGCATGTGTTAAATAGAGTGGGCATGTTATATCATACACAAGTGAAAGATGTGCATAGGCCAGTGGATTCTGATCTGGGAGAGCTGAAGATACTGGAGAACTGATGGCAGCTCCCAGTAAAGGGTCATATTTTGCCTCTTAGTCTTCCCCACTGTGTCAATAGTGATTATATAATGATCCGGCAAGCCGATTTTTAAATCTATTATACACTAATAGTACATCAAATCAACATGTAAGTGTAGATGTGTGAAAATAAGCTGGAAGAACAGAATCCTATCCCAACCCATAAGCACACCATGGAGCAGCCGTGCAACTCTTCCGTAGCTGCTGCCTCTCCTCATCACCTATGTATGGGTGCGGGATTTGTTTTCGTTTCTTCTGTGTGCAGCCAATGGTTCTATTTAAGAGTACATCCAGGGGGCACCTCCCCTAAGTTCCTCTCTGCACAACTTTATACAGAGTCAATTTGAAGCCAGCCTCCATGGCATGCAAAGTATACAGAATGTCAACTCCATGTCTAAGTATTCAGAATGCTCTTGCTTACAAGTGTTTCATACCTTTAAAAAAACGTAGCAACAATAATCCTACCAGGGCCATATTGTGAACCCCTTACTTCTGTTGGTAAGCAGGTAATTACATGAGCAGACCAACTGAAGTCAATGGGACTCATCATGCTTGTGGTTGTAAGAAGTTTACAATCTGGCCCTAAATGACTAATTAAATAATGAATCGGAAAGAGACTGAAAAACTTCCATTATATTAGCTCCATTTTATCCAAAAGAGCCACAAATCTGATTTTAAAAAAGGAAGGAAAAAATGAAACCCTTGTAATACAGAAAATGTATTAGAACGTATTTAAATTAAAAATTGATTATAGATATAATGTATCTGTGGTTAGGAAATGAAGCATTTAATTGAAGTAAAATTCAAAAGAGATGAAATGTGGCATATAATAGAGTTGCTGGAGGCAGCATTCTTAAGCTGACCAGACTTAAGTGTGGTTATTTTGGTGTCCTACTGATAGGATTTGATTTATTTATTTTTTAAAAAGATTTTTCAAGAGACTTAATTTCATAAGTTGTATTTGAAATCTAATTTCAGGATCAATTACTTTCTGTATCACTGGGTGGTTTCATGCAAAAATATATTCATAGTAATGCAAATTTCATGTGTTTAGATTTTATTTGAATGCCTAATCAGGAATATGTGCAAACACAACAGAATAAAAGTGATAGTGCTTCTCTGGGTTGAATGAACAGGGATCAGCTAATACAGTAGTATCAAAATAGACTATTTCTTGCTTGACAGACTGACTCGGTGTCTCTAATATTTTTGTGAATTCATGGGGGTAAAATGGAAATAGCCATTCTAGATGTAAGGGCAGTTTTCTATGCACTTTAGCTGCGGGCAGTTTCCCTTAATATTTTTTGAAGGTGGGTGTGTCACTCCCAATTATGCACTAAAATAAAGCACGTATCTTTTTGATTACCCTCCCGCCACACACACCCCTCCATTTTTCAGTGATATATTCAAACTGTAAAAATATCCTTTGTAAAAACATGTACAACTAAAATAATTTTTATGAGAGACAATTTTTGTCACACATTTCCAAAAAAAAAATTCTACTATTCGTAGATGTTTTTAGGCTGTAGAAATGCAATAAAATGCTCTCCAGCAGATGAATATATTCATTATGCAACACTTAAATCAGTGCTGAAGAGGGGAAAGGTACAACAACAAAGATTCAAACACTAAACAGTTTGGATATGAAAAGCAAAATATGACTTGATATGCAGAACAATTGGCACATGATTTGAGAGGATAGTCCCACAGCTATTTAAAATAAATAATGAAAGGATTAAATGAAATAGAAAATTTTATCTGGTACTGCTGGACTGATGCAATATTAAAATAAACGGAGTGAGTCAGTCTTCTACATACCTATATCCTAAGCTTTCGTGGGTAAAAACCTCACTTCTTCGGCTGCACCCACAAAAGCTTATGCCCAAATAAATCTGTTAGTCTTTAAGGTGCCAACAGACTCCTTGTTGTTTTTGTAGATGCAGACTAACACGGCTACCCCCTGATACTTGATACCTATATCCTGTTTTTTCCCTCCAAAAATATTTCCTCTTTTGGGTCTATTTATAAATATTTATTATGATTCTATTGTTAGCTACTATGTAATTATAGATTTAATAAAATATCTTAGAAATTTAATTAAATATTATTAGGACTGTCGTTTAATCGCAGTTAACTTGTGATTAACTCAAAAAAATTAATCATGATTAAAAAAATTAATCACACTGTTAAACAATAGAATACCAATTGAAATGTATGTGCTCTTCCCTTGTAACCCCTCCCTCCAGGCCTGACACCTATTGCAGGTATAGCAGGCCAGGGCTGACTGAGCTCATAGCAGCTCATAAGCTCTTTCCTGCCCAGTGTGGAGTTTGTATAGCGTCACAGCCATAGAAAGCGTAACCTCCGGAGTGATTTTAACAGTCCTGCCTGAAATAAGGACACGGACGAAGATTTTTCCCTATAAAAATAATTTTGCACCAAACTCTGGAGAAGCAGAACAATTGTGAGCACTGGCATTTTCAGCTAAGCTGAGAGAACTTATAATTTTCCATGTAAATAAAATGTTCTCCAAATTAGTCAGGTCCAGGAACCTCATGAATATATAACAGAAGTCAATAGTCAGGGAAGAAAATGTAAGCATCAACAAAATATTTTTGCATTCCGGAAACTTGAACAAGTCATACTGTAGATATTTGATTGTAAACACTTTTCCTCTCCCCCCGTCTCTTCCTGTGATTCAGCCTGAGGATCACTGCATACTCCAGACACTTTTGGAAGAAAAAACACAAATGCTACTTGCAGTATTCTGCTGTTCAATGAATTCCAGACACACAAGAAAATATATTTTCTCATTTCCTTTCACTAACTTGAACAAGTGCAGCAACAATCTAATCGGAAAGATCAGGAAAAGGACCCTGTTCCTAGTGAGCTCATGGTGTCTCAGCAGTTCCCATGGCTACGTGATTTCGATGGCTCAATCAGTAACATTGTGTGGGCAGGGTTTATTATTGATTATTATTATTATTATTCCTCTCTGTAACAAACCAATGGGCTGTGCATAAAGTTTACAACAAAGGAGCAGTCTACAGGGGGAACTTCTGGAACCTCATGGACCTTGGATGCCTTATTCAACCAAGCTTAATGCAGCATTAACCTTTTGCTAAGCTTAGACCAGTACAGCAGTGATAGTAGCTGTTCTGTATAATCTTATGGTACCAAATACAAAGGCAAAACTGTCTGGAAACAGAGATCTTTGCAGGAAATGTACAGTGACAGGACACCTGTGGAATAAGGGGATCGCTCTTTTTCTTATTATTATGAAGTGTCTTGATGCTGATCTTGTACATTATTTTGCCCAGCCTAAGAAAAACCATTCTGCAACATGACTGAAAATTCGTGTTTGTCTGCAGATGCAAGAAGGTTCAGCTTTGGTTAAACTCCAGTTACTACTAATTGTAATTATAATGGGGACAAAAAAAAAAAAGAAAACACACAAGGTAGCAAAATAGGCCTACGTTACACAAACCAGGAGATGTACATGTTTTATTGCTATTTCCTCTTTAGAAATGACCGTCTGTCTTTTTAATAAAACTCAGAATTGCTATCAAGTACATTAAAAATAATCATTGCCAGATGAAAAGGTTTGAGTGTAAGTAGCACTCCCAATTTTCACAGGTTATAAAAGCATGGAGTTGTTTGAAGTTGGAGACCCAGACAGAGAATGAATTGCTTTCATCATTGGCCTCCTTCCTCACCCCCAAGTTGCCATTCTCGGGACTATCTTTATAAATGCGACAAGATGTTACTCTGCCAAGATTTGAATGTTTCAAGCCTTCCTGCTATGATATTTTGACCCTTAAGTCATGGGTGTCATCATCATTCCAGGATTCCTATTTATAGCTGTTTAGTTACTCCATACGGTCTCAAATTAAAGATAAAATGTCTTCGGTTTTTATATGCAGAAAAAAATCTGATGAAAAAGTCAATGTAGATGAATTTTAGAGCAGCTGTGGAATCAGCATTCAGGATGCAACGTTTCAGTCAAACACTGAAAGAACTATTTATTCTTTTATAAATAACTTGTTTTGTAAAAGGTGTGAATATACTTGGCTAAGAAGTTTCATCCAAATGTTAATAGTTTTGTATCTTTCATTTACAGTATATTCACCCAGTTGATTTGTAATACATTTCAGATCCCTCCTATGAATTTAGGATTCTGTCATGCATTTTTGACCATATTATAAATGATATCCTTAGTTCCTACACTGACATGCATACATGGTTGCTGGACCAGTACATGCTCGTGCATGTTCCAAATACCTGTGCCAAGGGTCCACATATGCTGTGCTGGACATGGGTGTATCCACCATACATCTGTACCCGCACTGCTGCTCTTGTTACGTAATATTAGCTGTACCATTTCAGGGGTGGTATCCTTGGATTCTGTGCATCACAGGGAGGCCTTCTAGGAATCGCTTTGCAAGGGGGGTTGGTACTGTCTCCCGCCTTCAAACATCTGGGGGAGGCAGTTCCTGATCATATTTCCCCCCCTGCCAAACTGGGATGATGATGTGGTTCTGCTCCTGATCATGGAGCAGATGCTTATGCAGTGTTGCTAGGTGGAATATGGGTAGAACTTTCTGATATGTCAAAGACAGCTACTCTAGCCTCTCTGAAACTTTCCGGCACAGGTGAATGTTCCTGCTGTTCCAGGCAAAGTCATGAAGGACAGAGTACTCTGTCCACACACTGACCAGCAGCTGCAGGTGGTGGTGGAACCTGGTGACAGCTCTTGGAACAGGAATTATGTTTGCTTGTATTGATCAAAAGACTGCAAAAGCAAGCTGTTCTGTTGTGGTCAGCATAGCTCACTACTGTAGAGTTGCCAACTTTCGAATCACACAAAACCGAAAACCCCTGCCCTGCCCTTCTCCGAGGCCCTGCCCTTCTCGCTGCACCCCGCCCCCCATCGCTCACTCTTCCCCACCCTCACTCACTTTCATCGGGCTGGGGTAGTGGGTTGGAGTACAGGATGGGGTAGGTGCTCTGGGGCCAGGGATGAGGGGTTTGGGTGCAGGAGGGGGCTCCGGGCTGGAGCAGCGGGTTGAGGTGTGGGGAAATGGGGCTCTGGGGTGGGGTTGGGGATGAGGGGTTTGAGGTGTGGGAGGGGACTCTGGGCTGGGCCAGGGGGTTGGGGTGCAGGGGGGGTGAGGCCAGGGATGAGGGGTTTGGGGTGTGGGAGGGGACACCAGGCTGGGCCGGGGGTTGGGGTATGGGGTGTGCGTTTGGGGTCCCAGCGGTGCTTACCGCAGCTCCGAGGAAGCAGCTGCCAGGTCCCTGCAGCCTCTAGATAGAGGTGTGGCCAGGTGGCTCTGCGCAGTGCGCACTACCTTTGCGCCTGCAGGCACAGCCCCACGCAGCTCCCATTGGTTGTGGTTCCCAGCTAATAGGAGCTGCAGAGCCAGAACTCGGGGTGGGGGTAGTGCATGGAACCTCCCATTCTCTGGCCACCCCAGCGCCTAGGGGCTGCAGAGACCTGGCGGCTGCTTCCGGGAGCAGTGAGGAGCCAGGGCAGGTAGGGAGCCTGCCTTAGCCCCGAATCTCCACTGCGCCACCGACAGGAATTTTAATAGCCAGGTTGGCGGTGCTGACTGGAACTGTCAGGGTCCCCTTTCGACAGGGCATTCTGGTCAAAAGCCGGATGCCTGGTAACTCTACAATACTACCAATGAAAACAGGTGGACAGAGACCTTTATAGATTGGGTAAGGCTCAGGAAGAAAAGTGTCAATGAACTGTGGAAATGGGGGTGGAGGACTATTGAAACTCAAGACCTAGTACACACCTCTTATCCCTGGCCACACCACACACTGGTACTTATCCACATCACGCAGGCACACTAGTTTTCTTGACCTCTACTCACCTTCAGGCACATGCTCGTGGAGTTTAGATGTGGACAATAGGAGGGTTATGGCACAGCCCACGGACATGGACACACATACAATTGCTAGTCTAGATATAGCTTTAGTAGCAGTTGATCTGGTTTGTCATATTTTTCACATTTTACTATTACCTGTAGTACATCCTGCCAGTCTATGTCCTCTATAGTACAGTATTTTGGGTCTTTTGAGTTTTTGTTTTGTTTTCTTTTAATCATAGATCCATTGCTAAGATTTACAAACCAATTTTCTATTTATCCAGATTTAAAGATGCAGTAGTGAGAGGTCAAAAGAAGTCTGCATTTTTTTATGCCCCAAAGAATGGCGTTATCCGAAGCTCGCTGAAGAAAAATGGAGTTTTTCCACGGATTTCAAAGGGGTTTGGACAGGCCCCAAGTTGATGAGGTGCTATAAACTTGTAGTGTGTTATTATTTTGCTATTATTTAGAAAAAGGAACCAAAATTAGAATATGAGAAAAGATTACAACCCGCTTATTATACAAAAAAATCCCTCTGCTAAGAGGCTAATAAACCCAGCAGCCTTTTATACCTGCTAATGAAAACCTTGAATCCAAAAAGCCGATTGCTGATTCTGAAGGGGTAACTCCAGATTTATAAACCTGAAGTACCCCAGCTATTAGGTAATATTTTTATAAAAACACCCTCTCATTCCCATAACTACACATCTACTTGTAAAAAATGTGCTTAAACAGCACCCACTGGATTTCACAATAGTGTAGCTTAAGGGTAGATATTAAAGTTAGTGTAATATCAGAATTCTGCACCACCTTTTACATCTGTATAAGGTAAAACAAACAAATGAACAATAGCTGATGAAATTTAAGGGAAAATAATTCAGACTAGAATATAGAGGGGGGGAAAAACACTGTCATGCCCCATGGTCCCATTTAAAAAAATAAGATTGTAGTAGTTCACATTGTACACGTACAGCCATTGCTTTTGTGCTATACTATAACAAAAATTTTTGAATCACAATTCTACCCAAAGATGTGAGTCTTGCTCATGCACGAATGTTACATATCACTTCTGCTAGCCCATAATTCCAGCTTAATATTTTTAGACATATGCTTGCAGGTGGCACTATGACTACAGAACGATATTGTCTGTACATAGTTCTTTTAGAATAGTAGACATAATTGTTTTAAAACCAAGGGCAAATTTTTCAATAGTGTCTAAGTGACTTTGATGTCTAATCCTATTAGTTTGCAATGGGACTCAGAGGTCCCTTGCATACTTTTGAAAATTTTGCCCTAATGCTTCCTGGCTCTGACTTCCCACAACATTTAAACCTGATTGGGAAAATGAAACTCCGAACCAATAAATGAAAAATGAATCTGTTAACCCATGAGCACATGAGACAGAGCTTTCTCGGGAGCTGGATGGAAGCTGTGGAATTAAATATCACAAGAGAGAAAAATGACCCCAGACCGTATCACTTTCAGAACTAAAAGGCAAGATTCATTTCTTCACATATATCTTAAATGTGCTTAATTTAAAGCAAAACAGAAAGCCAACCCCTTCTCCAAATAGTCCAAAGAATATATTTACTCCTACTATGGGGAAAGAAAGAGAGGAAGTTATGATTATTTTGATATTTAAAAGCTAATTAGGCCCTCAGATACTGTGATGGTGGAAGCCGTTTAAGAACCTAGATCAAGGGATAGAGAGAGATCCTTTATAAAGTTATTTTCAAAAACTTGTTCTATTAAAGTTATTGTCCTTCTTGTCTGTTTTTCTCAACCTATTGTCTCTGACACATGGGTAGATGGCAAGCTCTTTGGGGCAAATGCTGTCTTTTTTACTATATGTGTCCATAGTGTCTAGTAAAACAGGGGTCTCATTGAGGCCTTTGGATGCTACTGCAAGACAATACAAAAATATATGATTTTTTGACACTCCAGGTCAAGTTATCAGCCCTGATCTTGGATTTGGTACACCTACTTTATTCAGCAAAAAGAACAAGGAGTACTTGTGGCAACCAACTGCATCCACAAAGAGGGCAATGCAGTCATCGTATATGCAGACATCAATTTCATTGCTCAAATCAAGCAGCTGAATGCCCACTACTCTTGGGGGAACTCTGCGTGCATGCATAATTAATGAGCCGCACAGAGTTTTAATTTTTGGGGCAGAAAAAAAGCTTCTGCTGAAAAAATAGCTGCAGTTCCACCTTTTGCCCACAAGAGGACAATGTGGCAATAGAACACAGCAGCAGCTCCCAGCCAGCTAAGGAAGAGAAAGAGCCTGCAGAGCCTTTTTTGCAATGGACCAGGTCAGAAGACAGGGGCTATGGGGAGACAGACAGTGTAGAGTGCTGGGGAGGACAGACTAGGGCAGGGGCTGAATGGGAGTGGAGGTACAGGGCCACATGGTGATGGGGGAGCGGGTGCAGAGCTACATAGGGACAGAGGGTGTTTGAGTGGGGGCACAGAGATACATGGGGATGGGGAAGTGGTGCAGGGCCAGATGGGGGAGTGGATGTCTGAGTGGAGGTGGAAGGACACATGTGCCTGACTGAATGGGAGAGGCTAGGGGGTCAACCTGGGTCTGCATGGGGGAAGCTCCCTAACAGTCCCTCCCCCTCCCCAAAAACCCCTGTTCCATACTTTTCCCACCCATACCCAACAACCCTCCAAGTTCACACCCAGGCTCCTTCCCAGCAATTATTTTCCTCTCCCTCAGCTTCACCTGACTCCCCACAGCCTTTGAACTGCTTTGCGGGAAACATGGTTCTGTATTGTAGCTTAAATGAATTATTACTCAGAGTTCTGTGTTAATATGCCTAGTAAGGAATCTATTTGTCAAAAAACATTTTCTGAATCTTTTTTGTCATCTGTATTGTTATAGACATACTTGCTGACAGGTATTTTGAAATAAACAACCAAAATAATTGAAACTGGTGTGATTGTATTGTGTTATTTTGATAAAATATGCAGAATTTTGCAGAATTTTAAAATATTGTGCGCAGAATTTTTAATTTTTTGTTGCAGAATTTTTAATTTAATTTAGGAGTAGGAGTAGTGCCCACAATTCAGCAATAGTGCCCACAAGCCTGGCATGCATATGCAAAGCCAGGCTATGCACACAAAAAACATGTGGGTACCATCAACTATGCACACAACATAGGAAGCAAACTCGAGTCTTAACGTCAAATAATATACAACAGAAAATAGTGGCTGGGACAAAACAGGAAGTATTAACAGCAGAACACTTCTTATTCAATGGTAGTTGCAAAAAGGAGAGGAACAGATCCCTAAGCAAACTACTGACATTTTTCCAACTCCAGTTAGAAAACTGTTCAATTTTAGGTGGCTGTCTCCCTCAACTTTTTGCTTTCTTCAATAAGAGAAGTTCTGGTTGATTCAGTGTCAAACCGTACTGCTTTTCTGGAGGCATAATTTATTATTTGTATTGCCACAAAGCCTAAGGGCCTAGTCATAGACCTGATCTCACCGTACTAGGCACTGTACAGACACAGAACAAAAAGATGGTCCCTGCCCCAAGTTGCTTACAATCCAAGTATAAGACAAGAGACAATAGATGAATGTATACAGGCAGACAGGTGAGTACAAGTAAACAATGAGACAATATTGGTCAGCATGGTAGACAGCAGTCTCTTCATACAAACAGCCTGCCAGCTGTCAAAGTCATGTCAAGCAACAGCGCCTGCCGGTCCATCCCTCAGCTATTACTGCTACAACATTATAGTCTATCATTTGGTCTCTTAGGAGAAGTATGGAAACGTATTGTATGGGGCTAATTTCCACTTTCACCTTCTTGCCTCATTGAAAGGTAATAGGCTAAGGCATCTCTTTGTTAAACAGAGCTCTGAGGCAGTAGTTGAAATGTCACAACAACAAAAAATCCTGAAAATGAAAGAGATGCAGCAAAGCCTAGTAGTTTTAGAAGATGACAGTTTACATTGTTCTTTTAAGATGTACTTTTACATTGTATTTCAGATTACTTTACAAACCATGTAAAACACTGGGGGTGCAATTTTGCCCCCAATCACACCCACGTAACCCAACTGACTTCAATGGTTTTCCAAATTAAAAAATTGGAAATTTTTTCTTTATCACTGGGTTTGTAAGGCTACCACTGAGGGCAGAATTTAGCCCTGCCAGTGTTTAACCAGGCAAAGGTGGCAGCTATTATGCACTCAGGGTGGCTCACAAAGCTCCTTGATCATTAAAACCTTCTATTGATGAAAGGGGGGACGTTAGCTAGAACAATGGGCTTATGCTCCACTCTGAGAAATATTGCTGTAGCTTCACACTTCCACCAAAAATGGGAGGAAGGGACCTCAGCTAAGGTCTCCCCTGAAGAATAGCACTACTTAGGATATGTCTACACTGCAATTAAAAACCCGTGGCTGGCCCGTGCCAGCTGAAGTGAGCTCACGGGGCTCGGCTAAGAGATTGTTCAATTGTGGTGTAGTCACTCAGGGTCGAGATGGAGCCCCGATTTTAGGACCCTGTGACATGGGAGGGTCGCAGAGCTCAGGCTGCAGCCCGAGCCTGAACATCCATAAACAGCCCCTTAGTCCAAGTTCTCCAAGTTCTGGGGGGAGGAATAGCTCAGTAGTTTTAGCATTAGCCTACTAAACCCAGGATTGAGAGTTCAATCCTTGATGGAGCCATTTAGGGATCTAGGGCAAAAATTGGTCCTACTGTGAAGGCAGGGGACTGGACTCGACTCAATGACCTTTTAAGATCCCTTCCAGTTCTATGAGATAGGTATATCTCCATATATATTAAGTCCAACTCAGCTGGTACAGACCAGCCACGGGTGTCTAACTGCATGCAGTGCAGACATACCCTAACAGGCCAGTCAGAGCCCTGCACTGCAGTATTGCTACTGGCTGTGGGCCAGGTACTTGTGAGAGACTGATAGTCATTGCTCAGGGGCAAGAGTGCCACTAGTTGAATCATCCTGCCTCCATCTTTGTGTGCAAGCGCTTTTAAATTAAAGAAGCACAGGGCCCCTTCCAAAGTTGTTCAGCTACTAAACCGAAAGGAAGAAGCTGAGCACACAATGGAGTTTTAAACCTGGGGTTATTAACTTTATTTCAGAATCTTGTAACGGAATACCTAGAAAGCAGCCATGTGGCTCATATAAAATGTCTGAATCCATCTGAACAGGGACTAGCTGTTAGTCTGTGAGACAGAATAATTAATGGAATAACCTGACCCTCTTCTACCACTCATTTCATTTCTTTCAGAATGTCAGTTATAGTACCTGCAAAGACTGAGGTTTCTTCCAGCAAGAATTGATCATCATAGTCTCAAGAGCGCAGTGCAAAACTACCGTGGCAGTGCATTATTCTAGCAACATCCACCTAATTGTTTTAAGATCAAACCTTCCTGAAAATGGCTATTGTTTAAACAGTGATTTATAAATGGACCTGGAGTAATCAGCCACTCCAGGCAACACCGAGTCATTGATCACCCCGAATCCATTCACATACCTTTGACACACACTAATGTGCTGCCGGATGGGTTGTGTACAAATTCCTTCCCTCCTGAATGGAAATTCAGACCTGTTCAAGTGTATGATAGTCTTTCATCGTAGCGGCTGACCTACAGAGATACTGTGATGGTGAAAAACATTCACATAGAACCTAAAGCCACCTGGAATCAGGATTTTTAGTGAATGTGAGGATCTGCTCAAACACACAATGGTGAAATCGGTTTGACTTGCACTCACCAGTCCTTTCTCTTGGCAAATACTCCACCGACCCTTAGGGTCCGTAACTCTGACACTTATCAGTAGATATCTTTGGGAGGCTGGGATCCCTGTTCCCACTCCCTACTAAGAACAGATGACACCCATCCACTTGAACTCTTCAGGGAATGCTGGGTGGCTCAGTAAACTCTTGGGAGGGCCAGGAGGAAGGACCACCCAATCATCACAAAGGGCTTTCAGGGAGCCAAGAGTACCTTAATTTGGTAACATCTACCTCCCCTCCCCAAATGGCCAGTGGGAGTGAAGAACTAGTCAAGCGCAAATGGTGTCAATAATCACAGAAAGGTAGAATCTTCTCCTTTGCACTGGGTAGGTAGGAAAATAGGGTTTCCTTGCTAACACATATTAGCAAGAATAATCCTAGACTCTTACTTCCTTGAAGACTCTTAAAGACTGAAAAAGACAGTAGCAGTAGCCTATCTGGAAGCCTCAATAAAGTCTGCTGAGACACGAAGCAAGTGGCAAGGGCCACCTCAGTACCTAAAGAGAGCCATAGAGAAGGCAATCTAGCCATAACAGGCTCCTACAAAGCCTAAAAGGTAAGGAGCAGGAGGAGAGGTTTAGGTAAAATGAGATGTGCCGGAGAAGGCTGATTTCCAGGTGAACCTGTAGAGCAGGGGTCAGCAACGTTCGGCACGCGGCTCACCAGGGTAAGCACCCTGGCGAGCTGGGCCAGTTTATTTACCTGCTGACGCGGCAGGTTCGGCCGATCGCGGCCCCCACCCCCATTGGCCCGGGACGGCGAACCACGGCCAGTGGGGGCCGCAATCGGCCGAACCTGCCGCGTCAGCAGGTAAATAAAACTGGCCCGGCCCGCCAGGGTGCTTACCCTGGCGAGCCGCGTGCCGAACATTGCCGACCCCTGCTGTAGAGGCTGGCCTCATACTAATGCCTGCAAACAGACCTTGCTAGGGTCAGTATGTGTACCTCCCAGAAACCAAGCCATGCAGGCCTTGCTCAATCCTGTAAGTGGATTTAATCTAATGCCTATAACAGTTATTGGAGATTCTTCTAGAGTGCTATCACTGTGGGCTTTTCTATTTATTGGTATTTTAATAGTGAGTTTGCAATTGACAGCACTGCCTTTGAAATTCTAAACAGTACATTATCGTGCACAAACCTATAAATGGGTTTCTTCACACATCTTCATGCAAACAACCTCACCATTGATCAGTAAGATTAAGCTGGGCATCTTGCTGATGTAATATGTACTAAGATGGAAAACACATACTCGTTTAGGTTGCAATTTAGAGCTATCCTCCATTAGCTGACGGGAAGAAGGAATTAGAGAGATTTAGTTGCAAGTGACTAGAAGGCATCAGTCAAAATGAAGGCAAATTTAGTAGAGATGCACAAAGATGAATGCACAACCTCTGAGCCCTCATGAACAGTGCTGGATTGACAGCGCTGGAGGCTGCGATTTGCATTTATACACAGAACAGACTGAATTGGCAGCAGTGCAGTGCCCTACGCTAGCCCTGACTGGGATAGATCACTTTGAGGAGTAAGAGGTTCAGGCCTTGTCTGCAGACAAAACTTTAACTAAAATCAGGTTTTAAAAGCAATTAAGCTAAGTCGGAGCAAACCCTTGCATGTGTTTACATCTGGCTTATATTAATTTAGCTTTTGTCATTCAGTTACCAAAATAACAGTAAACCAAGGAATGATTTAAGCTCAAAGTGTGTGTAGACCTTCCTTCAGTGTACAACTGGTTTATATCAATTTAGCTTAATTTGGTAATTGATTTAAACTAAAACCATATCAACCAGATTTAAGATACAACTCTAAAAGTAAACGGATTTAAGTATATCTATGGTACACTGGTTTAACTAAATAGATTTAAAATCTGATTCTAGTTGAAGTGGTGCATTTTTTTGCGTATAGACAAGACCTAAGTGTTTGCAGTTCTTCTAGCCCAAAAGTAGCTTGGTTCAAGGGGCCAAATGGCCATCGACTGTCACTGCCCCAGTCTGCCTTCTAGTTTCCCACTATTACCAGGATTTAGAGAATTCAAGCAGCAGTCTAAACAAAAACAACAACACCAAAAACAACCCACATGGACAACTCCTCCGGATAACTTATTTCATATACTGGTTTTGTAAACCTGCACATAGGATTAAGCTACATCAGGCAAAGCTGGCAAGTCACATACTACATTCATTTCATCAATGATATGTGGCCCACTTGTCCGATGGAAGATTAAATGGGTATAAATATACATCAGGCAATTTTTCAGGCTGACACCTCCACCATGACTTTACCCAAAACATAGAATATCAGCTATCAGGAAATATGCCCTTTAATAATATAAAGCCTTTGAAAAGTCTCCAGTGTATTTCAGATACAGCAGGAATTTCAGCAATAATTTCATGTTTGGCTTGGTCCTCATTCTCATAGTCCCTGGACTTATATTATCTGAGAATGGTGTCAAAGTTGAACATGCTGTAAAAGACAGTGCCTGACTGCGTACATATACTGTGATTTGTACTCTGCTTATATGTGCTCTGCACAGCTAATCAACTGTATCTTAGATAGTGAGAAAAATATAGGTAAGCTTAATGCCTGCAGATTCTTCAGTCTGCAGTAGAAATAAAAAATCTTGCCAAGGGTATGTCAGTTCATTAGAATTCTATTATTATATCCTTAAGTGATTCCTGTAGCAGCAGAGCGCCATGAAAAATTATAATAGGCAAAGCAGATGTTGCCCTGACATCCACTCACTGAAATCTTGAGAGCCAGTTTGGTTACAGTCCACCTATTTGTAGTGCTTTCTCAGGAGATGGGTTCTGTTAAGCCAGCTTTATGCCAGGAGTGGGTGTTTATCGGGTATCTGAACTGTCCGCTTGAACTGGATATAAAATCAAAGGAGTACTGCTAAGGAACTTGAGTCAGTGAAATGTTTCATTAATATGAATAGGTGTTGTTGACAAGCTTGAGTGTATGTTTTAAGGGCAGAACTGATCAAGCCGTCCTTTGCCTCATCATATTTTTATGTGCCTTTACATAGGAGAAAGACCTGAGAAAGGAAGAAACTCTAAATACTAAGGGACATCTGCCTCTAGCAGTTTCTTTCTTTCCTTCCCTCTGGGGAAAAACAGAAGAGTGCCAGTAATTAATCAGGTAACTGGCCCCCGATGGCTATTTTTATACACCACCCTCTTCACCTTTCCCCCCGAAAAGTAGCACTTGTCAGCACTCAAATTATCATGTATAGCGCTGACCTTTAATATATGTGTGGGCGGGGGCGACGGGGAATGAAGGGGTGGGAGCGGAAGGCCAATGCTCTTAGAAGGGGACCAGCAGCTGAACTTGGAGTTTATAATACCATTTTTTGAAAGCTAACCTGCTGGGATTTAAAAACAAAAACCTACAGTAACTCCTCACTTAACATTGTAGTTATGTTCCTGAAAAATGCGACTAAGTAAAATGATGTTAAGCAAAACCAATTTCCCCATAAGAATTAATGTAAATGGGTGGGGGATTAGGTTCCAGGGAAATTTTTTTCCACCAGACAAAAAACTATATATTATATAGATACACACACAGTATACGTTTTAAACAAACAATTTAATACTGTTCACAGCTATGATGATTGTGAAGCTTGATTGAGGTGGTGAAGTTAGAGGGTGGAATATTTCCCAGGGAATGCCTTACTGCTAAATCAGTGGTTCTCAAACTTTTGTACTGGTGACCCCTTTCACATAGCAAGCCTCTGACTGCAACCCCTCCCCCCCCGATATAAATTAAAAATACTTTTTTTATATAATTAACACCATTATAAATGCTGGAGGCAAAGCAGGGTTTGGGGTGGAGGCTGACAGCTCACGACCCCCCCATGTAATAACCTTGTGACCCCATGATGGGTCCTGACCCCCAGTTTGAGAACCCCTGTGCTAAATGATGAACTAGCACCTGGCTGAGCCCTCAAGGGTTAACACATTGTTGTTAATGTAGCCTCACACTCTACAAGGCAGCAGGAATGGAGGGGAGGGGAGATAGCATAGCAGACAGAGACAGACATACACCTTGTGTGTGGGAGAGAGAGAGAAATGCACACTGCCCCTTTAAGTAAGCTGACCCACTCTTAAGTGCATTGTCTTTTTAAGTGGATCAGGAAGTTGAGACAGCAGCTGCTGCCCCAAGCTCTCTCTGTCTCTCTTCATCTGTGTCCCCTCCCTGCTCCATATGGAGAAGAAGGGGTAAGTGGGGTGTAGGAGCAGGGAGGAGGGGAGACATCCTGACATTAGCTCCCTTCCCTCCACCCGCCCCTACACTCCCCCCTGCACAGCAAGCAGAAGGCTCAGGGAGCAGCTCCAAGGCAGAGGGCAGGAGCAGCACATGGCAGTGGGGGAGGGACAGCTGCAATTGCTAGCCTGCTGGGCGGCTGCAGCACAGGGAACTTAGGGGAGTGGGGAGCTGATAAGGGGAGCTGATACGGGGGCTGCCGGTCCACCCTGGTTCCAAGCCCCCACCAGCTAGCTGCAACAGGCTGCTCTTCCTGCAGGCAGTGAACAAAGCAGGCGGCTGCCAAACGACATTAGACGGGAGCATTGCACAACTTTAAATGAGCATGTTCCCTAATTGATCAGCAACGTAACAATGAAACAACATTAACTGGGACGACTTTAAGTGAGGAGTTACTGTACTGCCCCATCTTGCTGGCCATTATTCAATTACTGTTCTCAGCAGAAAGCTGCACTGATGGATGGATGGCATGAGCATGATCACACCTACTACTTCTACAGTACCAAGCTCAGTTCTACCAGTGTCAGAGCATAGAGCATGTAGACATTTCGGCAGCATGGTATTTGGTGACGAAATCAATGAACAGTGAAACTGACGTACTAGGCATGCCTGACAAGCCTCCTTGCAAAGCCATAGGACACCGCCTATGTTTTAATGACAGGCCATTGCCCAGAATCCCACAACTAGAAAGAACATAAGGGCTTGTCAGCGATAGTGTTTAGATGTTTAAAAAGATTAGGGTTCCAAATGTTGGTTGTGTAGCAGTCAAAGACCAATCATTATTATTTCAAGGACTGACCAAAAGAATGGAGAATGAAGAGTGGGGAGCCCAGAATGCAATATGCAGAGGTAAAACAGCCACACAGAATTACCTGCTCAGACACAGCAAAAAAAAAAAAATCTAGATTTATAGATTATATAGATGTAAGTGGGGTCACGGGGATGAGGATGGACCCCCAATCTGAAGCCTGGGGCAGAACTGCAGCACAGACTCCACACAACTGCTTTGTGCTATTGCCCAAGATATAGTAATAGATTATGGTGAATTCTTCCCCTAACCATTTCCACTGTCACTCTCTGGCCAGCCTATGTGAGACTGGCACAGAGAAACCCTTCACAGTGCACAACTGATGCAGAGAAATCTCTCCATAGCCCACTGTAGAACTTAAATGATCCCACAGGCTTCACCCCAGGAATAAAATCCTGTCCAAAACCCCTGTGTTAAGAGAACATTAAGTTTGCCTGGATAAAGCACTCGAAAGTCAAGAAATGCAAATGCAACCTTAACTTTGCCCCAAAGAACCTTTGGCTCACTATACACACACCTTCAGTACAGTTTTCACTGTGTTACTGAGCTAGCCATGCATAGTGCAGCTTTCCTAGCTGGGAACTTTACAAACTTAGCAGAAAACCCCATGCAATGTATATTGCGCATGTGCAACATGCAGTTTTCAAAGCGCAAATCAAAACCAATTTTCACCAGTCACTCAAAGACACAACTTAACAACGAGGGCTTCTTGCTGCTTTAGTTGTCAAGCTGATCACAATTAGGTCACAATAGTTTGTTGTTATTTTCTTTTCTTTTTAAACGAGATTGGTGTATTTCCCCTTTCCACCCTCGCTCCTAGACTCAAAAATAGCTGGGCTGTTTTTGCTCGGACATTCAAAATAAAATGTATTTTCAGATAGAAAATAAAGCTGGTGAATTTTAACTCAAAAGGCCAAAATTACAGAAAGTTGAAATCTGGGACTAGCATGAAAACTGTTGTGACACCTTAATTATACTGGGTGCTGCCATGTATGTTCTAGTCAGTACTCAATGTTCTCATTTACAAACCACTTAGGGACCAGTCCAGCAAGAAGAGGAGTGCTTCCAACTTGGTGTTGAATGCCCTCAAAGCTCATTTGTATCTGAAAGGTATTTTTAACTTGGAGGATCGTGGCTTGTACAAGAAGCAAACAAAATATTTTTATTAAACAGTAATATACTGGTTTCGCTGGAATTCAAGTAAATTTGATCACCAATTTAAAAGAGTATCATTTGCTGTTTGATATTATATGAAATATTTCATTGGTTCCAAAAAATTAATCCTACTCTGAACAAAGAGCTTTTAGACTGGTTTTGCAGGAGCATGTGACATGCTCCCATCAAACACGCGAACAAACAGGAAAGATCAGATTTATTTTGCACTGTGTTTTTCTTCTATAAATTAAAAGCCATTCCCCTTTTACATGTCATGTGTATTTAATTTCACGCTATAGGGTAATCCAGTGAGAATATGGAGAGTGCCAAGAAATACTTTTCCCATTCCTTTTATTTCCTTAGGCAAATATCAAGAATTAGAGACAGAGAAAAGATGAAAAAGGGGAAGGCCAAGGGAAATACTGAAGTCCAAGAAAGTAAGACAGACCAGTCTAAACAAGGATTTTTCCTGGCCTATGCAAGAAGCAATGATTATTTATAACAGGGAAAGGCATCTGTCTTTGATTATGATTTCATGTATACTGTTGACTGTGGTGAACTTAATGTGTGCCAGAGAAGACTGTCATCCGACAGTATGAAATTCCAGTGAAACAAATTAATCTCTCTCTCTCTCTCTCTCTCTCTCTCTCTCTCTCAGGGAGAGCATTCTGCCTTCCACTAACTGAAGGACATTACAGCAGGAATTTTGTTGCCAGGAAAAATAAAAGTATAGGCTATTATGAAATACAGGAAAATCAGATTTGACTTATGAACAAAGGATAGCAATCAAAGCATATTTTAAATGTGTATTGGGATTCTTGGAAGAATACAGTTTCATCGTCTTATCTTTTAACTCAAGACTAAGCTTTGCAATAAATAATTTAAAATCTTACCTCCATTTTTGTGTCACCTTAATGGAAGCAGCCTTTCAGTTTGTGTACATGAGAAATACATAGTTGTTAGGCCATTGGCAACAGAACAATATTTATGAATTCATGAAGGCCCCAGATAAGAAAAGCACATGGAAGTGTGCGAGATACCATATGTAAGTCTGTGGAACAAACAGACAGAATTTCTTTTAACTTTTAACCATGTTTTCTCTTGTAACAAGATATTTCAGTCTAACAATATATTAAACTGGCATGCAAAATATTAAACCAATTGAATCCAGCAACTCCATGTATTATCTTCCCTTTCAGTGCAAACCAGAAACACCTGACTCTACCCAGCCAAGCCAGCTCACAAGAACCGAAGATAACGGCAACTAAAAGTACCTTGTGAGCAAAGGATTTTCTCATAACACAGAATCTGTGGCTTTGCAATGCTGTGCCTCGTGAAAAGCGAGAAAATTACATGCTACAGTGAGAGCAGAAGGAACCATCAAGATCAGTGATGTACAGCACAACTGCTCCAAAGCATCTGAAGAAGAACTCAGTGTAAGCTCAAAAGCTTGTCTCCCTCACCAACAGAAGTTGGTCCAGTAAAAGATTATCTCATCCACCTTGTCTCTCTAAAGCATTTGTCTCCATTCCCAGGGCTGGGGAAGAAAAACAGTTTTCAATTAGCCATTCTGGACACTTCATCCCTATCTGAATTCAAATGAATAAAGTGTGACTGTCTGCAGGGTTCCTTCTACTGCAAGAATGCTACTGCTTTCATTCCCTGCATGAAGTTTCACTTGCTCACCTCTGCACCCTGCACTGACAGCAGATCCTAAACATTAGCTACAATTACTGTCTAGTTCTGGCCTTTTAAAAAATAACTATCAATTGCCCCACAAAAGACATTTTCTGATTTGATGGACAAGCTACAGCTCAGAATGTTTTGAAGTCTGCACAGCCTGTCAGGAGGCAAGGAGCTGACAGCATCTGTTGACACATTTCTTCAAAGTAGTGTGCTGGCTTGTGGATTTGATTTTAAAATATTCTGCATTTGAATGTTGCTGAGTGATAGCATGTCAGAGGCACTGAAACTCCGGCCTATCAGTTTCCTATCAGCTTGAACAAATTAGAAATCAAGGAATCTAGATGAGTAGGGTTTTTTTTTTTTTTTTAGTGTGGTGGCAGAGTAATTATTTAAGTTTATCCACTGGATCAGAATACTGTCCAAGAAAAGCTATTATGCTGATGGAGTGGCTACATCTGGTAATGAATAATATCAATACTCCAAAATCACATCAAACTCATTTTCTCAGCGTAAAAGCAGCTACTATTTTACCTTCTCACACACTTCATTAACAAATCATAGCATAAATCCCAAGCTCCACAATGTAAATATGGCCACAGCCAGCCGCTTGTAATTCTTTAAACAGCAATTGGGAGCATCCGACCTGAGCTTGCACCTTTGAAGGCAGTGGGATTTTTGCCATTCCACTTCAATGGGAGCAGGATCAGGCTCATAGTTAGTTAAAATAATAATAACGAATGAATGATAAAAATGTCTAGCAGGCAGTTCAAGTTAGGAGAGAGGGCTGTCACACTTCTTTATGTACCTGACACAGTGCTGAAAAATTACTATTCCTGCCTGAACTCACTGAGGGCAAGAGTTGTAAAAGAAAATGTCAAACTGAATTCCAATTACTCTCTACCTTACCCCCCTCTTTATCTGGTTCCTTAACACCTTTGAATTGATTTGCCAACCGCATTCCTTCACTGTTGCCAACACTTCTGTCTTTCAGAAACTGCAGATGGAGAAAGGATTTTCTTGCAATATTCCTAAGTAAGAGTCCCCACGGTTTGTAAATACTGATGCCAAGAGTGACTAGTGCTTTTGGGTGAACTACAGGAGACATTTTAAAGAGGCCTGATTTTTAGAGGGCAGGAATTCATCTCTTTCTGAAACATCAGGCCCACTTTACTCTCAGTGTGAACACTCAAACGCTGAGTCACTTTTGAAAATCTTGGCCATATTCTTTAAAATATTAACTGCATCTGTTTAGCTTTTCATATTTTCCAGATCTCTCGCTTCTTCCCTGGCTTTTTGGTGAAAGAAGACACCAAGCTAATCATTCTTCTATTTCCTTCCTCAGCATGAAATCCTTAGAATGGGAACCTACATTAATTTTTTGGAATATCCCACTCTGAACAATTTTGCCCATTTCAGAATATGAGCTGATGCATACTCCCGGAGGACACTGGTTTGAGTACAAAGGCAGCAAGCCCTGGCATCGTGTAAAGCAATGAACTACAACGCAGCCCCGGTTGTCCCACAAGTTAGTAGATTGTTACACACTTGTACGTGTGGGAAAGCCAAAGACATAGCTTCCAGACCTAATGTCTGGGGCTATCATTGACTGAGCAAATTAGAGACAAGATGTTTAGGGTCTAAGGAAAGAGAAGGGGTTCGCCGTGCAAGAATATCTTTCTAGATGCCAAATTACAATGGCTGGTGAAAGAGGGGAAAATAGTAACATTATCAAGGGCAACCCAATGTAACAGATCTGCTATGGAAGATTTCTTTCACATTTTCTTTGGCTCATTTATTCCTTTATTCCATTTGTAATCTATGAAATACAAAAGCATTTAAATCTCATTAAGGTAATGATAAAAGCTAGGAAGTTAAAAGTTAAGAGTTGGGGAGGATGGGTTATGCCTTATCTTTTCACCTTTAGAGTCCTAGGTTCAATCTTGTCTTAGGTCACCGGGGTAAACAAGCTACGTGGTCTCACTCTTAAGCTCTAATGAACATCTGTCCTTATTCCAGAACCACACCATTTGGGAAGAATAGTAGTCTCAGCTGGAGAAAGATCCAAGCCCGGAATAATGAGGGCATTGCAGGTCAGGACTACAAGGACGACAGGAAAAAAAACCTAAATGCCTTTCACAAACACTTTCCTGCAACGCACCCAGCATTGGCTGGTGCCATTAGGCCCTCACTTACATGAGCACTGAAATTGCTTACAAAGCTTGAACACGGTAAAAGTTACAAGAAATGTGCCATACTTCATACCTGTTCAGTTTTGTCCACAGAGCACTTTCTAGCTGTCGCCAAGACATTTTAGCAAATAATGTGATTGGGAAAGGTTGAGACCTCTGGAAACCAAGGTCCTCTCTTTATGTTTCCTCACACTACCCTAGTAATGAACCCTAACCTTGACATGAAGGGAGCACGCTAAGGGTTAAGAAGTATTTCGGTCTCCACTGCCTGCTTGGCCTCGGGGCTAAGACCATCAATAGCGTGCTGATTAATGGCAACTGTGATGGCAGGTTTGTGACTATGACACATACTCAACAGTAGATTCTAAGGCCAGAAGGGACCACTGTGGTCATCTAGTCCAACTTTCTATATAACACAGGCCATAGAACTTCCCCAAAATAATTCCTAGAGCAGATCTTTTAGAGAAACATCCAATCTTAACTTAAAAAGTTGTCAGTGATGGAGAATCCACCAAGACCAGCTGAAAATAAATCACAAACTCATTTCTCATACATCACATCTTTAAGATGGCTATGCTTTCACTCACAGCTAACCTATCCTATGTTAGAATTTGCGAACTAGAGGTAACTTGTCTCCAAAAGAAATTCAATGCCTTCAAATGCTTGTCCTCCGTACAACCTTTCATAAACAGAGACCACCGTTGCAGTCCATCTCTCACAACCAGAGATCATGCTGTTGGTTCACACCAATATTATTGACTTCTGGCCAAAAAAAAGGGGTAATGTTCTCTCCTTATTAACTGTTAACTTAATTAAATGTAGCGGTCCCTTTCAGTTTTCTACAACAAAATGTGTATCATTCAACATGAGGCATGAATGAATTTCCAAGTAGAATTTCCCAAATTCAAAGATTTTAATCACTTAGAGTCATTCCAATACTGAAGGCAAATATGGTTTGAATGTGATCTTTAGTTCAAAGCTAATGTACATTCTTCATCACATGAACTCAATCGTCCAATTTATTATACATCTATTTTAGTACAGGTATTTATCAGATAGACTAGATTGTAACACTGCTGGTCAATTGTTAAACTAAAATCTGTTTACTCAATCATTTGCATTTCAACCTATCCACTGTGCTTAAAAAAAATACTTTCAAAATGTTGTTTGCAAAACTATTCTAAATCCTGATCCCATTCAAAACAAAAGACAAAACTTCTGTTATCTTTGATTGTAGCAGGAATTGGTCCATAGAACACAGGAACTCAAAATTTTTTATCTCAGTCATTTTTCTTTTGGTTTAAGGCAGACTTTGCACCAGGTACATTCAAAGGACATAAGATCTCAGCACCAAAAGCAAAGCTGCTTTCAGTTGTAGAAACACAAAATAAGCATCTGAAGCCACACAGACCCTTTTTTTCTTTAAATATACAGAGATTTAAAATGACCAAATGGGTTTTTAGAAAAAAAATATTCCCGACAGGTTTCATATGGTAAATTTTGAGCTTGTGAGAATTTTTATGACTAATTTATAAACCCCTGCAAATTAGGGCTTGCAATGGAAAGAGTGACATAACTTCAGCACCATTTCAGTTTCATCAATACCATAATGAGCTTTAATTATGTAATTATTTCACACTCCAACTGATTTGCAGATTTCTAGATTTGCACATGTTTTTCATGACTCTAGTTGCGTTCATAAAGACAAATACATGTTAGGAATTACTAAGTTTTCAGGATTCTTGTCTGAGTCAAAAAGTTATTTTCCTGCAAGATTCTGACTGCTCTTGCCAGCAAATTATGACAGATGTGAACAGGTTCAGTCCTGGAGTTTCTGGATCTCTTCCTTTAACAGGAAGGGCCCCCTGAGACCTGATGTAGAGTAGTTTTCCACTTAGACCAAGAATTGCTGAGACTGCTAAGATTGTAATTGATATTACTGCAAATTGGAAATAAATCGCTGATTTCTGAACCTAAACTTTGGATTTCCAGTAAATGAAGAATAAGGAGGAAATGCTATTAGGTAGGTCTAGGACATGCAAGGTCTAAAGACTGCAGATTTAATGTCTAGTTATACATTTTCTTTGGAAATCATTAATTATTTTGCTTCGATTAAAATTTGCCGCAGTTTTTGCAAACAAATAATTAGATTTGAACACAATCATGTTGTGTAGCCACATGAAAATAAATGATATTTTCTGCTTGCATTTCAGTTGCAGATTTAATTGATGTAACAGTGCAGAAAACTGAGACAAAATTTTATTTCTTCTGCCTTTTAATTACCATCTGCTAACATAAGATTACATTTCTTAAAGTGACTGGGTCTACCTGCCAGCTGAATTTTTCGCCTGACTTCCTCAAGCTCTGGCAGCTGCCTTCATTATTGGTGAAAATGGCATGGCAAAGCTAGCATGAAAAATGAGGCTAAGCACCTGTCACTTCATTTTTCTGCAAAGAAACAAAGAAAATACATGAAACTCAATGCTCTGTGCAGTCTATACTCAGTGACAATTTGCTGCGAAATAGAATAAAGCATCAGTTTGTTCCTGAATACAATAACAAGCCTGACATATAAAAGCACTTCTAGCAACCCGCATATTTATTTGTGATAAACAGAAAAGATAAATCTTGAGAGTAAACAATGTGAGAAAAGGACAAAAATATGCATGAGAGATCTCACCCAGGATCACCAAATTTCTTTTGCACATAGGATCAGCTCCTAACATGGACCTTTGTGGAAAAAGAGAGTCATCAGCAAATTTCACCTAGAAGTCAGTATTAGAGACAAGCCTCTTAGCTAATTATTGGTCATGAATGAAGAGCTTCCTTTTTGGCCTCAACTCAGCAAAGTTCTAAACACATGCCTAACTTTAATCAGGTAAAAGGCAACAGAGAGTCCTGTGGCACCTTTAAGACTAACAGATGTATTGGATGCATCCGACGAAGTGGGCATTCACCCATGAAAGCTTATGCTCCAATACATCTGTTAGTCTTAAAGGTGCCACAGGACTCTCTGTTGCTTTTTACAGATCCAGACTAACACGGCTACCCCTCTGATACTTTAATCATGTAAGTAGTCTCACTGAAGTAATGGGATTATTCATGTGCTTAAGCACCTCATTGAATTGGGGCCTTGATCTTTATAATGGGGAGCCAAAAGTTGGTGCTTTTAAGCAGAAAGGTGGTGTAAAGGTGACCACCTCATTGGAATCAGATGGTTCTCCTGGAGCATAGTGTGAAGTCAGGGAGAACGTGTGCTTAAGGGGTCAGAGAGTGGAGAATCGGGGGGGGAGAGAGAGAACAAGGAGGAGGACCAAGCTAATAATAATTTCTCTCCCCACACATATTCTGATACAGTTCAAAAATAAAAATGGTGATGTACCTTAGTGTATCCTCAGGGTGCTTAAAGCTATCAACTCCTAAAACTATGTTATTGCAGTGCTAATGCTGCACAGAGTTAAACAAAGACAGAGGAAATGCAACCATTAAGCCTCCGACAGCAACCTCACCTGGACCACATGCATGGTATTTTCCATTCAAGTCTTTCCAGCTCAGTGTTAAATCTAGAGGTGTGTGTTCGGAAAAGTCCTGCTTATCGGTAATGTGCACAAGAGAATAGCTTTGTCTACACTGGGGAATTTATTAAAAAAAATCCCACTGGTTTTAAAACCACGAGGAACTATAGGGTATGTCTTCTCTGCAGAGTTAACTCAATTTATTTACATTTTTGAGTTACTCCGCAGGAGAGAAAGAACCCAAGTTGTTAGGCCAGGCAGGGAGACTGTGTCAAAGTCCTGCCCCATTTCTGACATTAGTAAGGATGTGGTAAAAATCTAAGTAGTTCTCTACTAAGAATACGCTATGTTATTTTTCAGTCAGTAAGTAAATGTGTGTGTTCATACTGTAATCATCATTTCAATAATCCTTTTTCCATATGCTGTTCATACAGCACAGGGTCAAGTATTCTCAAAATTCTTGGTTTAATTCTATGCAGTTAATACACTCATCGTATCAGCCAGGTGATCAATGAAAAAATAAAACCTATATATTTTGAACATATATTCAGAGGTTCTAATGGAGGTTCAACCAGCATGTTCATGGTATGAGATTTAATTAACTTTGTTGAAAAATTAAAGGTGGCCAATTTTGGTTTTGGGGTGGGCAAAGGCAGGAGGGTTTTTTCATACAAAGTCAAATAAAGTTGTCAGAAGAGAATCCCATAAAGAAAGTCATGATTTTTAGTCATGCTGGAATGATTATAAGAGTTTATGGGACAAATATAAATGAGGTTTTTTTTATTTCATCCATATTTATGGGCAGATAATTGAAATATTTTGCAGGAGAGACTCTGATGAAATACACTAAAGTGTTTACCCGGAAGCATGAAAAGTTTTATTGCTTTAATTTTTTAAAAGACATTTCTAATTTTTGTGATAATAGAAGTGAAATATTACATTAATTATTAGTATAGTAGCAATGTATCTGAACATGCATAGGAATGAAAGGTTCAAATCCAGGGCAGATAACACTAAAGCTACATGGGGAGTTATTCATTTTACTTTTATTGCAGTCTATTATAATTAGCATTTTTGAATTACAAGTTCCAACACCCAAGCCAATAAAGGATTCCTACCTCCTTTAATGTACATCTATGTGCCACGGTACAGTAACCTCAGCCTATTTTGCATCAATAGATGCAGCCATGCACCCCGGGCTTTGATCTCTTCAAATCTCATACACTAAGCAATTCTGGTATATAC
The DNA here is from genome assembly GCF_027887155.1 of Malaclemys terrapin pileata. Classification (NCBI taxonomy): domain Eukaryota; kingdom Metazoa; phylum Chordata; order Testudines; family Emydidae; genus Malaclemys; species Malaclemys terrapin. The sequence continues at coordinate 16,960,791 of NC_071514.1, forward strand.
GAGTACTACTCCATCTTTGGATGAGACACTGCTATGGAAAACCTAGTTGCTGCAGGAAGTGGTGCTGGAGATTCAGTAGGTGGCACTCTTCCCTTTGAGATGGTACTGAACCAATGCAAGAGCACATTGTAAGGAACTACTGCTGCTGGAGATGCTGTCTGAAATTAGATGTACAACTAAGGTCCTTTGCCACTTGAAGTGAGAGATCTCATAGCACTTTTCCCCCTCTCAAGAGTAGAGTTGCTAACCTCAGTGTCCTGGTCAAATATCACTTAGAGTAATTACATTCTGTCATATTTTCCTCTACAGTTTCAATACAATAAAGTATTCTTCACTTCATGTGCTAAAATGGCTTTATCCAATTACTGTGAATAATAAGAGTTGCTACTTTCCACCCCAGAGATGAACATAAGAATGGCCATAGTGGGTCATACCTATGGTCCATCTAGTTGGATGGCTGCAGTTCAGTGGTAGCTGAAATGATTGCGACAACAATATGCTATGTGTTTGTTGTAATCCATTTCCAAAGAATAGAGAGACTTTGGATGAAACCTTGATTTAAAGGAAAGTCTTTAAAACAACCTTTCCCTATTTGCTAATACTATTTTAGGGTGATTTGGTGTGTTCAGGTTTAAGCAATAACTCTTGCTTCGTGTAGCAACTTACATTTATTTTAATAATCAGTGGATGTGAAGATAAATTTACAATATTTTTATAAAAATAGTCAAAAAGACTGAGCCAATCTCATTTTTCAATTTGTGGAATAAATATATAACAATATTATATAATCATAAATAAATATTATATAATAATAAATATTAAACTGGTGGTGAAAACTTTCAGCACCCTTTTTACATAGAGACAGAGTCTCAAGCCAGGATGGATCACTGGATTATCTAGTCTGATCTGCTGTATATCACAGGCCACAAATATCACCCAGCACTCAGACACAAAACCCAACAACCAAATTAGACCAAAGCAAGCACAACAACCCACCAGAAACTAAGGCTATTTTGTGCCACAGGAAGAGAATAGGAGGGACTAATGTGCACCAATGCTCGAGGCCCCTGCAATGGCAGGGAAAAGATTAAATGAGATATACCCGCATAATCCTGGCAAATGATGTGCACCCACATGCTGCAGAGGAAGGCGAATCTCGCCTCCCATTTGTTTTAGGATTAAAACAATCAAGTATGTAACCATATTACAGACACATTAGTTTGTGATGATGTACATGATGGTTTTACCATTTCAGTAAGTTACACAATATAGACTTCTTAATGACCACATATGGACTCTGCCAATACTTAAATCTCTTAAACTACGTCAAAATGGCATTTCATAAAATGTGTCATCTGCATGTCACGCAACCAGCTTAATCCCATGAGTAGTTGTTTCAGACCATGAAATGAGTCTTTTAGGAAGGAGGCTACAATGCAAAAAACGGCATTGCTGTTCCATAATTTAGGGGTGAAATAATCACACTGTGGTACTATTTGTATGGTATCAAGCATAGGTGTATTATCAGATTTTATTTCAATGGATCAATGTACCTGAGCCAAACCTTTACTGCAAGAAACAGAAACATGCCAGCATTACCTTCAACATTACCAGGTTCTATTTCCCCTTCTGGGGTATGTGATAAGGTTGACTACAATTGGTCAACACTGGCACCAGAAAGATAGGGATAGGTTTGTTTTTTTTAAACTAGAAGAGCAGTATGGGGGGATTTTGGGTACACTAGAATAAATTGCTGAATGGGACACAAATAGGTTTTTTTCAGCCTTAGCTCCCAGCTTTGCAAAAAAGGTGATGACAGAATTTTGGGTCACTTAAACGTTTTGATTTGGCATTTTAAAGCCTCTTCTACATATATTCATTCTTAAACATAAATAAAGACACAGATAATACACCAGACCACTTCAAGTTTATGAAACATGTTTATTTCTAAATTCATAGATTTTTAAGGTTAGAAGGGACAATGATGATCAGCTAGTCTGACTTCCTGCAGAACACAGGCCAAAGAGCCTCATCCAATAATTTCTGCATCATGCCCATAACTTCTGTAAGAGTTATAACATCTTCTAGAAAGATACCCAGTATTTTTTCCTTCAAATCAAAAGAATTCAACTGATGGAGAATTCATCACATCCCCAGATAAGCTGTTTCAATGGTTAATTTACCCTCGCTGTTAAAAATGCATGCCTTGTTCTAGTCTGAATGAGTCTAACTTCAGCTTCCAACCATGGGATCTCATTTTCTGCTAGATTAAAGTGCAGTGTAATGTCAGAAATCTGTTCTACATGTATGTACTTGTAGACCATGATCAAGACACCTCTTTACTTTCTCTTGGTTAAACTAAATAGACTTGGCTTCTTTAATCTCACACCATTATGCAGGTTTTCCAGATCTCTAATAATTCATGTAACTCTTTTCTGAACCCTTTCCAATTCATCAGCACATTTTTGAAGTGTGGATACCAGAACTGGATACAGTATTCCAGTAATGATTTCACTAATGCAGTATACAGAGGTAATATTGTGACCCAGGAACCTCTTAGTGCCAACTGGCAGAGGGCACAAGGAATGTATTGACAGGGATCCCCTCAGTCAGAGGGGTGCATAATAATTCACTAAATGGTGGCACGTGAGGTCTCTATCGAGAGTCAGTAGCCCACTGGTCATCATAATGATTGCAACATGTATGCATGCATAATATTTAAGAAGTTGTGTCTCTATACTGAAAATTATGTTCTTAAGGTAGGTAATCAGGATGTAATATGGTAATCAGACAGGTTTCTTTTAGAAAAGAGGTAACAGATTCTCTGTGTCTGGTGATGTGTGTATTGGGCCTTTCATGTCTCACAATGGATGCCTGTTTGCATACTGAGCCAAATGCTCGTTAAGAGAGGAAATTTACAGGAAGAAATAAACAGCATGAGGAGATGTGGTTTATGAGTAATGAGAATGCTTTGTTGGGGTATGTCTGGAGGTGCAGAGGTACACCCTGGATCCTCCACCAAGGAGGTAAGCTAAATGCACATTTGTCTTATGAAATGGAGGGTCACAGCCAACCCTGGCATTGCTCTATAAAACCTGAAAGTATCTAGTTAAATAACTCTAGGTTCTAGACTGTGTTATGATTTTTATTTTATATGTAATCATTTATTTCCAATACTTCTACTTGCTATCACTATAAACATACCTAAGTGCTGTGTGATAAGCGGAGCAATGATCTGAGGTGTAACTGAGAAGGTAAGGTTTCCTGCTTCTTTGGAAGCAATGAAACTATGAAAACTGAGTGTCCAGTGGAACAGGGGCTGGACATTCCAGGGAGATGCTCAGAGAGCTCAGGAATTGGAGTGTGCTTATCACTAACCTAAAGAAAGGGGATTCCATTGGTCTAGAGAGAAGTGCTTGTGTTGCCTGTGGCTGGGGGAGTCAAGGAGCTGATCCCCAGCAGGCACAGAGAAGGTTTCCTCATGTTAAGGGCAAGTGGTAGCAAAGTGTCTCACAGCCCTCGGTGCCCCCAGGAAGCGTCACAAGTACCACCTCCTTACTCCTATTTGATTTCTCCTGCTTATATATCCCAGGATTGCTCTGAACCTCAACTACAGCATCGGACTAGGAACTCTTATTCAATGGGTTACCTACCATGACTCCCCTTAAGTTTTTTCCAGAGAGTTGCTGCTTTCCATGATACAACCCCCATCTCATAAGTGTGACCTACATTCTTTGTTCCTAAATGTATAAACTCACATTTGGCTGTGTTAAAAACACATTGTTCAAATGAGCCCACTTTATCAAACGATGTAGATTAGTCTGTTTAGCTTCCCTGATCCCCATCATTATTTACCACTCCACAATTTTTGTGTCAATTGCAAACTTTACCAACAATTATTTTGTATTTTCTTCCAGATAATTTATAAAGATACTGAATAGCTTTGGACCAAGAACAGATCCCTGAAAGAGCCCACAAGAACCACCCCTAGTGGATGGCGATTCCCCATTTATTTTTTGGGATTTATCAGTTAACCAGCTTTTAATCCATTTAATGTGTGCTGGATTGATTTTTTATAACACTATGAATAAATTACTTGGATAGTCTGAAATAAACATCATTTTACACCACAAAGCACAAGAATGTTTTACATACTTGTTAGCAATTGCATTGGTTTTGGTTTGAGTTAATTGCAGCAGTGAAGGAAGGGCATGAGGGATTTTCCCACCCATCTCAAGTGAGGAAGTGTGAACTGGTAGTGCTTTCCTGTCCTCATCAGCTAGAGGAAGTTTTCTGTATGCTGGAGTGGGTGGGAGTTATCTAGAAGATGGTTACAATGCATGGAGATCTGGTGACAACACTCATTAGAACTAAGAAATAAGAATGGGGAAGGGGTAGAAGTTGGCACTTGAAATGATGGTGTTTAAGATGGAGTGGCTGGGCTTGACACTTCAGCTCTGTGAAATTACCACTCAATTCAGGTTTATTCACATGTAAAAATTCAGCTTTCCACAGCTAGTTGTGAATTTGACTCATTGTGAAAGGCCACCATTTTTGCAGAAAGACAAATTATGGGCAGTACAATGTCAATTTATACCTGGGGAAATGTGCATTTTATTTTCTTCACAAAAGCAAATGCAAAATATGAAGCAAAGCTGCAAAAATATTTTGCATTCCCAAGAAACCATATAAACATGATTTTTTGCTTACAGTGGGAATTTTTATTACATGGCCCTAGCTGCCACTTGTGACTCATGCTCATGGAAAGTTAACAGTGATACACAGAATTCTTTTTCCACAGGATTCTGAACTAGTGGTACCAGGGTGCAGAAAGGCTAGGACTTCTTGTGCCATGGTGGATGGATAAGGCACATTCTAACCCCCTTTTCAGAAGAGCTCATTTGCAGTGCTTCTTAGATCATTAAAGCATGACTTTATTATTTCAAGGTACATAAGGAATCTTTTTGATTTTGACTATCAGAGGCTATATCACTGCTTTTTTGAACCGAGCCTCTCACCTCTAAGTCACACAAGTTGACCTATATTATCTCAGCGAGACATCAAGAGAAAGTCAACCTACTTTTCAAAACAGACATAATACAGACATAGCACAATTGATCAGATAGGGAACCTACAGATATATTTGGAGAACTTATTGAAAGTACAGTGTGAAGATCAAAGAGCTAAGGGGGTCTTTTAAGTCATCCATTGTCCATATGCACCATCATTATCTAATAGCAACAGAGTCTTTTCCAGGGAAATCAATATTAGTGTGCGCTTAGTTCATATTTTATTAATTAGCCATAGAGCAAGAGTCCAACTTAGCTCAACCATTTAGTGTAGTTTTAGGGTGATAAAATCTTTCTGATCATGGTGCACTGTTACTGTAGCTGTGGCAAAGCCATTTGATAAAAGATAAAGGAAAGATCCAGGATTCACAGATAAATTACAGGTTTAGCATTTCAAAAGTATTCTCTGCTTTCAGAAAGTGGATGACATTATGAAGAGAAGCAGAAAGTAGGGCTTATTTATGCACTGTTACTTCCATAATCTGCATTATAGCACAGTTGTGTACATAAAAGAACAATTTGTCTCAAGCAGCTTGACTATAAACAGAGTGGCACATTGCACTTAACAGACTGGTGGGAGGTCTGTGTAAACAATAATAATTCATGTCAAGACTTATATGTTGAGGGTCGTGCTTTTTAGAGTAACAATATTAATAGTTTGATTTTTTATGACTAGGTAATATATTAGCATTTCCAGTTATCTTTCTAATTATACTACAGTGCTACATCAAACTCAGATGAAAAAATACAACTGTGGCATATAAAGATTTCCAGCTAGTTAATTTATATGAAGGCATGTTAGGAATATAATGCCTTTTGCTGTAATTAGATACTGTAACATTTTATTCTCAACGTTAAAGTATGTATTCAAAATACATGTGCATGTTTTAAGAGGTGTAGTAAAGGCAATGTATCGTGAACATGTTACACATCTCTCCAGAACTACATAAAGGCACTCTTGAAATCCAACTCTGAACAGATAACAGGACAAAGCAACATATACCAACTTTTTTGAATGGGATTTCCATATTCTTCCTTTGCTTGCACAGACACCTGGACCTGAGAGGTCCATGTATTGTAGCTTGACTGATTTTCCTCTCCTACTTGTGCACTTACTGTGAATTGCTGCATCTTTTCTGGATAGCTTTTGAACATGAAATTGCATTACTTGACATCTGCTTTTTATCCAAAATCAACAACTGAATAAATCTCATAGAATCGTAGAATATCAGGGTTGGAAGGGACCTCAGGAGGTCATCTAGTCCAACCCCCAACTCAAAGCAGGACCAATCCCCAACTAAATCATCCACACCATCTCGGAATCACCTCCAACTATCATCTGCATGGAATCACTACCACTGTCTATGAATAAGTGTTGGTCAATTAGTGAGGTAACATATATGCATTTCCCGCATGTCTTGTGTTTTCTAACAATTTGATTGGACAAGGGCAGAGGTCCCAAAACTACATTTTACAGAGCTTTGGTGGTAGTCCATAGGGACCTTTCTGGTCATGTGGTGCTGGGTCTGTTTCCAGCTGAGAGAAACAGAACAGATAGGAGAAGGAAATGAAGAGCAAAACTAGACAATCTTTCTCCCCTTAGCCCCCCAAAAGGACAAAATATTCATCCAAGTAAAGACAGTTAAAGTACATTAAAGCCCAAATATTCAGAAGCCACAAGTGATTCTGGTTGCTTCAAATTTTGGGTATCCAACTTGACACTCTTAAAGGGTCCTAATTTTCAGTAAGGGCTGAATATCCACCCCCCTGAACATCGTGCCCCCTTAAAGTATCTTGAGTTTGGGGGCACCCAACATCACTTTTGAATATGTAGCCATAATTATTTTCTTGATATTATTTTCTGTTAGGATATAGATATTCAGGCCTGTCTGTAAAGGCCTATACTTTAAGAACTTAGGTCTATGTTTATCATTTAGCTAGTTACAGAGGTATAAAAGAAAGAATCTGTGTAAGGGCCTTCTATCACTTTGACAGTCTGACACCCTGTTTTTAAGCTAAGGCCTTTGGCTAAGAAGTGGGAGCAGCCATAATCTGGGAAGCATATGGTCACATCCTCACATTCCAAACTAGTCATAGTGAAATAAGGCAATCTGGGACTGTTAGTAAGGTGATCCGATCTATCACCTCCAGAGAGAGGGAAGAGCCTAGAAGATGTAAAAGGAAATTTAGTTTGATAGTTTTCTGTTTGGTAAGAACTCACTTATCAATAGACACAGCTGGGAAACCCTTATGTCTTTATAGATGTACTTGTGAAATCCTCACTTCTGTATTGTTTTGTCGTTATTGTTCCCACTTTGCTATTGTTTATTTGCATGGTCTCTGTCTGATTCTGTGATTGTTTCTGTCTGGTGTATAATTAATTTTGCTGGGTGTAAACTAATTAAGGTGGTGGGATATAATTGGTTAGCTAATCATGTTACAATATGTTAGGATTGGTTGGATACATTTCAGTAGAATGATTGGCTAAGGTATAGCTAAGAATATTACTATATAAATTAGGGGCAAACAGGAAGTAAGTTGGGATTTGAAAACAGGGAGAAAGGAACTTGGATTTAAGGTTGCTGGAAGTTCACCCCAATAAACATCTAATTGTTTGCACCTTCGGACTTTGGGTATTGTTGCTCTCTGTTCACACGAGAAGGACCAGGGAAGTGGGAGAGTGAAGGAATAAGCTCTCTAACATTTTCCATAAGAGCAATTGCTGTTGTTGCCAAAAAAGATATTATGCACGCTTACATCTATGGCTTGGTCTGCACTTAAAAGTTTTACTGGCACAGCTGTATCAGTTAGGGATGTGATTTTTCACTGACAGAACTATGCTGGTGAAAGCTCTAGTGTAGATAGAGTTCTATCAATATAACTGGGCTTATACCAATATAGCATATGCCAGTCAGGGGAACCAATATCAAAGCCTATTCATTTTCACAGTCACTTCTCATTGCAGCATGATAGATGTAACACACAGGAGAGAAGAGAGGCAGCTGAGCAAAGGTTGTTATATGGACCTTTTTATGAAGACATCCTTAGCCAGACCTCTCTGCTGGGTGAAATCCACCTCACTGGCCAGCAATGAGGTATAACTGATACTTAGGCTAGGTCTACACTGAGGGGGGGGGGATCCATTTAAGATACGCAAATTCAGCTACGCGAATAGCGTAGCTGAATTCGACGTATCCGAGCCGACTTACCCCGCTGTGAGGACGGTGGCAAATCGACCGCCGCGGCTCCCTCGTCGACGGTGCTTACTCCTACCTGCGCTGGTGGAGTACGCGCATCGATTCGGGGATCGATTGTCGCGTCCTGACAAGACGCGATAATTTGATCCCCGAGAGATCGATTTCTACCCGCCGATCCAGGCGGGTAGTGAAGACAAGCCCTTAGTGGCTGAAAGATTTCACAGATAGCCATGGGCAGCTTCAAAAAGTCTCAAATGAAGAAAGGCAGACTTATCTTTTGCTTACATGAAATACTGAAGGATGTCCTCCCTGGAGAGACTTGATGAGCAAATCAAAGTGCTTAACTGAAAGAAAATAAAGCTTATGGGGCAGGAAGCAAAAATGAGTATGACAGGACAACATTCTGCAGTATCTTTGGGAGACCATATTGTATTAATTATATGAATTACGTATCATTTACGTATCGTTTACGTATCATTGTGAGCAAGGGATTGTATGCACTTCACAGCTGAGATGGGCTTATCGAGTAAGAGTTTAAGGAAATAAGGGACCACCAAATCATCTAGTCTGCCCTCTGGATACCACAGACAACCCAGCACCTGCACACTAAACCCAGAAACTGAAATTGCCCACAAGAGGCTAGACTACTATTTGCCACCCACAGAGAATATGAAGGACTGAGGTGCACCAATACTCAAGATCCCCCACAATGGCAAGGAAATGATTTAGTGAAATATGCCCAGATAATACTGGCAAGTATTCCACACCCACACACCGCAGAGGAAAGTAATCCCCAGCCCAAGGTCACTGCCAATATGACTTGGAGGAAAATTCCTTTCCAGCCCCACACATAACGATCAATTAGATCCTGAGTATGTGAGCAAGAACCAGACAACCAAGCACCTGAGAGAGAAAATGGTCCATATCACCTCACAGCCTCAGCCCACCCCTACCAATATTACTGATGCTTCAGTGGAAGGAGATTAAAAAAACACTCCCAAAATACATGGGGGAATGAATCCCTTCCTGACCCCTGCCAGTGGTTGGATGAAACCCTGAAGCATGAGCTTTAGGAACATAAGACATAAACCAGAAGTGAGCCCAGGGCTGTTGAGCCTTGCCCACCACCAACACAAGCATCCCTGTTATACAATCACATTCATAAATTTGTCCAGCTGTCTCTTAAAATGAATTAAGTTGTTTGCCTGCACAACTCCAATTGTGAGGCTGCTCCAGAACCTCTCCCCTCTGATGGTTAGAAACCTTCTAATTTCTGGCCAGAATTTGTTCATAGCCAGTTCATATCCATTTGTTCTTGTGCCAACATTGTCCTTTAGCTTAAATAGTTCTTTGTCCTATCTGGTATTTACTCCCCTCATGTATTTATAGAAAGCAATCATATCCACCTCAGTCTTCCTTTTGCTAGACTAAACAAGCAAAGCTCTTCCAGTCTCCTCTCCTAAGACAGGCCCTCCATTCCCCTGATCATCCTAGTAGCTCTTCTCTGCACCTGTTCCTGTTTTAATTCATCTTTTTTGAACATGGGTGAGCAGAATGGTACATAGTATTGCAAATGGGGTCTTACCAATGCCTTGTACAATAGCACAAAACCTTTACAGAGAATTGTTCTGTTCTCCCAGACACTCAGATTTTTTGCAAGAATTTGTGCCAAGCCAAGCAGGTCCAAACGACATGCTAGTGGTGGAGCCCATTCTACCGTTTGGCTCTCACTGTTCATTGTTGCCACTGACAGAATTGCTCTAGTGTTAGCAGTGGTGGCAAAATTCTGCCAAAAAACAAACACACAACACACACTAGTGTAGAAAGAACCTGAGAGTCAACTGACAAAGTAAAAGGGGAACCATCATTATCCTTCATGGATAGAGAGTGGTATGAATCTTAATGGCAAGAGGTAGAAAAAGACTTCCTAGTTTATCAGTTGCACCCATTAGGATATAGTCTTCTAGTAGAAGATACACCAGATATTCAACTATGCTACATTAGAAGAGAAACAACTTTTTACTTTTCCTGCTTTAGGCCAAATCAGATGCGAATTCACCAGTATAAAACATTCATACCTTGGATCATTCATCAATGACTCCATTCATTCATTAAATGAATGGAGTTACAGCAGGGATAAATTTAGCACATTAAGGATTTTGGGGGGCAGTGTTTGATTTTTTTTCTTTTAATTTTCACACCTTAAGGTATTAAGAATTGTCACTATCAGTTTGAACCGATTGCTTCCCCTCCTTACTGCTACCACTGCTCTGACCTTCTCATTAAATTCCTCTCTCCAAATTCCTCTCCCCAATCTCAAATTTCTTGCTTCCCTAACTTTGTTTCTTACATTATTGCCCTAGTCATCTCCATGTGATGAGGAGAAAAATCACAACCACCTGAAAACACCCTTCTTTGCTTGCTGCTCACCATCTCCTCTCTCAAGGATTATTCCTTGGTACGTTCTAGGGAAGGTGGTCTCTCCAGCTTTCTGACTCTCTCTCCTAGCTCGACCTCTCTGACTTCTCTCACACAAGCTTTTGACTCTCACATTTCTGCTCTTCTTCAGGTGATCAAGGACCTGCTTTTTTTTTTTTTTTTTAAATACTGGGCTTGGATCGTTCTCTCTTCAGCTAATTTATCTGTATGACAATACTGATCATTTAGTCTGTCCTTCCTGAACACTGTAAGTAAGGAGACAGCTTCTTTGGTGATCTCCTCTCACAGCTTAAACCTTTTTCATACCTTTCAGGCTTTATATCTTCTCTGCTCCTCACTGCTTAAAACGCTGTGTCCTTGACTTTATTTGGCTTTATTTTCTTCTCTATCTTCTTTCTCTAGGACATCTTCTCACTATTACTGTAGTTGCAACCTCTCTTGTTACTTTTATGCAGTTAACACACAGCTTTGCAGTTCTCTGACTCACTATCTTATCTCTCAATCCTCCGTATATTTCACTGTCTTGACTCTATTGGCACCTGGGTACAGAATATTGGTTTTACTACAGACTGGTTCAAAGATTGAAGGTTTTTTATTTTTTTCTGGGTGAAAAGAACAGGAGTACTTGTGGCACCTTAGAGACTAACAAATTTATTTGAGCATAAGCTTTTGTTAGTCTCTAAGGTGTCACAAGTACTCCTGTTCTTTTTGCGGATACAGACTAACACGGCTGCTACTCTGAATTCTGGGTGAAAAGTTCTCTGCCCCATCTCTCCAATTCTGTTGTCACTCTCCTCAATTAAGACCTCAATTTTACACCTCCAGATACCAGAAGCCTAAGACACCCTTAACCCTGCATCTCCCTTTCCCCTCCTGTGTCTGAAAGTCAGCTTACGACGGTTTCCAGAACATTGCAGAAATTCATATTCATATCCCTTTCCAACTTGGCTACTGAAATTCCCTTTACCTGCTCCCATCCCCTTTTTCACTTTCTTTTATTTCCCCATTCCTTCAAGTCACTTATTCAACCTCTCTCTCTTTGAAGCCCTCCTTTAACAATATTCTTCGATTTAACCCATGACTGATAATAAACCAATATACCCTTCTCACATTTTCTCTTCTCTTTCTTGAATAATTAGGTAATTAGTTTGCAAGAATGCTTACTTGTATTACTGCTGCATTTAAGGTACAGTTCTGTCTTCTTTTGCTCAAGTCCATCTCCGCCTTTCTCATTCTGCCTTGCTATCTGTATGCAAGTCACTTTTCACAATTCTGTAAAGTATTATCTCATTATTCTATCTCTCACTGTTGAGCATTTCAGAAACTGTGTGTGAAAGATGAGATATAAAAATAAATTGAATTGGAATACATGATGCTAAGATCTTCAGAGAGATGCAGTCCTGCACTTAAACTGACTACATTCATAGTGCATATGTAATCTGACAGCTACTGGCAATATTTGCCAGTGTTGCTCCTGTCATACATCAAAAAGATTAATATAAGGGAATTAAAGTTTTAACCATTCCTGATAATCAGACTCATGGTCACATAGTTGCTGGGCTATTAGTAACAAATCTGACAAAAACACTTGAATGATTGGGAATTATACTTTGTGTCCTGTTTGACCTTCAGAGTAAGTTCAACGGGTCTTGAGTAACAGTCTCATTACTGGCGTCCTGTCCAACATATCTGGGTAGCAGTCTCATTACCAGCCAGCATTAATGAAACATAGAAAGAAGTTTGCAAAAACTGTAGGAGATTACCTGTATGACAGTAAAATCAAAACATATTTTCAGGGTATTATGGAGCATTTTTAAACAGGTGTGTTCTGGACTATATTAGGACTTTTAAGTAAAAAGACTTCACTGATCAGCCCATGAGTCCTATGGGAAATAAGATGGCAGAGATCTATGTTCTCCAGTGACTACAGTGGAAAGGATGAAACTTTGACTACATGATAACTCACAACTGTAATTATAGAATGATCTCTAATTGAGATATCATGAAAAGGAAGAACATTCAAAAGACCATTGTATATCCTTGAGAAGAGTTGTTGCATATGGCCCTTCTGACATGCTGAATGTTACCTGTCTTGAAACGCTTCCATCACATCATGGAGATAAATGAGCGTGATTTTGAAAGATATATTTTAAAATACAGAAACATTTATGCAGAAAAAACAGAATACTACTTCAACTACCCCTCCCCAACATTGAGTTGGAAGGAAAAGGGTTTTTGTTAAGGTTGTTGATTGATCGCAGTTAACTCACACGATTAACTCAAAAAAATTAATTGCGATTAAAAAAATAAATCACAATTCAAGAGAATACCAATTGAAATTTTCTGGATGTTTTTCTACATTTTCAAATACATCTATTTCAATTACAACACAGAATACAAAGTGTACAGCGCTCACTTCATATTTTTTATTACAAATATTTGAACTGTAAAAATGATAAACAAAAGAAATAGTATTTTTCAATTCACCTCATGCAAGTACTGTAGTGCAATCTCTTTATCATGAAAGTGCAATTTACAAATGTAGGGTTTTTTTTGGTTACATCACTGCACTCAAAAACAAAACAATGTAAAACTTTAGAGCCTACAAGTCCACTCAGTCCTATTTCTTGTTCAGCCAATCGCTAAGAGAAACAAGTTTGTTTACATTTACGGGAGATAATGCTGTCCAATTCTTAATTACAATGTCACCTGAAAGTGAGAACAGGTGTTCGCATGGCACTGTTGTAGCTGGCGTCGCAAGATATTTATGTGCCAGATTCACTAAACATTCATTTGCCTCTTCATGCTTTGGCCATCGTTCCAGAGGACATGCTTCCATGCTGAAGACGCTTGTTAAAAAAATAATGCATTAATTAAATTTGTGACTGAACTCCTTGGAAGAGAATTGTATGTATCTGGCTCTGTTTTACCCGCATTCTGCCATATATTTCCTATTATGGCAGTCTCAGATGATGACCCGGCACATGTTCATTTTAAGAACATTTTCACTGCAAATTTAACCAAATACAAGAAGACATCAATCTGAAATTTCTAAAGATAGCTACAGCACTCGACCCAAGATTTAAGAATCTGAAGTGCCTTCCAAAATCTGAGAGGGATGAGGTGTGGAGCATGCTTTCAGAAATCTTAAAAGAGCAACACTCTGATGTGGAAACTACAGAATCCAAACCACTAAAAAAGAAAATCAACCTTCTCTTGGTGGCATCTGACTCAGATAATGAAAATGAACATGAGTCAATCTGCACTGCTTTGGATAGTTATTGAGCAGAACCTGTCATCAGCATGAATGCATATCCTTTGGAATGGTGGTTGAAGCATGAAGGGACATATGAATCTTTAGCACATCTGGCATGTAAATATCTTGTGACGCCGGCTACAATAGTGCCATGCAAACACCTGTTCTCACATTCAGCTGACATTGTAAACAAGAAATGGGCAGCATTATCTTTTGCAAATGTAAACAAACTTGTTTGTCTGAGCGATTGGCTGAACAAGAAGTAGGACTGATTGGATTTGTAGGCTCTAAAGTTTTACATTATTTTTGAATGCAGTTATTTTTTGTACATAATTCTACATTCGTTAGTTCAACTTCCATGATAAAGAGATTGCACTACAGTACTTGTAGTAGGTGAAATGAAAAATAGGATTTATTTTGTTTTTTTACAGTGCAAATATTTGTAATAAAAAATATAAAGTGAGCACTGTACACTTTGTATTCTGTGTTATACTTGAAATCAATATATTTTGGATGTTGTCTACATTTTTCAAAATATTTAAATAAGTGGTATTCATTATTGTTTAACAGCGCGATTAATCACACAATTAATCACAATTAATTTTTGTAATCGCTTGACAGCCCTAGTTTTTGTTTTAAGCCTGCAGTAATGAAACATTTATAAAACTGTCTAATAATGTTGCAGGAATTCAGCAATAAGCAACAGCAACGCTAAAATGGATTCAGTCCTTCCACTGAATCTCTGCTTACAATAATCTCTCATGCCAACTTTGGCAGTCTAGATCCAATCTCCATTTAGAAGCCATTTAGCCATGAATTGTAAACTTTAAATCATCATTTGACATGAAAGATTCCAAACAGACAAATTCTTTTTTTTTTTTTTTAAGAAAGATTACATGCGTGCTGGAGAATACAAGCATTTTATCAATATTTATAGTAATTATCAACCAGTTTTGTACATTAATGTTCTAGCTTTAAATTATAGAGAAGCTGACAACACATGGTATAAGCACCAATTTCATTTATTCCACTAATAACTTGCAACCTGTTATCATTCTATGAGAGTGCACATAAATGTATTCGTATGAATTAGTTATGCATGCCTGAATGTGCATGAATCCTTCTTAATGGCTCCGGGTTATTAAGAATCTGATATTCCCCAAATACATTATCCAGAAGTATGCATGGAAGCAGCAGAACTTAATCCTGCAGCACTCTGGTCTCTCTCTACTTAAGTCTGCTGTGGAAAAGCAATTTTGAATCTTCGTTTTTGCTGCTGCAAATGTATGGCCTTTTAGCTTGCCTCAGGTTGCGGATAAGCAAGATGAGATCCTATCTGCAGAGTCACGAGTGCCACTAAAAGACTTGTTCTATCTTCTGGAGTTTACATAACCATTTGACAGCCTGCCATACAGAGATGAATGAATTTTAGGACATAAGTTAATGAGGGAAGATAGCCCAGGGGACACAAAAATCCACACAATGCTGTTTGCAGAAATTATATTAAAAAAGGTTTGGTATTCATAAACAATGAATGGCAACTTAAAATCTTTACCTGTTAGAAGTACAATTTTTTTAACCTTTAAAACTTCAGTCCTGTTTCTTTCACTGGCTAGAGCATGCTGAAACTCATATTTATTTTAAACAACCATTTATTCGTTGAAATAAGTATGCAAGTAGCACTACACAGGTTTCCTTTTCTTCTAAAACAGTGGTTCTCAAACTATTGTACTGGTGACCCTTTTCACACAGCAAGTCTCTGAGTGCGACCCCCCCTTAAAAATGAAAAACACTTTTTTACAGTTAACACTATTATAAATGCTGGAGGCAAAGTGGAGTTTGGGGGCTGAAGCTGACAGCTCGTGACCCCCCCACCTAATAATCTCACAGCCTCCTGAGGGGTGACGATCCCCAGTTTGAGAACCCCTGTTCTAAAATGACTTGCATTTTACAAACACAAGGTCAGATTCTGATGCCCTTCTCTTGCTATATAGCATACTTTACTCACAATTTGCTCCACTGATTCCAATAAAACTACTCATGGGGTAGGGTATCACTCAGTGTGGATAAGGATGGAAGGATCTGCCCTGAGCTAGTACACCAAAGGAACATTATTTTATATTCATGTCTAGCTAAGGATTTAATTTTTATTAACTAAAGAGAAACTCATTTTCATACTACTATATAGAAACTGCACCTGAATACACTACATACTGGAATAACTAACTAAGAAGCGACCTAGATTTAGACTGATATTTGGCCAGTGCACCACTATGAGGGAGTAAGAACCCTTCCCCCACCCTTCCCCTGCCCTCCCCATATCTCCTAAGCGAGTTACTCAGACATTGGGTCCTGGAGCATAAGAGTAACACTCCCTCCTCACAGCAGATGGGAGTGGAAGGGGAATTATTACTCCTCAGGAGCAAGGAAAAAGATGGGAAGAAATTGTGTCATGGTGTTTCTGTGAGTCATATTCTCCTGCTTATCATTTCACTGCCCAGTGGAATGAACAACAACATTTTTGTCAAATTGAAGGGAACCCCCCAGAATAAATGAAGATTAGAAATGTTAAGCTCAGAGGAAAGTGAATAGATAATTTCCATTCCAAACTTGATCTTAGAGTCACAGAGAATATACTGAAGAATAGTGCTCCACCTCTAAACAGTCTCATATAGAAGAGTTCTGTTTTCTTAGGAATTGTCCATACAATAGCAAGGCACATTTCAACACAGCATGAAAAGAGGAATATGGCTACAATATTTTTTGGGAAAACTTCCCACTACTCTCTTTAATAAAATAGTCACCATGGGAATTGCATGTCCTCACATTTTTGGATGCTAAGAAAAATAAGGCAGAAAATACAAGATTATACCACTTTTTGTTCTTTTATTCCCAGAAAGTAGTAAAATCACCAGTTATGAAAGTAACTCTGTAGACTGATAACCCATTATCCCTGGCATTAAATAACTAACTTTACTGAGACGATGATCCACGCTGATAGCCCAGGAAATATAATCTAAAAAAGGATACCATTTTAAAAAATGGTATCTGTGAATTAGAAATGTCTGCACATCTGTTAGGTACATTGGTCTCAGTATTAAAGTATCTTATGTTCAAGGCCAGCAGGGGTTTTAAGTCTACATCACTCTACCTATCAAGTCTCCCATCATGTTTGATATAATTCAAATTTTTAAAAGCTTGATTTTTCTTTTCTTCAAGGTAGTAGGGGCTGGGTAGGGGAACAGAAGCAGCACATGTACCTCAAGGAATAACCTGTGATATCTTTTGTGTAACATGGTGAATTGTGCATCCACTGCTCTGAATTTAAATCATCACACTACCTGAAAAACACACCAAAACAAAAGGGCATGGATTCTCCCTAACTAGTCATTTATTATGCTTCAACTAATTGACAAAATTGGTATTGTGTTGTAAAATGTCTCTCGCTAACTGATTAATATGTTTTTAGACACTGCACAAATCTATATTAATGAATGAAAAATGAACTAAACAGTAACAAGAAATTGGTAACAAGTTACTATCAGCTTTGTCCATTTCCTGGAGAAAGACTGGTTCTTCACATTTCCAGGCAAACATATTAGCAAATTCCTTAATATGATCATCAGGAGTGACACTTTGTCCAGCACATGGCAATTTGTATGGCCATCCTGGGTTAGAGCCCAGGTCCATCTAGCTCAGTAACCTGTCTCTGACAGTGGTCAATATCAGATACTTCAGTGGAAGATAAGAAATCCTCAGTAGGTTGACGATGTGGAATAATTTGCCCCCCGTGTTTGGTCTCATCCTTGTCTTTATTAGTTAGATATTGATTTACTGGATTAATTGAGGAGCTTCTGGAGTTGAGATGCTTATGGGACCACTCATTACCCATGTCTGCTTCTAGCCAGGGCCCTGCTTCTTGTTCTTTTCAACTTCAGTGCAATTATGCTAAAACAATGTAGGATGCCACAAATACCCTTAGACCCTCAAGTTTCCCTTCCTTTTCTTGGCTTCACTGTTCTCTTTCAGTTCTGTTTATTGTGCATATATGGGGCCAAATTTTCTGCTGCTTTAAATGGTGACACCCCACTGACATCTATGGAAATGTGCCCATTTACACTAGCAGAGTATTGGTCCATAATGTATTTTATGACCTACTTGGCTACAGGAAGTTTCTCGGGCTCCCTGACGTTTGGGGAAGCAGCGAGGAAGAGGAAAACGAGTAAGGGCAATATATGCCTAGGGCTGCAGCAACTAAAATGGTTTCAGCTAATGCGGTTACCGACACTTCCAGCCGTTCAATGCACTCTTCCCTAGGGAGAAAAAAGCTAAAGGAAACTGCTTAGTATGAAACCACTGGATGTTCATTGAAAATCATTCTAGTGGTGAAGATGAAGAGGCTTATTGGTAAAATACTCCTGGTATTAATTTAAAAACAACATTAAAAGCTCTCCAAGAAATGGACAGTCAAACAGATTCTTTCACACTGAGAACCGGCAGTAGAGGAGCTAAAATGGATTTTGTAGGAGCCAGTTAAAAAAGATTGTACCTTTGATTTAAACCACTGCTAAAATGGATTGCCCAGATAAAGTCCGTATTATGCTGGAGAGAAGGGATTTTTGCACAAAAACTACAGAGATGCTAGAAAACATCATTAAAAGGAGAACTTTTGATTTTGGATTTCAAGGAGATATATATATATATATATAGAGAGAGAGAGAGAGAGAGAGAGAGAGAGAGAGAGAGAGAGAGAGAGAGAGAGAGAGAGAGCGCGAGCAGAGAATCTAGGGATAGATCATTCACTGAAGGCATTGCCTGTCGTATTGGCTAACAGACTGGAAAAGGAACCTGATAATCGTGAAAGGAGAGTTGTGAATAGAAACAGAAAAATTATGGGGTCATATCCTCAGCTGATGTAAACAGGCCTAGCCCACCTGAAGTAAATGAAGCCATGCTGGTTTATACCAGTTGAGAATCAGGCTATAGTTGATATTTCCTTAAAGCTGTTCTGAAAACTACTGAATCTGCATAGTTTGGAGAATAATTTCAAGAAAGGAAGCTTCCTCAAGATTTTTGGTGCTTTCTGATTCCTGGAAATACCACACGGACTCTCCTCAAATATTTTGCCAGTTCTCTCTCTGTAAGAACATAGCAGCAGCATCTCATAACACCTCTTAGCACTTCCATAGCCCTTTATCACTGAGTCAAATTCATACTACTTCTGTGAGGCAGGCCCCCACCAAGGAACTCTAGTCAAGGATCAGGGCCCCCACTGTACTAGAAGCTGCAAGGACAACTAACAAATAAGACAATTCCTGCCCCAAAGATTTCACTCCCAATCTAAATATTATCCTCATTTCACAGATACTTTGAGTTTGGTTCTAGAAATGGGCAGACTCTTGGTACTGTGTCAGAACTCATTTGCACCGAACCAGATGGTCCAACCTGTTTTTTAAACGATGGCTTATTTCCACAATTCCATATGTGTATGTGGCACTTTATAAAATATACAAATACAAAATGATAAATTCCCTGCCCTATAAAGCTTCATAAGGGCCTGTTCCTCTGAGGTACTGAGTCCCCTCAACTTCCCTTGCCTTCACTGGACATAATAAAAAGTTATGCAAATTAGATTATTTAGGTTTGGCACCTGTCTTGTCGGTTCCTCTCCCTCTCTCCCTACCTCCTCTTGGACCTCACAAGAAAATGAATAACAACAACTATTATTATTAATACTTATAGCTAAAGGCCACTAGGGGAAAAAAGAGAATGACTGGGAAGGGAGAATTTCTTTTTCTCTTTCTTTGTTGATTTTAGGATGAATACTGCCCTGGATAAGTGGCAAATGCATTGATTCTCTGTCATTTAAACAAGCCCATTAGAAATGTGAAGTACACAGAGAATGCAGAGAAGGGAATCCCCACCACTCCTTTTCCAGCTGCTTTTCTATTTTTCTGTTGAAAAGAAAGTGGAAGCAGCAGCAGCTACATGCTTGTGCCTGTTACTGCCTTCTAAATAATCAAGTGCTCTTTCAGTCAGGCTAGACTGCAGGAAAACAAACTGCCAACTGGTGAGACTTGTTATCAGCCTGGAAACAGAGTAAGGGTTGTTCGCTGTTGCTAGTTGGGGGACTTTGGCAAAACAGTTATTTGAAACAAATTGATTTTGCTACAGTCCTTGAAGTTGCTCCATTGGGAGAATAATATTTAACCATTGCAATATTGTAGGAGATCAAGAATAGCACCATTCTTATTTTTGTATATATTTTCACCTCTGTAATAAAGGCAGCATACTCCCAGCTCTATCAATGGCTTGCCTAAAAAAAAAAAAAAAACCACATTGGGAAGTCATTTAATCTTTCTGTGCTTCAATTTCCCCATCTTCAAAACAGGATATTACCCACCTTTGTAAAACACTATGAAGTCTATGGTGATGTCTAGATCAACACATGGTAATTTGCACTGAATAGGAATACAAATAATTTGATATATATTTAGCCACAAAAAAGAAAATTAATTTGGCATGTGGCAAAATCTGGTCTTTTCCTGCATCTCCAAAAGTATCCTTCTCTGGCCAGAAACCAGTTTTCCATTCCCACCTTAACCCTACACTTCTCTAGCAACACTCTTTAGGGTGTCTCTTTAATAGGTCATCGGTCTCTATAGCTGGCCATACAGAAATAAATTAATGTGTTATTTGACATCTGTTACCGCTTTTCTTCTAACAATTTATTTGTAGTATTCCATTAGCTCTATATCTGGTTGAATACTATTTGCCACCAGGGGCGGCTCTATGTTTTTTGCTGCCCCAAGCACGGCAGTCAGGCAGCCTTCGGCGGCATGCCTGCGAGCAGTCCACTGGTCACACGGATTCGGCGGCGTTTCTGCGGGTGATCTGCCGGTCCCATGTCTTCAGCATACCCGCCGCCGAATTGCCACCGAAGCCGCAAGACCGGTGGACCTCCCGCAGGCATGCCGCCGAAGGCTGCCTGACTGCCGCCCTCATGGCGACCAGCATGCCGCCCCCCGCGGCTTGCAGCCCCAGGCACGTGCTTGCTGCGCTAGTGCCTGGAGCCACCCGCCACTTCATTCTTTGCCGGCAATTTGGTGGCAAGTCCTTCCCTCCGAGAAGGACTCGCCGCTGAATTGCCGCCAAAGAGCCAGACGTGCCGCCCCTTTCCGTTGGTCACCCCAAGCACCTGCTTGCTGCGCTGGTGCCTGGAGCCGGCCCTGTCTCCAAGTTTAATGTATTTTGTGAAATTCCATTACAGTGCTGTTTATTTTTCCTTCTAGATTATTAAGGATGTTAAATAAAACCAGTCTATAGGACTGATATTTGTAGTGCTGCATGACTGAAAAGCCTCTGCAAGGTTTTCCTCCATGCCCAGTGAAAATACTACAAGAAAGCAGTTTGTTTTGAGTTGGAAGACTGCCTGATTTTTTTATGCTGAAAAAGTTGAGTGTGTATATTAACTAATATCCAGGTGGGACCCTTTTAGAATTATTCACCACGAGAGAGTGCTGAAGAAAAGTTAACTTCTCCTATGAGGGCCGGATCCTGCAAAACACATCTGCCTGAGAAGGCCCTACCTCCTTCATCAAGCCCCTTTTCATCAAATCAGAATGTAAGGAACAGCATAGAAACAGTCAGGAAATGGTGAAAAGCCCAATCACAATCAAGGTTCAATGTAGTAATTTATACGTAGTCACTTTTTTTTTATTGAATCCCTAGAAGTCACTGGCAATTCCTTTTATAGGATAAGGACAGAGACTTATGATGGCAGAGACATCAGAATCAATGTACCCTTTAGCAGCATCATTTCACATCACTTCCTTTCAGAGGAAAGAGGTTAAAGAGAAAAAGCCATGGGGTAAGAGAAGACAGAAGGAGGTGGTGACAGCTCCATTTTGAAAAGTGTGTGAACTCACTGATATCTGAAGTGCTTGTCAGGAAAAAACAAAACCTGTTAAACTTAGACATGCCGTAGGCTTTGGAGGATTTACCTGTATAACTGCAGGTCTGTCTGAACAATTCTCCCAAATGATTCACAAAGGCTGCCAGTAATATAATAAACCATGAAAGGTACTGACTGGTCTAATTTATTTTTACATTAGTGGGGCATTCTAAACACTCAGTATGTAAGAGCAGAAAATCCCAGAGAAAAAAAATCTTCAAGGGAAATACCATCCCCTACCCCCTGCTAAAGGTCAGACTGCATCCCGAATGCTAAACAAAAGTTTCCTGCCATGTTTAACTGACACATCTGTATGAAAACATTCTTAGTGAAAACCCTTAACAGAAGATGTAGAGTTGACCCATTATGTTTACCACTTAGCCCTGGCTCTTACAGCAGTACTGCGGCAGGGGCCTGTAAATATTGCTATTGCAGAGAAGTTAAAGTCATGGGATCTGAGAGGACAAAAAGGATTTTTTAAAATTTATTTTAAATTATATGACTCATAATTCCAACAGGATAGTAGCATTTGTAAATTATATTTCATTTATTATTTAGTAATAGGAGTTGCATATTGGTTACTGATTTTACAGACTAAAACCCCATGATATACACTAATGCCAACAATAAGCATTATAGATAATTGGATGTAATCAACATAGGTTGATAGGCCTAGTAACATTAATGTAGCTGGAGGGGAAAAGATAAAGATGATTTGTATGGAGAAGCCTCAACATGTGTATAGCTGGTAGGAGGGTTGCAAATAGGAGACAGTCTGTAGAAAAAAGTGTAACTGTATCAGTGGACTTAGTCCAACAGGTTTTTGTTGCATGCGATTAATCAATATTGTAAATGAAATAAGAATATAATTCAATAAAAAATGTGAATCGTAAGAGCAAGGTTTTCTCCAGATTGCACTGCCGAGCTTTACTTCACAGTCTGAATTCATTCCACATGTAGAAAGGATGTAGCCCTTTTACTCATGCCATCAGGGCCGGCTCTAGGCACCAGCGTAGCAAGCAGGTGCCTGGGGCAGTCAATGAAGAGGAGGGCGGCACGTCCGGCAGCAATTCGGCGGCGGGGCCGTCACTCCCTCTGAGAGCAAAGAACCTGCCGCCAATCGCGATCGCAGCTTTTTTTTTGGGGGGGGGGTTGTGCTTGGGGTGGCAAAAACGCTAGAGCCGGCCCTGCATGCCATATATTCCTTCCATGCCTTCTCTTCCTTGCCTTCACACGCTACCCTTCCCTATGCTCCTGGGACCACAAACAACTTTTGTAAACCCTCCATCAATGCTCCATCACTGTCACAAATCCCTCCATGCGCCTCAGAATGAGGGAGAGATCTGCAAACACCAGAAAGCACAGTTCCATGAATCCCCCAGTCCATGTTTTCTTCTCCATACCCAACCCCTGTGCCCATTCCTAGACTCACCTGCTCCATCACATTTCTCCCTGTCCTCTTCTCTCCTCACCTTTCCAACATCTGGCTCATCCTACCAGCTGAAGTCAGAAGTAGTTCAGTTTTATAGTTTATAAATATTTTTACTGTAAAATCTATTCTTTATACAGTTAAAAACTTTTTATATACCATTTTATCCCTCCCCCAAACACTACAAAGCAATTTTACCTCTGTGAAGACAGCTATGCAAAATACATTTAGTGTTTCGAGGCCAAGCCATTTTAGGGACACAAGGAGAAGCCATAAAAGTGTTTTTAAACTAACTACAGCTAAAGTTGAAACAGCATAACAAAATCTTGTTCTGGGAAGTTTGGTAAAAATCAGATAAACTCAGCACTAGATGAGAAGTACCAGTAAAAGCTCAGGGAGATTGTTTTCTTTTGGGAAAAAGCTACCAGCAGGGGAGATTAAAAAATTGGCTTTATAATGAAAAACTAGTTTCAACCTCAACTATGAAGCTTCTCCAGCCACTCCACAAAGCTGCAAGAATTGTGTGTGAAAATTAGCAAATAAGTACCAAGAATGTTCCTCCACTGTAACTATTTCCTTGTAGTGATAGAATTTGACCTAAGGGGGAAAAATACACTGTAGCCACCAGCATCAGACATTCTGCTTTCTTTCTGGTGTGTTTTGCAAGTTTTGCATTTCTTGCTTTGTCAAAAGTCTCCTAATGTTATTTTAATACAGCTGTTTATATGTTAGCAGAACACTCATTGCCAACTAATCTCATGCTTCAAATTGTCACAGTAAAACACAAAAACCTCAAAACACTCTCTCGCACACAAATATGTGCATACCAATTGGGTTTGGTTAATGCTTTCTTTTTTTTAAAAAAATAATACTGACTGTAAACCAAAATAAACCAAACAAAGGGAGCTAAACCACAAACTGTAATGTTCACATGAGGCTCTGACTTAAATCTGCAAAACCAATGAAATTCAGATTTACAGGGCAGGGAGACCTGCAGTCCCTCATTTCTTTGTTTCTTAAATGGAGGGATTTCAGAAGGTTCTGGAGAGATGTAACTCCTAGAATGACCTGGGGAGGGTCTACCTTCACGTTGGGTTATTTCACATTTGCTGTGGATAACAAGATAGCATGTTCATTAAAAGAGATGGGCCTAAAGCAAAGCCCCAGATCGTAACACCCACAAATTTTCAGGAAGTTTAGCTGCAGACCAAAATTTTGTTGCGTGGGCCATCTCTAGTTAGAAGATAGCAAAGAACACAGTTGTATTGGAAGAAGTTTCTCAAAAGTCTATGGAGTTATTGTGATTTTATGTTCTGGTGCAAAGCGTGATTCCAAGCTGACCCAAATTGGCTTAGCGTAACTCAAAATGGATCCTAGTTTGAGTCTCAGCTGTGTAACGGAACGGCCTTCCGAGGGGAACGGTGGGGGCGACGGACCTGTCTGGTTTTAAGATTAAGTTGGATAAGTTTATGGAGGGAATGGTTTAATGATAAAACATAGTAGCCAAGGAAAACCAAGCAATGGTACATGAATAGCATAATGGCCAACAAGGGTCAGGCTAGAGACTCTTGCCTATATGCTCGGGGTATTACTGATCGCCATATTTGGGGTCGGGAAGGAATTTTCCTCCAGGGTAGATTGGCTGAGCCTCTGGAGGTTTTTCGCCTTCCTCCGCAGCATGGGGCAGGGATCACTAGCAGGAGGGTCTCAGGCAATTGAAGTCACTAAAACACAGGATTGGGGACTTCAACGGTAGAGTCCAGGGAAGGGTCTTGCGGCCTGCAGCATGCAGGGGGTCAGACCAGATGATCATAATGGTCCCTTCTGACCTTAAAGTCTATGAGTCTATGAGTCTAATACACAGGAAATGTACATCTAGAGAGAAGTAGTACAGGATTAGAAATGCTGTTAACTGCTTAAATCTGCTTTAATATTTGGCCAGTCACCACTCGATGGCTGTGTCTTTCTTGAATATGCAGCTGACACCTGGTAATCTGCTGCAGCGTGGCTCAATTCCCCAAAGTAATAAATACCATGACACTTTCCATCAGAGGATCTCAAAGCTCTTTGCAAGCATTAAACGAACTTCAGTCAGAACACTCCAATAAGACTGGGTAAGGGATATACAAGCAGAGTCTACTTCACACACCAGTGAGATGAAACATGACAACTGTTCAACACTAACTACACAATGGTTTAGGACAGCATATGAAGAGTATCTTATACAATTGAAACTGCAGAGGGGAGATACAGGTAAGTAGAATGTCATCACCTAAGCTGGAATTTGGCAAAGAAACCATGGATGATCTCCTTAATTCTTACAAAAAGTGCAATAGGATCATTAGTGATCACAAGTGGTCAGAATCAAATTTGTGTATATCTCATCTGAAAAAGTGTGCCTCCAACAACACAGCCCTGACAGCATTCCAGGACACTAGTTCAGTAATGACCCAATAGAAAGAGTGCTACATCTTGAATCACCAACACCCAGACATCGCTTGGATGTCTACCATCAAAATATGGATCCTGCTCAAACCACTTTGTCTTGCGAGATCTGACCCAACCACAGTACAAGGCAATATGACTAAAGCGACTGGTCAAGGGAACAGATGTAAGTCATATGAACACAGAATAGAATTTATAGGAATAACACCATTATGCCAGTAAACTCACATCTCTGTTGGTGTCTAGGTTAGAAAATATGACACTTGATCTGCGGGCTATCCAAATATCTGTTCTATTTACTGATCAGATATATTAGCAGTGACAAAACCTTTGAGGTTACTCCGACCATTTCTATTTTTGTGCATGAGCAAAACCAGTTAAAGATTTAGAAGTTCACATTGAAACTTGAGCTGCACTATCACGTTCATCATCACAATCACCTTTTGTCAGTGCACCACTAAACAAATGCCACCCCCATTATTTAGAAAAACATGGGATTTTTCACCCTTTCAACATTATAATGAGGGTGCATCTTCCAATTTTTTCACATCCACTCTAGAACTATTGTTATCCATCTGTAATTTGGCTGTTTGGCAGTTTTTCTTGTTGATGCCATGTGTTTAACTTGATTTGCTCAAAGGCACTTAATATCCACTATGACATTCCGGGGTGCAATCCACACCAACGTGTGGCTGTCTCACCCTTGTCCTGTAACCTGGGGTGCCTCACAATGCTTTGCTGCTGTGGCTCCCAACCTGGGCCCCTTACAATCAGCCTACCAGCATGCAAGTCAGACCCTGAGTGTTTGTGTTTAGCCAGAGCCTGCCAGCATGTTCCAGTCATGTCCTGGTTTTCACCAGCCTTGGTTATCACTTGCAGCCTTGGTTATCACCCAATACACTCCCCGTCCCGAATTTCCCCCCAAAACACAAGTTCTGCATTGTCCAGCCCTCTCCTGGACAGTTCAAATATTTTAGGTCCATGGCCCCTGTAAGGGAAAAATAAACACCAGTTTTTGACTTTAAATGGAGTTACCACACAGCCCAGTTTAACCACAACATTGGATTAAAAAATAAAACAATTTTATTTAACTACAAAAGATAGATTTTAAGTGAGGAGAAGTACAATGCATTAAAGTCAGAAATGGTTACAGAAGAAATAAAGATACAGTGCTTTCTAGTGCTAAAACTTAAACTAGATTTGTTTCAAGCTTAAAAACCTTACCACAGGTTCCCAACAACAGGATCTCTCCCAAAATCTAATGATTGCTTCCTTTTGTCATCTTAGGTGCGAGAGAGAGCGAGATGAGAGAGAGATATCTTGGGGTGTTTTTGCCCCTCACTTTATAGTCTAATCCCCCTTTGAAATGCATTTTCCGGAGGGTTACTGTGAGATAAAGTTTATTCCCATTGTGAGAATGGAGCCAAGGAGTCTCATGATGAAAGAGGTTGCATGCTATTAGCTAAAATCTGTTTGGACCCGCCCCCCTTTCTTGCCAAAGAATGGTCACTTGAGAGGTGATGGCCCATCAACTTTGATGACACCTGGCTAAATGCATCAGCTTGTCCATTGTCTTTGAGAAACTAGTTTACTCTGACTTGTCTGGTAAATATATTTCAGTCGTAATTTTAGCTTATGTTTATAACTTTACTTATAATGTTGCTATATATATTTCACCAGCATATTATTGACCAGTGAGTTATTAATTTTCAAATGATATCTCACAAGATGTTGTTTGTACACAAGTTATTACAATAGTATGTAGGGTGTGAATACAGGAGTGCATTTGGTCATATCCATCCTAAAACTTCATTCAGAAAAAGGATAGCCAGGAAAAAATCAGGAAGCTGAGGTATGAGGTTGTGAGTTCCTACCCTTGCCCCTCAGAAGCTCAAACTAAATTTAGCCATGTTTAAACATAGTTAAATGTTTTCCCACATCCCTTTCCCAAATGGATTTAATCAGTTTTGCTCTCAATTATTGTTTCGTGATAACATAAATTAAGTACTAGAAATGTGCCAACTTTACAGTCCTGGAGCCTGAATTCCTCTGGTTATCCTCAGAACAGGCAACAGCAATGCAAACATTCCAGTGGTGACTCAGTCCAGATGAGAAGGGACTTCCCTGAAGGGTAAAGAGTGGGAATTACCACAGCTCATTCAATCCTCTGACTCCCTGTTGTAACTGCAAATAGTGGTTCTAGTGATGTGGACAGGGGTGGTTGTGATTATTGGGCCTACAAAGTGTACCCCAAATATAAAAAAGTATGTACAAGTTCATAAGATGTTACAATAACCATGAAAAACAGGTCAAGTTATTTACAACAAAGAACACTGCAACAAGTACAAAAGAACCAGACAAAGAAGCTGGATTAGTTTAAACCAAAAAGGCCATGTTGATATAATCCAAAAAATGGTTGAAATTATGCTTGGTAAAAGAAAGATGCAGAACCAGAAGTTGATAGACCAAAATTGGTGTGATGGCTATTAGGACTAACTGGTGGACAAAATAATTAGGGATATGAACTAGGATGCCTGTTTTTTTCCTTTTTGGGTTTCTTAAAAAGAGACTTTTTAAAAACAATCAAACATGCAGTTCGGATCACTTCAGCTCTCTCTCCTCTTCCATCCCACTTTGAATCGCCGCTCCTCTCCCGAAATGCCAGCCCTGCATCTCATCTCTTGACTCATTTCCTCTTAAGAGGAAGGCCAGCTGGCCTTGCTCTTGTTCAAGGAAATTTGTTTTCACCTGTGAGTGGTGAAAGTCATCACATTATCATGACAGCCAGCTCTCAGCCCATCCGTGGGAATATCCAATTGGCAGTTGTGTTATTTTCTGCCTCCCTTCCTCTCCTCCTAGCTTTTTATTAAATCCCGGAGTGAACTATGCTGTATTCACCCAACCCTGCCTTGTCTAGAAAGACTAGATCCAGTCAGATGACCTCCTGAACCAGATCGTAAACCAGGGTCCAAGCAGCAGGTGTCATGGCTAACTTGGCAGCCAAAGCAAAGCATTCACTCATAACTAACCAGCAGTCAGGGGTTCCAAAAACATCAATAAAAGCCATATTTCACCCATCTTTTCTACCCTGTCTCTCCTCCACCTTCTCTGTCTGTTACAGGATAAGTAAATGCCCCCTATGCATCAGGACAGAGTAAAAGCAGCTCTTTACTTTTCATCAAAGAAAGCTTGTTCTGAAGATAAGACACTCCGGTATTTTGCCTCCAAAAGGAGAAAGGCTTTAAAGGCTTTGACAAAGTTTGTTTTGCGTAATCACTCAACCAACTTTCAATATAAATGTCTGTTTTGATTTCTTGTTCTTTCTTGTGTTTAATCAAACTTTTAATTTGAATGAATGCTTTTGGGTGTTTGCCAAGTAACTGAGGAAAACCAAGGGCTCTGTTTAAAAATAACCCCAAACCTATTGATCACTGTTTGATTTTGGACAGTGAGAAAGTTTACAAACACCTTTAACTGTTTGGGGTTTTGAGATCAATATCCATACACCACAGTCCACTAGAATTAAATCCAAATAACTAATTCAAGTCACATAGGTGACCAAAAAACTGCCTGCCATTAATGATATTTGGCTCCTCCCAATGAGGGCCA
The DNA here is from genome assembly GCF_027887155.1 of Malaclemys terrapin pileata. Classification (NCBI taxonomy): domain Eukaryota; kingdom Metazoa; phylum Chordata; order Testudines; family Emydidae; genus Malaclemys; species Malaclemys terrapin. The sequence continues at coordinate 16,990,189 of NC_071514.1, forward strand.
GATTCAGACAAGTGATGTATAAGTGAAGGGCTCTGTATTCCTTTATCATAACCCCAAGGTATCAGACCTTCCATAACAATGTTTTGTTTAAATATCAGAGTGTTTTGCAACGTCTATGTGTAAGCATTTCTGCCCTGATTTCTTGGAACTCAGATACCATGTGATGGACATGTTAAAAAAACTGGATTGAAATATAATCTATTCTATACCTATTGAGTTCCAACTGTATACCAGAGAATTCTCTTTGGGACATTTCATTTGGGAGAGTTCGCCTCATTCAGCCTCAGTGCCTCCTCTTCTTTCACAAGGGAATTGTTCAGGTTAACAACATTTTTAGCCAAGACTTATTTATACAACCCAGTGATGTTCTTGCATGAACTTCCAATATTCTAAAATGGAGCTTTTAGCACGGATGTGACAAGGCTGAGAACATGTCAATTACATAACACCGCTGGAGAACAGAAAGGTTTTGTATCTAAGAGATCAGACAAATCAAACCTATATCGTATTAGTAATTGTGTATCATCAAATATTAAAGAGGTTGCATTATTCATGACTTTGAATGGAGTGTACTTGGTTTGTTACTCTGTATTTATTTTAGACTAGCACAGATGACCGGAAAAGAGGGCTGCAAAGCCAATGCCAGACGTATTCTGCATTTGTCCGTATGGTGAACAGAGTAATTAAAGAAGCAATACAAGGGCTTATATAATGTACAGTAAAAGTATACTGCTGAATATGACGTTTTTGCTTTATCACAGAACTCAAAATGTGGTTCACAAGTCTGAGATTTTACAGTCAATCTTCTGGACCTTCTTACTGGAAACTGTAAAGTCAACTTTTTCACCTGGAGGGAGAGCAATGAAAAGAAACAGGTAGGCATTTTTATAATAGTTTTCCAGTACAATGTCATGACATCTTGGAAAGATATATCAGAATCCTCTTTTGTGGCCAAATCCTAGTCCCTATTCCAAATCTGTGTAACACGGACAACGGAGGAACTCTGCAGGAGTTGGGGACAGATCATATTCCACAGCCATGACAAAGAAGCTGAGCTGTTCTACAAACACTGCTAGAGCCTGGAGGATGAAGTAGCTCTCAGATGAGATATAATCCCCCTCTATAGGAGAGGACTAAATGATCTGCACACAAATTGACACCCCACTCTCATTCTTCTATTCCAGTAACTCTGCAAATGAGTCCTCACAATGAGAAATCCTGGGCAGGTTCCTGGTACCCAGCCTTTGTAATGTGCAGTGGGACTGCCCTGGATCTGTTACCTTCAGGCCTATTGGTGGTCTGCCCCTTTCTGAATTGTTGAATAATTCATCTTAATGAGTAAAGATGAAAACATACCTGCAGCAAAACAAAACAAAACAAAAAAACTCCAGAGTCATCACCCCTTTTATTCCAACCTAGAAAGCTCGATCAGACTTGGTAGAGTTATCCAAAATATTACTACATGCTACATTGTGTATGTATTCTCTCATATTGTCATGGTCAGTGATGGTCCCTTTTCTTTTAACCTCTTCTCCTTTCTCAGCCCTTTAGAATACTTGTAACCTGAGATCCCCTGTTCCTTCCATTACTTGCTATTGCCAGGCTTCCCCTGTTCCCTTTACACTAGCACCTTGGGAATAGACATCCTTCTGCCCCAACACCTTCTTGACCAAGTGCTCCAGGCCAGATACTTTTTAACTCCTTGTGCCTCTTTAGAAACAACAGAAGCTCTTTTTCCTTGTCATATTTTTTTGGGAATGGAGGAAGATTTCCTTGAGTTTAGCAAGTGGCTGCTGTATGGCCATGGTTATGGGAGGTTCCTCATCTTTTATGGACTTCACACAGTTTCTCTGGCTAAACAGATGTGGATATGGCTCCCATGGGAGCATGTCATTGCAGCTTTGGAACCACCCAGGCCCACAGGAGGCACGCCCTCCCCTCCAGGAGGCCAGCAAACTGTCTTCACGGGGCTCCCAGTCCCTTCTGGGCCAGGAACAAAGGACTTCGTTGGCTTCAATATGCTGTGGGAGGATGTATTGTTCTGCCATTACTCAGTCCTCTCTCATCAACATACAGCACTAGATAAAAAAGTTAGAAAGACTCTTGGCTCAAAATAGAGAAGCATATTTCCAACTCCCTCATCATATTCAACTCATTCTGTATTAGCCCAAACTGTCCAAATATAGATTTTAGAAAGCATCCTGAAAGGGAATTGATGCATAATACAGGACTCTTACATAATCTATTAATTTGCACTCTTTTTATTAAGAGGATGTTTTAGGGCTGGTTGTGGCTAAATCCCAAGTAAGAAATATAAAATCATATGCAGGATGTGTTGACCATCTTATTGTATACAGGAGGTTTATAATTTGGAAGGTAAATGTGGCAATTTACTGAACAGACCAGCTTGCAGATGAAGAGGTATGTTAAAATATTTGACATTGTAACAAGTATGATGAGGTTTGGAACGGAGTTCTGGGTGAACACTCTTTGCAGTGATTATAGTCATGGAACTCTGCCCAACACAACAATAAGTGAAGTCAGTTGAGAGATCCATGTAGACAAGCTTGCTTGTACAGTCTGGCTCTTGCATACTGCACTTGATATTCATTCTGATCTCAGCAGGAAAGCATGTGTTTGCAGAGCTGGCTTGAGCTGCATAAAGTTAAACCTCTTTATTAAATCTTCTAGTTGGCACTAGTCAGCATCAACTTAAGTGTGCTAAAAAAATTATGTATGAAATCCAGATTTCTACAGTGGAGCACAGAACATGTTTTCTAAATCAATGTTTCCCCTAATTTACCTGTGGTGACTGGGATTGCAAGTTTTCCTGAGTCACATGAATTAAGACCCTGGGTTCTCTCCACCCCGCACTCCCCCAAACCTAGAGATTTAAATTTTTAACTGACTAGGGTTCCTGGAGTATAACAATTTACACTACTGGTATCACTTCGAATTCAAGTTTTAGATTTAACTCAGTCCATAGTTGAATGACATATCAAGTGCTGGATTAAGAGATGTAATTTCAACAAGCGAAGATGCATCCCCATATCTGAGCCTATGATTACCAAAGTGTAGCCTACTATAGTTAATTATGCCTACATAAGTTTATTTACTTCCTGCATCAAGCAGTTTTACATCAGACAGTAGCATCTAACTGAGCATCTCAGGAGCCTCAGGAGTATATGAACATTGAACAAGAGCGCCAGATATTCTCAAGTCATAGCCTTGCAATCCAGATGCTTTCTGCAACTGCAGTGCTGAGTAAGGGATTCTGTCTATGAAACAAGAAAGGCTGCTTTATAGAGTAGCTTTGCTTTCCCTCTGCCAGTTATTGATTTTGAGATCATTTCAGCATGAATTCAACATCGTTAAGAAACTTAAGATGATTTAGCTTGTATTTTATCACTGCAGCTATTTGCTTGAATAATGCTATGTTTCAAATGGGGTGTCACACACAGGAACAAAAGGCAGGAAACACCCACAAACACACAGAACCCTCAAACAGACAAGTAGAGAGGACAGTTAAGAATGGCGGGTCACATCTTCAGTTGTTGTAAATCAACACAGCTACAGATTTCAATGGAACTACACCAGTTTACAGTAGCTGCCCTGAAGAGACAGCAGCACTGAATTTAATTTGCTTGGCTCATCTTGGGGGCTATCACATTATTTAAAAAAGTTACAGATTTTGCATTTAAATTCACTTCACATTTACATTAAAAAGCTTATAAGAAGTTTTCCCCTTTTTAGAAATAATTGACGTTTTAAAGAAGATTATTTTGCATATCCTTGGAGCATTATTTCTACTTTATACGTATGAAAATCTGTTAATCTGAAGTTAAATGCCAGAATAAATGTGTCTGTGCAATATGGTTTAATTGCACCGTAATTAGCAGCAAGTTTTAGGAGAACTAATGCATGTGGAAGAAACGGGCCTAAGAAGTGCTTGCAAGAAGCATCCCTACTAGTTAGGTTAATGATAGAAGCACAAACTAGTTCTTAAATAACATAAAATCCACAAAAACATATGATTCTGAAAAAATGACTGTTGGCTGGAAGTTTAGCAAATCAGATTTAGCTGGGTATTCCATAGCTGTAACACATACAATACGGATAAAGCTAACCTAATTTTGCCATAAACTGTGAAGTGCCTTGCCCACATGCACAAATTAATATTGAAGTTCTTGATGATACTGAATCCAAAAAGGACTGCTGTACATTTTTTTCAAATAAACCCTGATTAATCAAAAATGAATTTCAAAACATGTAGCCCCATATAAAAGGAGAAACTAACAAACAGTCCAACAGAAGAAATCGCACCACTTCCTGTTAAAGTCTCTCTCACACATACGTTCATGAACACAACCAACTTTCAGAATTAACTGCCAGTTCCATGCTTGGGAATTTCTATCAGTAATCAAATATCCATTTTAGGCTCCACAGCTGGGGTCTGGCTGTTCAAATGCAGAATAGTAGTTGTTTAAGTAGTGTCAACATTTGAAAGTTAAGCCTATACTGTCAGAAGAACATACTCAACTATATACTGTAATCAAATCCATTTTTAAAGTGAAGCCTGTGCATTAAGCTGAATAAGGTCTGAAATTTGGGGATGCGGGCTTCATAAAACTACTAAATGGAAACAGTGCATTTTTAATGAAATAGCTTGGAGAGCACATGGGTCAACAAAGCAGTATATTTAATTTCAATGTTATACCTTAATGACAAAAGCTTTTTCTGAAAATGCACAGCATACGTTAGTGGCTCACTCAATCATGAAATAGCAAAATACATCAAAAATGACTTTAACAAAACAATGATTTTTCATATTTATGCCCTACTGGATTACATAATTTAGTGACACATGGTGAAGAGGTATAAATTTCACAACCCTTTAGGTTGCATGTTGTCTGCCAAGTTTAACAGCGACTGCTCGCTCTGATAGATTAGAGAACAGAAAAAAGTATTTTCTCTACTGCTTGCAGAGTGCCAGTCTCCCTCTCCAGAAGCATGAAACTGCTCCATTTTTCCATCACTAGGAGTGTGATTTAGATTAGTATTATGTTCACTCATGTACCTAAAAACTCAAATCTCACATTCTTTGTCTCCAAAGGGCAACTTTATTGCTAACCTACATATACTATGCTCCTTCCTCTTGTGGAAACTACTTCATGCAAGTATACAGAATTTACTGATATGCTGAAAATAAACAGTTGGCCAGTGAAGAACAGGTGAGACCCTTGGGGACAGCCCCCTGCCATGCCTAAAGATGCATCTTTACCTGTCTACATATATTTGAAAATCTGTCCCTATATGTCTATCTCTGAAGAATCCTGAGAGGTTGAAAGGTGCAGCAAACAGAAAACAAAGTCCTAATGCAATCCATGCCTGCTTGGTGTGGCGCTCTGTTCCCCTCTACTGGCACCTAGAGACTGATGAGTCTACTACAGCTTTAGCTAAGAGCCATGTGCCTTTTAGCTCATGCAGTAGACAGTAGAGGCTCATACGCTAAGCTTCACAGGTCCCAGATTCGATCCCACCTACCTATGACTGGGGTCTGGGGATGGGGACTATTAGCCAGGATGGGTAAGGAATGGTGTCCCTAGCCTATGTTTGTCAGAGGGTGGAGATGGATGGCAGGAGAGAGATCACTTGATCATTAACTGTGAGGTTCACTCCCTCTAGAGCACCTGGCATTGGCCACTGTCGGCAGAATGGACCTGTGGTCTGACCCAGTATGGCCATTCTTATGTCTGTCAGCGTTACAATAGCAGTTATTGTTCATAGCTAAATACGCTACGAAGTTCACTTACACTCTCCTGAAATTCAGATACAATATATGCACAAAGACAGTTACTAGGTCTACCCACATTCTTAGGGGGCTCTTGTTGTGCATTGAGTTTTTAGGGACAAGACAGGCTTTACAGAGGAACATCTCTAAGGTCTGCTCAGCTTTGGCAGCTAGCTACAGACTCTCTCTGCTCTCAGAGAACTTCCTGGCTGCTCCTCACTAGACAGAACTACAATAAATGTCTGGAGTTTGCATTCTAGAAATATATCTTCCCACAGGAGCGACACAACAGAGGGTGACAGGTGGCCATGGCCCTCCCATAGGCGCAGACTCCAGGGGTGCTCCGAGGCTGGAGCACCCACGGGGAAAAATTAGTGGGTGCTCTGCACCCACTGGCAGCCAAGCTCCCCTTCTCCCCCAGCCCACCTCCTCCTCCCCCCCGAGCAATGCTTCCTGCCTGTCCACTGCCAAACAGCTGTTTGGCAGCATTAGCATGCTCTGGGAAGGTTGGGGGGGAGGAGTGGGAACGTGGCGCATTCAGGGGAGGAGGTGGGGCAAGGGCAGGGATTTGGGGAAGGAGTTGGAATAGGGGCAGGGACGGGGACGGGACTTTGGGGAAGGGGTTGGAATGGAGATGGGGCCTGAGTGGGGGGTAAAGCACCCAGGGGAAAGAGGGGGAGTTGGCACATATGGGCCCTCCCACTTTCTACAGACTATAAGGGCGAGCGGGGGGTGGGCAGGGAAAAGGTGGAGAAGAGCAAAGGGGGGGTGGGACCTTGGGGGAAGGGGCAACATGAGGGCAGGTGGGGCCACAGTTCGGGCACCAGTGGTCCCCCCACTTTTAGGAAGTTTCTGCTGCTCCTGCCCACCAAGATAGCATTAGCAATGGATAGCTAGTAGAGGAAAAAACCAAACAGGTCAATTAATCCAGTCTTTTGCCAGGTAAAGATTGGAGTTAAGTTCCCCCCTTTCTTTAAGGATAATGCACCAGCTTGTTTCTCTGCGACACTGTTTTAGCACTACCTGTGAGTAAATCTAATTCATTTAGGAGAAACTTTACTTTGCAATGACACTCACAAAAGGCTTAGTTACAGTTAAAATCAAAGCATCAACTATAGACGCGTCTGCCTATAAAATCATTTCTGTGCAGTTTCCTGCATAACTTTAGCAAAAAAAAATCAATGTATGTAGCTCCCCACATTTATATGGCCTTTTGCTAAACAGAATAAGATATATTATATGTCAGGTCTTGAAGGCAAGAAATGTAATTGCCTCAGTAGGCCCCATTCTGATTTCAATGGGGCCACAGGTGCTGGAACTAGAGGTGATGGGGTGCTACGATCCCCCACCCCAGCTTGAAGTGGTTTCCATGATATACAGGGTTTACAGTTTGGTTCAATGGGTCTCAGCACCCCCACTATACAAATTGTTCCAGCACCCCTGAATGAGGCTGCACTGGTGTAACTGAGGACAACATTTGGACCAGTATTTTTGATTAAGCACACTTCATAGTGTTTGTTCACGAGGATGTACAACTCAGGGTAGAATAAATGATTAACCTTATTGAGTGATTTTATAAATAAATGAAATGTGCTTTTATGCTAATAATAGGAGCATATAAAAAAAAAAAACAACCAAACCGCTGTGAAATGCTTGGGTTAATGAACTGCATTTGAAGCATGAATATAAAATGGAAACCTTTTCCAAATCATTTTAACTATACACATTTTGGTCCCCGATGTGAAAAATGCAGCAGGAAATAATTTTGCAGAGATTTCCTAAAGAAATCCACATAGTAAAATAAAAATTAATCTACAGAGAAGTAGACACAATTGTCATAATGAATCATAAAAAAAGAAAAGCATCTGGTTTTATATCACAATATTTGCTCGGTTAAAATGCTGTGAATTGCTGCAGAGCTCATGTAGAGACATTAGAGTATTACACGTGTAACTCCCACTGGATTGGCATTGCAAAAACTTGTGTGAATGGATACAACAAAATAGGAAAGATTCTTGGACTGAATTTATGTCTTTTCATTTAAAGAGATGAGAGTGTGTTTACATTGCTGTTGCCTGTAAAACCCAAGATACTGAAAAGTAGAAAGGCTAACAAACATAGAAGGAAAATATGCAGCTGGATCTATTATTCTCACAGGGATCATCAATAAAATTTGATTTCCAGCCACAGAAAGGAGAACTGAGTCATTTGTGATCATTTCCATAAAAAGTTAGTGTAGATACAGAGACCAAAGTCTTGAGTCCATTGGGTTCAGTGGAGTTACTGCATATCTACACCAGTGTAACAGAGCAGAATCCATTCTAGAACATCTAATGTGCATATTGGTAAGTATATGGTGCTCATTGTAATATTTAATCTATAACTGAGGTAGATTTTTTGATAGACTATTTAACTAACAAGAAATTACATACTATAAACATTGTACTGAGACTGCTGTAATATAGCTGGTCACCATATTAATTAAAAAAATAAGTCGAAGATACAAAAATTGCACTTTAAGCATGAATCAAAGAACAAATGTGATCTAGTCCCAGATCCTGGGCTGGAATTCTGCTGCTCTGATGCGCAAAGTGCATTAAAGCCAGCATATCTGTCCCTAGGAGGATCATGCCAGAGAGTCCAGCTTACATGCATCATCTTAGTTGAAGTGACACAGTAGAACATGGGGAGAGATGTCATCACTTTAATAGTTATGACCCAAACTAATATTGCTCTTTCAGATCAATATCATCATCTGGAATGGTACACCCTAATGAACAGGGAGCCCAGCCAGTCTTCGGAGTGGTGGTGTAATGTACTTCCTTCAGCCAAACCCACTAACCAGATGTTCTGCCCAAGCTGTAATTTCTGAAGAGTCCTCAAGCAACACGTTCTTATAGAAATTATTCACCAGAGCACCCACCCCCAAAATAAGTTGGCTCCTAGTATTTTTTTTTATCATACAGTACATCTCATCCTTACAAATAATTTAGCCAAGATGTAAATTTCATGAAAAAAGCCACACTGCACAACGCAGAGACTGATTGTGATTAAAACAATATGTGTAAACCAAGGCAGCAAGCAATTGGTGACAAAAAATACAAGCACTGAGTTTGGTATTTACCACAAGTGGGGTATTTTCAAAGAAAAACACACATACATGTCCAGTTCCTCTTCTGCAGCTGAATATTCAAGTAGACAAATACCTTTATATTTAGGCACATTCTCTTACATAGCACAGATGGCTGTGTGAAACTGATCTAGCAATAAAACATTTCAAGTTCTGTTGTGATTTTGGTTAATTAATTCTAATTTTCTGTATAAAACAAAACTTGGTCTGGCATTTTGAAATAAACACATTTCTGTGAAGCAGAATCTAGGCTTAACGTCATGAGTAAATCATTGCAATTATCCTTGTTAAATGAGTCCTGGTGCAGTTCATGTTACTTGGGGAACAAAACAAAAAAGATTTTATTTATTTATTTATTTATTTATATTTGTTAACACCAAGAATGTGCTACTCACTTTCCAAAGACAGTTCTTGACAAAGATTTTGATCCTGCCTGCTCTCCTACTTTGACAGATCCCTGTACCCATGAGTGCGCATGGACCCCAATTCAAGACATTGCACAGACTCAGTGGAACAACTTGTGGATTGAGACCAAAGGCTGACGAAGGGTCTGGAAAAGAAATACAACATACAAGTAAAAAGGAGAGAGAGTTGATAGGCGCATGTCTTATATTACGTACAAATTGAATGACCAGACTGCAATCTACAGTCAGGAATAAATCAGTTCTGCACCAATGTTTCAGAATCAGAGTTCTGCGGTGCAACACACACTGAAATGGAACAGACTTCCTACCATACGTATTAAATTAATGTTAACAGCATTAAACAACAGAATGTTAGAACTATTTATGAGTAGGGAAGAGTAGTTTGCAGAAGTAGGCATAGTGCTTTGGTTTGGAGAAGGATCCACATAGTTATCCCAAATCTTCCAAACTTCTTCAGTTTGCAAAATTAGACTAGAACTATTGCTAAAATAAGCTTTCTTGAAAGATTTCCAGAGACTTTGTTTTCAGGTGGCCTCCCTTTAAATGCTCAGATAGCATGGTGATGAGTATGGTATAAAAACCTAGATAAGATTTGACAGCTAGATCTTGCATGACTGAGTCAAGGGAGTTTTATCAATTTCATAGACACAGAATCAAGGAACCATCAGAACCAGAAATACTGTAAGAAATAGTATTTCCTATAGCATTACAGCTCCTCTTGTTCTGGTTTGGAAATTGAACTGGAGAAATCTCAGACTACTATTCCCTTTAAGAGTAAACAGGAGCTTCAGGTTCTCATTTGCTGGAAAATAATGCCTTTAAGTTTGTTATCTCCTTGGTCCTTTAGACATCCAGATAAACTAAGCAGGTCCAACTGCATTGGAATCTTGGCATGTAGTCACTTAAAATACAGACACTTCCTAACTTGGTGTAAAATAGAAATATTTGCTTGAGAACAATTAGTACCTTAGCCCAACAAGGCTTGGCAGACTTTCCTAATTAGTTAAGAAAATGATTGAGACAGGCAGGCAAGCAGATTTTGTAAGGCATTCTGCTAAAATAGTTTGAACCACATACTTGGCTGCAGAAGCCAAATAACGTACGTCATTTTTTGCTATCATAACAGGTAGGATGAAAAAAAGACCGTATGGTACATGAGATTCAGAAGACTTCTGACAACCTGTAATGTAGCTCTTCTACACTCACTGTCTGAAGTCTGATGATTAAGTCATATTCTGTTAGGCTCTAGTGAATAACTGAATTTCTTTTGTGTTTCCTATTGTATACTGAGAGCCAAAGCTGAAAATATTCATTGTGAGTCATAGGCTGAGCCAGTTCCAGGACAATATTTGCAAAGCACTCATGCTGGGATAGCCAACTGTGCTTTCCTTCTCCAGGGATATTTTAACATGAGAACCATGCTCAATGGCAAACTGTGGGACCAGTTCACAGCATGTTTTGATAGGCTATACAACTTCCAGCCATATTTCCTTTCTGAGATCCTTCCAGAAATCAGTCTACTGGCCATGGATGGATAAGATAGTGGTGCTATGTAACTTCTTATACCAAGCCAGATTTCACAGAACTCTGTTTAATAAAGGTATTAGTGTCTAACTGGTTTTGTGTTTTAGTTAAACAATAATGCATTATTGTAATTAAATTAGGCACACTACATAGCTAAAGTTGTTAGACATACAGGCTCAATCTGGAACTCTCTGCCCATATCTGTATTAAATTATTTTCAGCGTAAGGAGCAACCCCGGAGAAGGTAAAGACAAACAATGCTTAAAATGCGGGCTTGAAATGTATTGGTAAAATACCAGCCAGACAAACCAAATTAAAATTGGTCTAATAATTTCTCAGATATTTAAGGACTGTACTAGAATTCAAAAAGTTAAATTTACAAAACTGTTATGTTTGCCAGCAACATTTACTTATTTCCCATGTCTACAGCTTTTATAGGTAGTCATATGGTCTTTTACACTTAGATAAAAACCTGGAAGTTCTTCCTGGGAAAGTTCCCAAGTCTAGACACCAGAAAACACATGTGTTTCCAATTATAAGAAACTATTACTATAGGACTAACATGAATCTCCTACATCAGCAATAAGTTGCCAATTATATCACATTCCACAATAATCCCTCTTACTATAACTAATTTATGCAATGCTTAGCTTTGAAAACCAGTAAAAATATTAGACCCTGACATTACAGTGAACATTTGAACCCAATATTAGTTTGGTAAGGGAAACAAACTATAATGAACTGGGCCAACCAGAACTATAAATTATACAAAATAAAGAGCTCAATTGTGCAAACACTGCTGATTTCAGTCACAATAGTAAGTACTACATTGAGCAGCGTATGTAGGATTGGGCCCTGTATCATTCAGTTGCGTACACTGTGAAAGACTTCACAAACAGGTAATTAATGAATTACTTCTTCTCTTACTAAAATTACCTAAGAGCCTGATGATATTTCAACAAGGTTTTGGTAGAACTGGACAAAAGTTAGTGTGATATAAAATACCAGAAGTTGTGTGTTTTATTTTTTAATTCATGTTGGGTTGGGTTATTCTTTTGTTTTTTTTTTTTTTTTTACCAACTTGATTTGATTTAGCAATCCTAAAATTTCAGTTTTCATGAAATTTTGAGATGGGATAGAGGCTTATAAATAAAAAGGAAACATACACTTCTGTGGGAAAATTTGCAAGCATGAAAATTCCAAGAGCCATTTTTGCTCAAAAAGGTCACACTGTGAAAGGATTAGTGATGATATCTAAAAGACACATACTCTAGAGAATTAAACAAGAGGCTAGGAACCAGGAGGACAGAGTTTTCCCCCTTCTCTGCCATTGACTAGTATTAATTGTATAGCGGTTACACTTAAAAACCTCAGTTGCTTTAGATAACCAAACAACAACATTAGCTTAACATTTGTAGTATTCTATATACTAAGTAAAGTGAGAAAGTTGAGTCTGGGAAAACCGAAAAATGCATAAGTATGACCACTGTACTTCACAGTTCTCAAGCATTAGTAAGTTTTGGAAAATCATTATCATTAGACCCATTTTACAGGAGGGAAAACAGACTTGGGGAGGTGAAGTGATGCATCCAAAATCGCATGGCAACCTAGTGTAAGCATTAAACCTCACATATCATGGCGCCAAGGCCAAAATCTATGCCAGAATACCATAATGCCTCCCAGGAAGGAGGCAAGCTTTCTGAGCCTCAATAGCCTAATCTTTGAAATAGGGACAATAATACTTGGTACCTGGCTACAGACATATTAAGTGCTATATAACTTCAGATTTTGCCTATAGTAAATATAATTGCTCCAATGATGAAACAAGACAGAGTAATCCCCTTTGTATCCTCCTTATTCTCTTTTGTTGGGGACACTCACAAAAGAAAGAAAATCTCAAAGAGAAACAAAATTCTCCCCATTTTTCACTTTTTACATTATGTTTTGAGTAGTAATAACCAACTTGGCATATTTTGGCAAATCCTGTGTATTGTAATTTATGACTAATCATATTGTTTGACCATAAAGTACATTATCCTAGAATTACTTCTACAGTATAATTATATGTTATATAACAGGGAGTATGACTGGGTAGGATTTTAATCTTTGTCACCCTTTCTTTCAGAGGTCTGAAACATGACTAATGAGACTCACTCTCTCTGTAGTCTTATACTACACCCATGCCATAGTATCTTAGCCCCTTCCATATGACATATGTTATCTTCTGTTATTTCTATAAGAAACAAATGAAAAGGGGAAAAACTTTATCGGGGCATTTTTGTTAAACCTCAAGAGAAATTTAATAGGTGAATTCTTGAAAAGCTTAACTAAGGAACTTTTATTTCTACTGCTAAATAAATGTCTGAAACACTCAAATGCAGTAACTGTCTGTTTCCTTAAAGGATTTCTTCTGAGTCTCATGTATAGAAATTCAGGATGGTCATAACTTTAATTCCAGAAAGAGTTCAGAAGCAAATGGTTTGCTGCCTAGATGGAAAAAGTATTGCTATGACTGAGTTTTCCTTCCTAGTTACTGAAGGAAACTTGGTCATTGAGACAAAAGAGTTCAGCTCAGTGGTGACAGGGGTGGAGCACAAATTTCCTTCTGAATTAACTGCAGCTAGAATAAAGACGCCCTTTTATCCCAGAGGATCTCAAAGCTATTCTCAAGATAGAACATCCACCTAAACCAGCACAACAGCCATACAATGCACAGCACTCAACACAATGGAGGGAGGAAAGGGAAATTTTGGTCAACGACAATGGGGCAAAGCACTACCCTTACAAACTGTTGCCTGATTTACTGATTATAGCAAATCCCTTGTCCCGCGCCACTTCCCGCAGCCCCCATTGGCCAGGAGCGGCGAACCGCAGCCAGTGGGAGCTGCGATCGGCCAAACCTGTGGACCCGGCAGGTAAACAAACCGACCCAGCCCGCCAGGGGCTTTCCCTACACAAGCGGCGGCCCCAGTTTGAGAACCACTGATATAATATAATATAATATAATATAATATAATATAATATAATATAATATAATATAATATATTGTTTGAAGTACAAAGGGGATAAATCTCAGCTCATGAACAAGAGTTGGTGCACATCCACTTTCCTTTGTGGAAGTGGTGGACTGGGTAATAAATTCATACCGGTCGGGTTCTGACCAGGGGTCTTAGGCTGGGGAACTGAGAGTATTTTGGCTGTAGCTTCTATACTTTCATGAGTGGCTGGCCAGAGCATTCATGAACACAGCTGGGTGTGGCCCCTGCATGTGGATGTTGGTGTGAGTGCAAGCTTGGAGGGTTTTGCAGCTTGTCACAACATCACAGTGCAAGAGGGAACCCAGATTGGTGAGACAAAGGGTTTAGCTGTACCTCAGTTCCAGGTGGCACCCGGGGGGAGGGAGGGAGGGAGGGAACGGATCCATCACACCCATATAAAAATCTTTTAAATTTATTTTCATAATTCTTCACTATGCTGCATAGTACAGTACCTTCTAGTTTCTGCAATCACTTGTCACTCAAACACTTACCAAACAAAACTAGAAAAGTGTAGATGGAAATGAATTGTTTCAGCAAGCAATGAATCACAGATTTTCTTGATACCTGGTGCAGATTTAAATACCTATAATATCTATAACTTTTCAGTGTTAATTTCAGACTAAGTTGAATGTAAATTCATACCCCATAATTATAAGTGTGAAAATTTTGGTGACAGCACATTAGTCTATTTTTTTCACTTTCTTAATTACTTACTTTGTAACACAGTTGTATTACTGTACAACCTCAGCCTTTAGCAACTTCTAGAAGTAACATTTTGTGTGAAGAACACAATGCTACTTAAGACTTTTTTTATTAAATCTATCGAGTGTGAAGACAACTTGGTTCAGTATCAAAGAATGAGGGAAATTCACACTATACTGAGAAAATTGTAGCATTGGATTTAGACTAATCATGCTCTCTGTGGGTCATCTGCAAAAGTAGAAGGTCTTCGCTTTTTGATACGCCTGGGAGTTATGCACAATTACACCCTGATCCTGCAAAAGGTACACAGGTGCTTTCACTTCCTACACACATCAGTGGGACTACTCAGTCTTTGCAGAATTGGGGTCTTAGAGAGGGGGCCTCTACCTCTGTACAGAGAATACAGTCGTGAGAAGTGGTCACAGTAATGATTCTTATTATTTCTTGATATTTATACAAACTCTATTACCATCTTGGCCACAAACTCCATCCATCCTGTGCACTGAATAAGGCAAGCATACCTTATAAAATAGCAGGAGATCATGTAATTAAAGATGATATCACAATGTACCAGGGGAGCAAATTAACGTTGTATAGCCTCCTTAATTCTGGTATTTTTGAACTTTTGAATGCTGGACTTTGCAACTTCTGTTCTTTTAACATATTCTCTGTGTGTAAAATGTTAATATATATTAGTCCATTGTGCCTTTGAGTAAGTTTATTTACTTTTAAAAATGTAAATTAAAGAGGCTATAGTACTGAGGTTTAAACACTAGTTGTTGAACATGAGAAATACTGTTTGCACACACAGCAGCATGCACATAATACAGCAAATCCTCACAACCAATCACTGATACGACAGAAAGAGCAATTAAAGTCAATCAAGCCAATAATGCTCACAATAAAATTTCTGAGTAGGCCGTAACACAATAAACAGCATCAGCTGAAGAAACCAGTTGTGTCAAATATTCCCTGGATTACAGATCCCTGAGCAGCATACATACCAATAACAGACAGAAGCAGTTTATAACATAACCATTATTGTAGCAACCTTTTCAGACTCTTCACACCATCCAACCAGCTGCTTTAAGAGGACACATTTTTCTGCATTTCAAAGTCAGGTTGGATTAATAATCAACCCACATCAAAGGTATTTGCAAAAATAACCAAGGGTGAAGACAACTTGAAACAGACTATTTAAAACTGAAACACTAGTAAAAGAATTAGATAGGATTTGAAGGCCACAGTTTCTCAAATGTCTAAATATTTAATATGACATGTATGATAATTAGTAATTTAATTGAAATCAAGTATCTTGATAGGATGCCATGAAGAAGGGTCAGTGACATAGCAATTTAATGTTTGAGAGGCAGGTGTGATGAAGATGACCACTGTGATTCAACAACAGTTTCAGAAAAAGAACGAATGCTATCGAGGGTTCATTTTTGGTGACTGAAAGACGTCAACTACTTCCAAATATGGTGAGTTGTGTAGACCCATTTTCCAACCCCAGCCTCCATTGGAAGAAATGAAAAAGAGAAAATAAATTGACCGCCACAAACTACGATGTTGGGGCTGCACATCGTAGGTGGGCAAGAGGAGGTGTGGCCCCATGATCAAGAGGCGAAATCGTTCAGAGAAAGGGACTGGATGAATAGACTTGAAGAAAGGTTGTTGTTGAACCACAGGGATATTTTTCTTCTGCTAAACTAGGCTTCTCTCCTCACCCCATCACAGTTATTACTGAACTGTTTTATTTCTCTCTTGCTCTCAAGAGTAACACCTGTAATCTTACTGAAAAATCAATACAAAAACCCTCTAAAAAAAGAAAAAGTAAAAAAAGAAAGTCAATTGTTTTACATACTTAGTATTCAGAGGGCCAGGAGTTGACAGTATCCCCAGCAGAACAGTGAATGCCTTGTAAGCCAGTGCTAGGAAGAGGACAGTAATCGACAACAGTTAAGGCAGGCCATAAGCCAGGGAAATCAAGCATGCATGGGAATGGTCCCATACTCCTACCATCTCATGCTCATTTAAATGATACAAGAATCTGGTGGCACTATTGTAGAAAAAATTGTCATTTGGTGACATCATCATTTCCTTATTCTCTGCCCCAAGCCACAGTTAAAAGGAGAAGCTGGAAGAGATACTTGAAGCCATCTCTGTCCAGCATCCAATGTTATGTGGGACGCCACAAACTTTGATGCATTTGGTAGAGGCGGTGCAACTCACCTACCTCACCATCTCTGGGCTGTTCCTTTGACCCTTCATAGCTAGCTGCCTGTCCTGCATGCATATTACGAGCTGCAGGGCTCAAGCAGCTACATGCACACCTTCCAGGTTGGTGCATGCAGGGCCAACTCAGCACACTTCTCCCACTACTGTATCCCTCATCCTTCTTGCTACTACATTCACCCATCCTACACCATTAGTGGGCCTGGGCTATCTCTATTCACACACCTGTCCTCTTTTCCCTATGTTCCTGCCAGGAACTGAGCTGGGCCCAAAATAAATCTAAATTGTCTGTTGTGGCTGTGCCACTTGGCAAACCAGAAGGTGAGGGCGGGCAATGGATTTGGAGAAGGGGAAAGGAGGACTCAGCGGAGAGAAGGAACACAGAAGAGGATGAGGGAGAGGCACAGCAATTGGCAATGGAAACCAAAAACTGCAGGAAAATTATGTCCTCTCATTTCCAGGGTTACATCGCTCGCTGCAGCAGTGGGAGATATACTTGAAGGAGGACAGGTGTGAAAATGAGAAATAGTTCTATCCAGTTGTCCCCCACCGCACCCTGCACCAGATTCAGCTACCAGATGCCAGGTGGCACCTCAAAGTAAGTGTAGCTTGAATGTTATTTTACTGAAGCAAGTGTGGTATGTAATATAACAACAGAACTATTTCACATTAGACATTTTTAAGTAACCATCAAAGATGCTACAGAACACTAACACCTCCTCCATAGGCCAAGATACACTGTCATGTTTAAAATCTTGGGCCAAATTCTCTTTCCACTTCCAGTGGTGTAAATTTGGAGTAGCATCACTGAAATCAGTGGACTTACTCCAGATTTACACCACTGCAATTGACAGTAGAATTTGGCCTTTGTGGTTTTTAAAAAGAATAGCAGCATTTGCTCAATTTTCTTTTTGCCACATACAAAGTGTATTTGAAAACACAAGGGGGGATGTTTTGCCTTTTTTTATGTTGCTGTTGGTGGTGGTTTCCTTTGTTTTTGTTTTGCTGATTTTGACTCATGGGCAGAGATAGCTGTGAAATATCTACAGGGTAGGAAGCCATTCAAGGGTCTCAAAGCTGCAGCCAAGGTAAACCCCAGAGAAGTGGATAAACACATTCTGTGGCTGGGATGTTAGAGAACATTTAGGAGCCAGAGTATTTAAGAGTCAGTGTTTAGAAAGGCATTTTGAAGATGAAAAGTACCATGGGAGTGCAAAGAGTGGGTCCAATCCCACAAAGAATTATGACCATGCATCTAGCTACTGCCTTTTGGAGAGGTAACTCTTTGCTGGCTCAAATGCTTTTACTGTGTCTATTCCTGAAGATTTATGGATGACTTTTGCTCCCACTGTATTGTGATACCATGTGTTAAGCTGCAGAACTGTGGCAGTCAGAAGGCAATCAGCAGCATTTTTATATCTTACGAGTGGGGATTTGGTGGGGGGGGGGGGTTTAAGCTTTTGACCCACCGGAAGTGCAGTATTTGGAAACGAGAGCTGGTAATACAATGTGACAACAGCCCTAACAGTGCTCCAAAAACCTGCAAAACCACAGAACCTCACCCCACCCACGTACATCTGCAACACTCAGATGCATTCCACCCTAAAAAGGTGGGGAAGACGCAGGCTAAAAAGAGGAAACTTTGTGGCGCGATCCAGCTCCCATCAACGTCTATGTAAGCTTTGCATTGGACTTTAAAGGGAATAGAGCTGAGCCTTTATTTGGGTTCCCTGCAACACAGAGGATTTGCTAAGAGCAATAAAAGTGGAACAGCACTGATACAACAGGGGACATAATATAATCAGGGATAATTTGTGACCTAAAATGAGGAACAAAATGGGATAAATGTTGAATGGGTTGCATGGCACATTAGATGTGCCCCTCATTAATGGTAATGGGATTTGTGTCTCTGATTTGCCCTGAAGTGCACAGAAAGAGCTATCCCAATGCATTTCAGCAAAGTACATTTTTCAAGTTGTAGGCAAGAGAAGAGAAGCAATGGCTGCAAGGCCTAAGGTTATATGTGCCATCCATCTATCAATACAGCAGCAACAGGAAGAGGAAGAGGGGGAATTGGAAAAAGAATAAGGAATAAGTATGAGGCAGAAGACAAATGTGATATAAAAGGGGACAGTGCAGTTTATGGAATTAACTTGAGACAGTAAGAATGGTAAATAAGGAGAGGCAGAGAGTGAAACAGAGAAGGCTGCCATGCCACAGCAGTGACACTCAGTTTTTCAGCAATTAAGGAATAAGGGGTCAATTGAGGCAGTAAGAGAAAGCACAGCTAGCTACTGACAGAAGAGACAGACATTACAGACAAGATAAATGAATGATTTGTCCCAATGGTAACAAGGAAGGATAACTGACTGAATCCTAAGACAGAGAGAGATCCTCCAAAAGGGAGGAAAGTAAAATCGGAGTGTGCTCAAGGTCTCGTGTAATAACAACTGATGGTTTACTAAAGAGAGACATGGCAGCCTGGCCAGAAAGGAATCACCTTCCAAAGTTGTTTGATTGGGGCTGGAGAAGTAAAACCTGTATTTGCAACCCTGTTTAGATCTGGGCCTAAGGAAGATCAGACCTATAGTAAAGAATGCAGGTCTCAGCTTCTCCATGTCTGGATTTAAAATGTCAGAGATAAATTAAAGATAGAGGGTGATTAACTTTGTGAATGAGTAGTTTAGCTCCTGGCTAAACCAAAACTCTCCTCCCCTTCCTATGTAAGTCAAGCCTCAGTGAAAAATACAAAATCTTCACCCCTCGGTGCAGGGGTTCACCCTCTACCGTTCCTTCGAAGCTTCTGATGAAATGGGGGGAATGTGGAAGCAGTTTTTCAATGTACAGCAGCACTATACAAGTTTAGGACAGAGAGAAGAATACTGTGTCCAACAGAAAAATCCAAGGAGAATTTAAGTAGGAAGATTTTAATGACCTCAGTTGGAATTTAACCAGGACACTAGGTTAACACCCCATCTCTCATGAAAAGAGACCTGGGATCTTAAACTATAAATTGTGGAAACCATCATCTGAAAGATGGCACATGGTGCCTCTTAGCTCTTTGCCAGGGCACAGATTCAATACTAATTCAGGGAGGGGAGTATCACTTAGTGAATCACCAGCATTGCTTACCACAGCACCAAGATGTGCTTTGGGAGTCTCTCATTTAAAGTACTGATCCAGCTTGAGCCTGGATCATTGCACAAGATAGTATGAGGATAAGATGGAGGGGAGGAAGAGTGAAAAGCTAAGGGCAAGAGCAGACATACCCGAGAGAATGTGTGAATTAAAAATCAGACAAACCAAGCTCCAGAGATGAAATTATTTCAATCTAGATTCACAAAACTCAGAGTAGAATGAATTACAAGTAGAAGAACAGTGGTTCCTAATGATACTTTGGACAGGAAAGAGGTACCAAGGAGGAGGGAAGCAAACATAGCTCTAATTACTGAGAGAGAGAGTCTAGGAAATTGCAGACTAGTAAATCTGACCTTGGTGATAGGCAAGGTCATAGACACATTAATAAAGGATGAGATCACAAACCATCTGGAGAAATATGAGCTGATAAAATTAGCTTCAAACTGTTTAAGAAAAAAAAATATCTTCCCACAAATGTGATGGAATTTTTGACGAGATAACTCAGAAGAGGCACAAGTAAAGCAGTGAGAACATAATCTTCTTGGATTACAAAACGGCATTTGAAACATTACTGTAAAAAGATTAATACAGTACAGAATGCTAGGAAGACATGGAAGATGTCTGGCTAGCTCTTGAATGGCTAATGCTTGAGCTAGCAGACAGAAAGCAGTTTGCAATTAAGGAGGAAAATGAAACATAAGACTACATCAGTGAGAGGAGGCCGGGCTTCATGCCATCCTACAATCACCACAATGGACACCACACAGAGCAGGAGTCCTCCTTTTGGGGGATAAAGCCAGCACACAGGCCTCCCCCCACACTTAAGACACCAGCAGGAAAGCTACCCAGGGCACCAGGCTCCAGACTCCCCTGCCCCCAACTCCCTAGATATCACATGGAGAAAGAGTCCACCTCTCTGGGGGCAGAGCCAGACCCAGGAAGAGAAAGACTGGACCTGTGGCTACTGGAGTAGCAGGCAACCCTGAGAGTGTTTCTGGGGTCAGGAATGACACGGGTGAGCTTCTTGCTTGTTGAAGGAAGAGTAACTGGTGCAGGCAGGGAGGTGTTTGGAGGAAGAGAGGTTTGGGGTGGAATATGGCATGGAGATGAATCGGTTTGACTAAGATTTGTGGGTTTAAATTTGAGAGAAAAATGTACACATTGTTAAAATGTGTGTGTACATTTAATAGATGTGTGGTGTAAAATACCATACATATATTGCTAAAACATCAAGGCAGGCCCATAAAGCTGAGTAACTACATTACCTTATTATTGTAACCTGTGCCCTCCCTACCAGCCTCTCTCTCTCATTTCCTGCTGCTCCCATTATTTGTATAACAGTAGTGCCTGTAGGTGCCAACTGAGATTGAAGGAGTCATTGTGTATGTCTACACAGTAAATAAAAACCCACAGCTGGCTCGGGCGGTGGGGTGGTTTCATTGCTGTGTAGACTTCCAGGCAGAGTGGGAGGGTCCCAGAGCTCTGCTCCAGCCTGAGCCCGGAAGTCTACACAGCAATGAAATAGTCCCATAGACAGAGCCCCCAAGCCTGAGTCAGCTGGCGTGGACCAGCTACAGGCTTTTCTTTGCTGGGTAGACGTACCTATTCTGCTCTTACAAATACATAGTAAGGCCCTTCCCCAAAGAGCTTAGTCTAAATAGACCAGACATTCAAAAGATAGGAAGGAAAATAGACACAAAGAAGAAAAGTGACATACCCAAGGGCACATAGCAGGTCAGTGGTGGAGCTAGGAACAGAAGCCAGGTCACCCAAGTCTCAATTCAGTGCCTTATCTATTAGACAGCACTGCCTCTCCTTTACCTACTTGTACATCATGTCACAATTAGATTAGAAGCTCTTCAAGGCAGAGAAATATCTATGTTATTTTTCTGCGACCTGCCTAGCTAACTTAGGGCACTGAATAAATAATACTACTCTTCAGTGTGTACATCATTCAACACAGGTATGCAAGTTTGTAGAGGATGCTAAACTGAGTGAAACAGCAAATTATGTGGAGGAAAAAAAGGATCAATTCCAAATTTACCTGGCAGGTTAAGACTGGAAGATAGATTCATGCATTTGAACAAACATGGGTGTAAACAATTTTTGTAAAACATAATGGGCCCAACTCACTTGTGTGATGCAACTTCTTTGCACTGCTCTGGTACAGCAAAGCAGTCTCAAAATCAGGTTAACTGCTCTGAGAATTCCCCACATGCAGGGGAATCAGAGTGGCATGTGGCTGCATTAGCAGCTCCTACACTAGCCTCCCCCTGGCTACTGGTACAGGTAACATGACTGGGTGAAGAGAGGTGTGGCAGGGCACTCCAGTCCCGGTGCTGGGAGTAACCCAAGTAGCCAGACATATGCTGGAGCAACTTTTAGGCTTCTAAAAGCCCTGGGTTTGAAGGAGCATAAAAATGGTTTAAAGTCAGCTTTTCTCTCTGCCCCCATTTGGACAAAATAATCTGGACTATGGAGAGAGAAAGTATACTAAACAGGCAAAATATGGTACAGCGCTTCAAAAAGCAGTCTGGTTGCCATCAAGAATGGCAAATAGAATGTTGGCATGTGCTTCAACTTATGGACACACACACACAAATCAAGAAATAATATTTTATTATTCTCCAAGGGATTTATCATCATAGGTCAACTTCAGACTAATACACCCAGTTATGCAGAGGAGAAAAGGTGCAGCAAGGGTAACAATAATAATGAAAGGGCAAAGAATATTAACTTTTGTGAAAAGAGGAGTTTTACTGCATGCAGAAAAGAAGTTTAGTCATCTCCCAGGTGTTAATTCAAAAGTTCTGTAGATAAAGAAAATGATCTGAACCAATGATAAGTCCCAGGACTTGTGACTGTGGAGTAAAAATAAGAAAATATTTTCTACAGAGGTGAAACATCCTCAAGATTACTAAAAAAGGTTCCAGAGGTGATCCCGGCAATTACAGGGCAATAAGTCTAACTTCAGTACCCGGCAAATGCATTGAAACTATAATAAAGAAGAGAATTATCAGACACATAGATGAACACAATTTGTTGGGGAAGAGCCAACGTGATTTTTGTAAAGGAAAATCATGCCTCACCAATCTACTAGAATTCTTTGAGGGGGTCAACAAGAATATGGACCAGGGTGATCCAGTGGATATAGTGTACTTAGATTTTCAGAAAGCCTTTGACAAGGTCCCTCACCAAAGGCTCTTAAGCAAAGTAAGCTGTCATGGGATAAGAGGGAAGGTCATGGATCAGTAACTGGTTAAGATATAGGAAACAAAGGGTATGAATAAATGGTCAGTTTTCAGAAGTGAGAGAGGTAACTAGTGTTGTCCCCCAGGGGTCTGTACTGGAACCAGTATTGTCCAACATATTCATAAATGTTCTGGAAAAAGGGGTAAACAGTGAGGTGGAAAAATTTGCAGATGATAAAAAACTACTCAAGATAGTTAAGTCCAAAGCAGTTACAAAGGGATCTCACAAAACTGGGTGACTGGGCATCAAAATGGCAGATGAAATTGCAATGTTGATAAATGCAAAGTAATGGACATTGGAAAACATATTCCCAACTATACATATAAAATGATGGGATCTAAATTAGCTGTTAACCCTCAAGAAAGAGATCTTGGAGTCACTGTAGATAGTTCTCTGAAAACATCCGCTCAATGTGCAGCAGCAGTCAAAAAAGCTAATAGAATGTTGGGAGTCACTAGGAAAGGGATAGATAATAAGACAGCAAATATCATATTGTCTCTATATAAATCCATGGTATGCCCACATCTTGAATACTGCATGCAGAGCTGGTCACCCATCTCAAAAAAAAAAGATATATTGGAATTGGAAGTGGTACAGAAAAGGACAACAAAAATTATTAGGGCTATGGAACAGTTTTCATATGAGGAGAGATTAATAAAACTGGGACGTTTCAGCTTGGAAAAGAGACGACTAAAGGGGGATATGATAGAGGTCTATAAAATCATGAATGGTATGGAGAAAATAAATAAGGAAGTGTTATTTACTCCTTCTTATAACACAAGAACTAGGGGTCACCAAATGAAATTAATAGGCATCAGGTTTAAAACAAACAAAAGGAAGTATTTCTTCACACAGTGCATAGTCAACCTGATGAACTCTTTCCCAGAGGATGTGGCAAAGGCCAGGACTATCACAGGGTTCAAAAAAGAACCAAATAAGTTCCTGGAAGATAGGTCCATCAATGGCTATTAGCCAGGACAGGCAGGGATGCAAAACCATGCTCTGAAGTATACCTAGCCTCTGTTTGCCAGGAGCTGGGAATGGGTGACAGGGGATGGATCATTTGATGATTACCTGTTCTGTTCATTCTCTCTGAAGGACCTAGCATTGGCCACTGTTGGAAGACCAGGATACTGGGCTAGATGGACCATTGGTCTGACCCAGTCTGACTGTTTTTATGTACTTAAGTAAGCAGTTCTTAAGGAGCATGTGCAGGGGAGTTTTCAAATGCGGTGAATTTTGGATGCTCAAGTTATGGATACTCTGGAATTTGGGGGAAGTTTCAAAGCTCAGGATGTACAGTGCAAGAATTCTGAAAATTTGGACCTGTCTGGGTCCCCTGACTGCAACTGAGCACTCATCCACTGGGACTTTCAAAAGACAGTTGTCCCACCAGCTACTAATAGAGCTGATCAACATTTTTCAACTACAATTTTTTCAGTCATTTTTCATGACTACATTTACTGGTTTTTGGCCAATTCATAGAGTGACCAAAGTTTTTCAAAAATTTCAAATTTTTCATAATTTTTAAAAATGTATTTACATTCCTCAGTCAGCTCTAGTTGCTAAATGCCCAGGTGTCCCTACCTTGTTCTGGGCCCCAAACCAGGCAAAGTCTGTGCACTGCAAACTGCAGAATAGGTACAACCCACACAAACGTGGGAAATAGCCAAGATATCAGATATTCAGGTCAGGAGCAGTAATGCCTCACATCATTCATATTATGCCTGTTTGGGCTAGCTGCAGGAGAGGGGATAGGTTTTAGAAAATACCTGTGAAACAGAGCAAGATGTAGTCTACTTTTCTCCAATAATACAGTGCTGGAACCAGAAGACCAGAGAATAGTAGGAGCTGCCAAATTACGGACTGCTACACTGTGTGGGGAGGACATAAAAGAAGGCCTAGCTGGGACCACCACCATCATCAGTACCCAGGACTGTGTAGGGAAGTACCGCCTCTGCCACTCCCCAAATCTGGGGGCACTAGGACTCAAGTGGTGCCTCCCTCCCCCCACCATGTGGTCTTGGGGAAAAATTGCAGACAGGAATCAGCCGGAGACTCCAGCTGGTAGGAGCTGCTGGAAGCAGCCCAAGCAGTGACCACTGGACATTGACAACTTTCTACTGTTTTGATTGGACTTTTTCTGCTCTGTGCTGACTGGCTGTTTGAAAGTCCAACCCTCTTCTTCACAGTCTCTACTACACTAGGGTTACCATATTTCAGTAAGCAAAAAAGAGGACGGGAGGAGCCCCGCCCTAGCCCCGCCCCTGTCCTGCCCTAGCCCTGCCCTAGCCCCGCCCCTGCCCCACCCACTTCCCGCCCCCCTCAGAACCCCCAACCCTCCCCCCCGCTCCTTGTCCCCTAACTGCCCCCCAGGACTCCACCCCCTACCTAAGCCTCCCTGCCTCTTGTCCCCTCACTGCCCCCTCCTGAGACCCTCCCCCCATCCTAACTGGCCCCCTAGGACCCTACCCCCGTCTCTTGACTGCCCCATCCAAAACCTCCATGCCCCTTCTCTGATCCCCTGGCCCCCTTGTTGTTGTCCTTCGCCTAATGTCTCTGTGAACTTGCTCAGGAAGGACCCGGATGCTATTTTTAGCTCAAAAATCCGGACATGTCCGGGGGAATCCGGACGAATGGTAACCCTATACTACACTCCACACCTGTCTTGCTTCTCCTCTTCTCCCTTGCCCTGTCCCCTCTTTCCATTCAACCCCACTTTTCTTTCCATTTAGATTATCCTCTCCTAACTAAACCCAGCTTCCTCCCAACGCAAAAGAAAATAATTATGAAACTAACCTGACATTTGCTCCCATCACATTGTTCACTCTGTGTCTTGTACCCCCTCTCTCTCACCCTGTAGGTGTCTTGTCTATTTAAATTGGAGGCTCTTCAGAGCAGGGACTGTCTGCTTTCTGTACAGCACCTACCACAGTGGGGCCCCATTCTTGGTTGGTCTTTAGGAACTATCATAATAAACATGATTATCAATAGTAATAATACTGGTACAGTAATTCTAACCCAGATTAAACCAGCTAGTACCTGGTGACAGCCTGATCTGGCAAGATTTTAGCTTACGTACCATACCAGATAACTGTAGATAAGCTTCTGAACAGACACTCTGGAGATTTTGCTCATCACTAATGAAGAGTGCTTACCTTTTCCTTGTTGCAGATTGAAGAGTACTATATAGGATTTGAATTTTATGAAACTCTGGTTCCCTGTGGTGAGTATTTAGTTTTACCAAAGATTAATTTGGCATCTAGAATGTAACAATATGGATTTAATCACCTGGAAAAGAGCCAGAGGCTTTTTTGAGGTCCCCAAACTCCCTCATTTGCAATAAACAGAAATTGGATTTAATAGCTCCCCTTTCAGTCAGGCAACATGTTTAGCACCTAGGGATACTCGGATTGTGCTTACCACAGCAAAAGATGCAGTACATCTTCATAACATGTACCGCACTTAGGAAAAGACCTATCCCACAGTAGCAACATCAAGGGAGAGAAAACGCCGCGACTGCAATGAGTTTCCAGCTTGTATGAAGCAGGATATTCCATAAAGAGAAAGAAATTCTGCAATGTCAAAAACAACAAATTCAAACTATTTGCACCAGGAGTAAAGATGCAGTCATTTTGCGTACCATAATAAGCTTAGCCGTAGCCCTCCAGGCATCCTTTTAGAATATGTGTGAACAGTCTTCGATATTAGCTACCTCACACATCTCTATTGAAGCAGGAATAAAATAAGTGATCCCATTTTAGGGCTGTATGCCAATAAAACATGATAAACATTTTCATAGTGCCCTCCTCCCCCACACCTTTTTTTTAAAGCAGAGCCAAGAAAAACATCAATAGGAGTTGAAATTAAAAATCAAATTATTTTGGATCAAGAATTCTGATTTTATGGAATTAAATTCTGTTTCCTTGCACTGCTTGCATGCACAGACTGTACTACTTATGCTGACATGTCCACCAATCTTTGTTTAATCGTTGACATTACAAGCACTTCTGCTTTTTTAATTACAAGGCATTTGAAAATTGGTGGCAGGGAACCTGACACTTTCATTTACCCATGAATTTGTCATCAATGCAAAGTAATTTATTTCAAGATCATTCCTGGAAATAAAAAATGAAAGAAAGAAAAAACAGAAGTCCTGATTACTGAGCTGGTGAACTAGCACCACGCTTTAATTACAGTTTCAAACTAAGTCTGTAAAAGATCTTAACTACAGACAAGCTTCTGTCAGGCATTAGGAGTTTTTTAAAAGTTTTCAAGATGTAAGTTAAATTATCTGTGATAAGCTATAAAAAGTCTGTTGGAAACCTTGTGGTAGAAAAGAAAAAATATTGGGTAAAATAGGAGAAATTACTTTGTCAGTCTTGACTGAATCTCCCCTCATTTTCTGTATTACCTAAGATTAAAACATTTATTCTGATTTTTGCATTAATACACTCACACCAGCCTTCTGAACATTATTTTCCTGGGATACAAAGCACAGATACATAAAAGATTTCTTTTCAATTTCTGTGGTTTCTTATTTTGAGAGAGAGAGAGCGAGAGAGACTGACTTTCACACTGTATAAAATATTCAAATATGTCTTAACTTAAGCAACAACAACTGGCTATTTCCTGGTCTTGATCAGAGCAAGAGTTATATGCAACGTATACAACACCTTTTATCAGAGGATCTCAAAGTAGTTAAAAAACACCTCAAACCTTTTCGCCCCTCACTGAGGCAGGGAAGCACTATCCCTATTTCATAAATGGGGAACTAGGTCAAAGTGGACTCGATTTGCCTGATATCACACAGTAAATCAGTGACAGGACAGGGAATAAATATTAGAATTGCCGGGCCCAGGCTGCTATCAATAGATGATACTCCCTTCATGAGTACAGTGCCCAATTAACTCACTTCAGAATCAAATTTTCAAAGATGGCCACTGATTTTTGGATGCCTTAATTATGAAGGTGTTCAACTTGAGATATGCAGTCCTGATATTCAGAGGTGCTGAGCACCTGCAGCTCCTTTGACCCTCAAGTGAAGTTATGGGCATTCAGGACCTCAGAAAAATCAGGTTCAATGTATCTTGAGTTGAGCACCCAAAATCAGTTGCCACTTCTGAAAATTTTGCTTCAAAGCCTTATTGACACAGGGATTTTAATTCACTGTCGTAGCTGCATCAGTGTGAGCCCCTAGCACAGAAATGATTTGTACCAGTGCAATTTACTAGAGTTCTGAATTTCCAAATGAAGGCATCCAAAAACAGCAGCAATGTTTGAAAGTTGTGGAACATCTGCTGGGTTTGAGAACAGTGTAAATGGCACTGGTATGAAATGTACGGCACTGGCATAGACTGTGTCTACAGTAGGGTTTGCATGGGTGCAGCTACACTGGAGGCTGAAAACCCAATGGAAACAAAGCCCACATGACATGAAAGGGCCCACTAGATTATTTTTCTCTGATAAACTGAAGATATAAAAACAAAGGCAAAACCACTATTTATCTAATTACATGTTATGCAGTTAAAAATTAACTCCATGTTGCCTCAGATATAGTGCTATGATCGCATTTAAAGATCATTATAGCAGATCTGGACAACAATGGTTTTCCCATCCCGTAGAAATTTGAGATTTTGAAATATTTTCCCATCCCAAATCGGGGCAAAAAGCCAAAAATCTTAAAAGTGTCTGTGAACCAAAAATCTGAAAAAAATTTGCTTAAGTTAATGGAAACTTTTGTTTGAAGCCTTTTGTTTTGATTTTGACCATTTATTATTCTTTTGTTAATAAAATATAATTAGCTTAAATATTTGAACAAAAGTTGTTTTGAGATGGAAAACTGAAAAATTAAATTTTTCAATTTTTTTTTTTAGTTGAATAATTTGTTGAAACAGACCCTGAACTGCTAAAAGTTTTGGTTTAAGTGAATCAGCATTTTCTGGCACAAAACATTTTATCAAAAACTTTCTGACTAGTTCTACATTACGGTGATCAGCTCTACATTACAGGAAAGCAAGACAAC
Organism: Malaclemys terrapin pileata; assembly: GCF_027887155.1. Taxonomy (NCBI): domain Eukaryota; kingdom Metazoa; phylum Chordata; order Testudines; family Emydidae; genus Malaclemys; species Malaclemys terrapin. The sequence goes on from NC_071514.1 coordinate 17,019,449, forward strand.
TCTCTTTGCAAGTTTATGTGTTTAGAACCTGCTGGAATTAGTAGCAAAGAATTAAAAGATCAATACTCAAGAATACATTGTAGCCTTGTTCTGCATGTAGTATTTAGAGATTAATCTAATCCACGTCTGGGGTTGTCCAGGTCCTGTTGTTTGTGATTTGTTGTTGTATTGGGCTTGCTTTGTTTTTGGTAGCACTAGAGAAATACAGTCAAAGTTTGAAACTGAATCCAAACTGTTCCAAAATTTGGGGGCGGGACTCAGGTCTAGGGTTTGGTTCCCATCTATATTGAGTACTTCCCTTGTTTAAATAAAAGTGCAACATTAATTAAAATTTAAAAAAGGATAATTTACCAATATGCAATGGGACGATGTCAATCACCCCTGTTACTTTGCCACCACTGGCTAAACTATGTTGGACTGTACATGTCAGGTTTGTTTTTGTTTGTTTGTTTAGTTTTGGGTTTTTTTAAATACAGGTTTCTCTTTAAAATGTAATCTGACTAGGATAGTTCAACAGTGCCAGAAAGGTACAGTAAAAGATAGAACAAACTGTTAATCATGCAGCGTTACAGTAGTTTAAACACATTGCAAGATGCAGACAAGGAATGTCATAACAATCCTCGGAGTCAGTTTATCAAAATACCACTTCATTTCACATACATTAAACATCAGCCACGGAGCATAAGTTCATGCTAATTTCTGTTTAATTGGAAGCACAATGCAAATACCAGCTCCTCTAGATTTAAGGTCTAGAATGAAAACTGCAGATAAGTATTTGTTTGATTAAATAAATGTGAAAAAATACTATAGGAGATGAACAAATATATATAGGCCACATTCTGCCCAGAGCTATGCATGGGTAACTCACTGCTAAGGACAAAAAAAAAAAAAAAAAGAGTGTAATCACCTGGCAGATGACAAATTTTGGCCCAAGTGATCTGTGTTCTAGGATTTCATATATATCTGAATAGACACCGTTTCCTAAACACATAGCCAGGGAATTGGGGTTGATACAAACTGGGACATCTTGATTTGAGACAAAGTGTCCTGTTTACTTAATTTTGATATGCGTATGCAGCAATAGGCTGTTTCTCATTAAAAAGCCTTAAGCATCATCTCTGTAGTTATTAAATTCAATGTGTGTGCAAGCAAGATGTATGAAGTCAAAGGGAAGCACAGAAATCTATGACTGAGATATAGAAACAGTGAATGTGCAAGAAAAGAAAGATGCATGCCCCTGTGAGGAATCAATGTTAGATTTTCTTAATACCGGAATTTCTCACCAATGATTAGATATGAACCAATACATCCTGAAGAGGATGTGCTCATCAAGAGGCTTAATTCAAAATGTGCATAGGGTATTACTGCAGGATATGCAATCTCAATGTATTTAGGAGGCATGGTGAAACTGGATTACTAGCCAGACATAGCCATGCAGCATTTATCACATATAGGAAACTTCTTGTTTAATTAAATGAATTCCCTTGCTTCATCCCGGCACTTTTTTTCATGACTGGCACGTGATTTTTTTTAGCCATCTCCCCATTTTGGCTGACCTTTGGTTGCCCACTATGACTGTCTCATTGGAGAAAGACAGACCTGTGTCTAAGGACAGTTGCAAAACACAGCCCAGGCTGGCCCCTAAACCAGTTTTGAACAAAAATTGGCCACCAGTATGGACAATGTTCCAAACTGTTTTCGAAAACCATGCTCAGGCTGGCTTTTTGACCCAAGGTAAAATAATGAAACTGACATCAAGAGAAAAGAAATGTAGTTAAATACTTGTTCAATATATATCCTGGGTTTATAAAGAGAAGTTGTGCCATTCAAATCTCTTTGATCCAATTACAGCATTAATAAATAAGTAGACACAATAGATATATCTAGATTTTAATAATACATTTGCTGGAATCTCTAAAAATCTCCCTCCAAGAAACAATTGAGAATATTTTAGATAAAAGGTATGAACAAATGGACTAAAAAGTGGCTGAAGGACTGTAGTAAACAAATGTTAATGAAGTATCAGATATAGTGGTATACAGAAGGGATAAACAATACATTAAATCTCCATATATTATGACATTGGGAAAAATTGCACACACCAGCAAGGACAAAAAAAATCACCCCAAAAGGCCTATAGAGATCAAAAATATGTGCAGGAAGTAAACTGAGATTCACCCTGGAAAAATGACACCCAGGGAAAAGTAATCCAAAACAGCCCATCATTAATACCTAAGGTCACAGCATCTTATGAATTCTCTGAGCAGTTTCACATACAAAGTGAACCACAACAATGATAGAACTGACCTCGTGCAAGAATTTCTATGACAGGGCCCTCTGTTCTGATGAATAATTACCCATCACGGCTGACCAGAACCTACCCAAAAAAAGAAACGTTCCAAAGTATTTCCATCCACTTTAGTTAGCTTCTGAAGTCAGATATGCTTAGACTTTTTTTTTTTAATGAAAGGAACGGATTGTAAATTGTTGAATTTTGCAAATTAGCAAAAAACGGACCTGATCAATTTCCATTCGAGTCAGTGGATGTCTTTCCATTGACTTCCATGGGACCTGGTTCAGCTCCTAAGTGAAGAGTAAGATTGCGAAGATAACGCATCACAAAATCTACTTTTTGTGTTTTAATAAGGGTAGCTCAGTCTTCATTATTTATAATACTGTAAATTCATATACTTGTAACCACATTGTTGTATGCTTTGCAACAGAAATGTATCCTTAGTAATTGGAGATCTCACTACAGCATCTGTTATTCAATTATTGCTAGGAAGCAGGGAGAAGCCTCATTTTTTAATTATTGAAGTGCAAAGTAGTGAGGTTCTACTGTGCTTAGCTTACATACATTTAAATCCTATTTTATTAATTCTTAATTAAATGCATATTAGGAGCCTCATTCTGAAGTACCATGTTCTCCTAATCCCTTCATTCGTTTTCTTCTTATGATTTTTTTTTCTGATCCCCCATTTCCCATTGTCTTTTTTCTTTGCATTTTGAAACCCTGGTTTCTTTTCTATTTCTACTTAGCCCATGTATAGGGTTTTTCCCCTGTAAATTCTTTTAAAACATGAATTTATCCTCACAATCTCCCTGCTAGGTAAGCATTACTTTTAAATATGGGGAAACTAAGGCAAAGATTAAATGACTTTCCAATGAAGAAACCAATGCTCGAAACAGAAAAAAAATCATATAACCTTCCACTGCAACATGATCTCTTCTTCACAGATTAGTCTGGAAGGTCATACAATCTAATTTTTTTATATAGTATACTTTTCACAGGACTGGTTTTGAAGCAAGGCAAACTATAGCAATAACTTATTTGATAAATTCAGCTCTTCTTTTTGTTCCTAAGTTATCCAGAAACAGACTAATTTTTACAATGCATGTATTATTTAGAATTGTTTGCAAAATGTTTTATGCAAACATATTTCATCCGATTGTCTGTTTGCTTACTACTTGCTTGAATTATGTCAACTATTTGTGCAATGTACAATTGTAAGTCACCTGGTATTGTCTGCATTCCCTGGATGGATGAATGAAACTTTTATGAAGAAGGAAAATTAGAGTTTCATAGAGGACAATGTGAACACTTCCCAGCATATATCTTCAGGCTAATAAATATTCGCTCAAGACCTCACAAGACTTTTGCTTTCTATGAACAGTCTTGGAATTATAAATATCGTTCATGAATGTTCTTGGAAAAGAACTAAGAACAGTCATGAGCTCCATCAAAGTATTTGGGGGCAGAGGTGAAAGTAAGCCGGTATGCCCCGGTGCTGCGTGCTGGCAAGAGCCGGTGCGGCGTACCGGGGCGGATTGCCTTCCCCCGGCTGGAGCCCTGGGCCCTTTAAATTGCCACCAGAGCCCTGCTGCTGGAGCCCTGGGGAAGTGGTGGCGGGGCTCGGGCGGTGATTTAAAGAGACTGGGGCGCCTGCTGCAGCTACCGCCCTAGGCCCTTTAAATCATCCCCAGAGTCCTGGGATAGCGGCGGCGGGGCTTCGGCAGCTATTTAAAGGATCTGGGGCTGCAGCAGCCACTACAGCCCCAGCCCTTAAAATAGCTGCCGGAGACCCGCCGCCGCCTCCCCAGGGCTCTGGCAGCAGGGCTCTGGTGACGATTTAAAGGGTCCAGGGCTCCGATAGCCGCTACCACCCCAGGCCCTTTAAATCATCCCCGGAGCCTGCCGGAGCCCTGGGGTAGCGGTGGCGGGGCTCCGGCGGCGATTTAAAGGGCCAGGGGCTCGGCCGCCGCTACCGCCCTGGGCCCTTTAACTTGCCGCCGGAGCACCGCTGCTGCTACCCCAGAACTCCGGGGATGATTTAAAGGGCACGGGGTGGTAGCGGCAGCTCGGGGGCTCCCACTGCCACTACCCTCCAGGGCCCTTTAAATCGCCACCCGAGCCCCACTGCTGAAGCCCTGGGGTAGCAGCAGCAGGGCTCTGGCGGTGATTTAAAGGGCCAGGGGCTCCCAGTTGCCGTTACTGCAGCGGAGCCCTGGACCCTTTAAATCACCCCTGGGGCTCCCAGCCACCTCTGCAGCTGGAAGCTCCGGGGGTGATTTAAAGGGCCCGGGGCTTCCAGCTGCTGCTACCATAGCCCCAGCCCTTTTAAATCCTGATTTAAAGCGCCAGGTATTTAAAGGCCCCGCCTCAGTCCCTGGAAAAATCATGGAGCAGGTCCCCAAGGAATCAATTATGAAACATTTAGAGGAGAGGAAAGTGATCAGGAACAGTCAGCATGGATTCATGAAGGGGAAGTCGTACCTGACTAACCTAATTGCCTTCTATGATGAGATAACTGGCTCTGTGGATGAGGGGAAAGCAGTGGATGTGTTATTCCTTGACTTTAGCAAAGCTTTTGATACGGTCTCCCACAGTATTCTTGCCGCCAAGTTAAAGAAGTATGGGCTGGATGAATGGACTGTAAGGTGGATAGAAAGCTGGCTAGATCGTCGGGCTCAACGGGTAGTGATCAATGGCTCCATGTCTAGTTGGCAGCCGGTTTCAAGCGGAGTGCCCCAAGGGTTGGTCCTGGGGCCGGTTTTGTTTAATATCTTTATTAATGATCTGGAGGATGGTGTGGACTGCACTCTCAGCAAGTTTGCAGATGACACTAAACTAGGAGGCGTGGTAGATACACTAGAGGGTAGGGATCTGATACAGAGGGACCTAGACAAATTAGAGGATTGGGCCGAAAAAAACCTGATGAGGTTCAACAAGGACAAGTGCAGAGTCCTGCACGTAGGACGGAAGAATCCCATGCACTGCTACAGACTAGGGACTGAATGGCTAGGTAGCAGTTCTGCAGAAAAGGACCTAGGGGTCACAGTGGATGACAAGCTGGATATGAGTCAACAGTGTGCTCTTGTTGCCAAGAAGGCTAACGGCATTTTGGGCTGTATAAGTAGGGGCATTGCCAGCAGATCGAGGAATGTGATCGTTCCCCTTTATTCGACATTGGTGAGGCCTCATCTGGAATACTGTGTCCAGCTTTGGTCCCCACACTACAAGAAGAATGTGGAAAAATTGGAAAGAGTCCAGCAGAGGGCAACAAAAATGATTAGGGGTCTGGAGCACATGACTTATGAGGAGAGGCTGAGGGAACTGGGATTGTTTAGTCTGCAGAAGAGAAGAATGAGGGGGGATTTGATAGCAGCCTTCAACTGCCTGAAGGGGGGTTCCAAAGAGGATGGAGCTCGGCTGTTCTCAGTGGTGGCAGATGACAGAACAAGGAGCAATGGTCTCAAGTTGCAGTGGGGGAGGTCCAGGTTGGATATCAGGAAAAACTATTTCACTAGGAGGGTGGTGAAACACTGGAATGCGTTACCTAGGGAGGTGGTGGAGTCTCCTTCCTTGGAGGTTTTTAAGGCCCGGCTTGACAAAGCCCTGGCTGGGATGATTTAGCTGGGAATTGGTCCTGCTTTGAGCAGGGGGTTGGACTAGATGACCTCTTGAGGTCCCTTCCAACTCTGATATTCTATGATTCTATGATTCTCTTCCGGTAGAGGCCCTGCCCCCTGCTAAGGACTCCGGAGTACCGGTAAGTCCTTTAAGTTACTTTCATCCCTGTTTGAGGGTTTATGAGAACTTTTGAAATATTCACCTACCTCTATTTTGTTCCTTTCTACCAGGGAACACATTTACTGTAGAAAGGAGATTAAAACTTTATTCCCAGGATCTGGGATTTAAATCCCTTACAAGCAAAAACAAAACAAAGGAGACAGAAATGGGAAAACTGCAATCTGTTCCTGGTTTGCAGACGCCTCTGTTCAATTCATTTACTGAACGGTGCATCTTCTCCATTACAGTATTAATGAGAATGGATGCAAAGCTTTTAAACATAAACAAAGAAGAGGCTGCTACTTTAGGGTATTTTCCAAGCATTTTCCAGAGATTAATATATTAATGAAGCAGAGGCTGGGAATGAAAATGCAAGCACATAGTACTTAAATCTCGTTCAGCATCTCTGCAGGCAGTAGCTTCTCTGTTACAGCTGGTTCCCAAATTACTTCAGAATAATTATTTCAGAGCAGTTTTAGATTGAAATCCCCCAAATAAACTGTTAGATTTCACACAAACCAATCTTTTGTAAGAACAGTAGAGCAGATTTGGCTTTACTTTCATTTATAACAAATGTTGTTAACTATTATACAACAACACTATTTTTAAAAGATACCTATTGAAAGGATTAGAAAGCAATTCAATTAGCTATAAAATAGGGACACATACTTACGGAAGAATATCCCAGCAACTCCATTGTTAAGGTTGTTTACTCCATGTGAAGTAATTAATTTCAGAAGTTAGAATAATTAATAATAAATTCAGAACGGTTAAATAACCAAGAGAAACTCTCTCCAATTCAAAAACAGACTTGCCAGCAAGTGTGTGTGTGTGTGTGTAGGGGAATTGAGACAATTATAAAACTAGAATATGCATAAATATTAAACAATGTATGGATAATGTATATTTTATATAAGGTAGGTAGAATAAGACATGCTTGAGCAACAGTTTGGCCTGATCCACGAGGTTTACTCTGATTCCAAACTTTACAGAAATTGGAGGCTGGTTGGATTCAGCATCTGCTTCAGCCCATCTCATTCTGGACAAAAAAAGCTCGACAGTTACTTTTATATGGGCATGGTTCTAGACATTGTGAATTTACACAGCCAAAGGGGGGATGTTTGCAGGCATAGTGAATGAAAAATAAAACTTAGTGCTGCATTATTAAATACTCATTTAGCATGGGAGGATCACCCTGAGATGCCACTAATACCTTCTCCTCCCTTGGTGTTCACACCTCAACTGCTAGAAGAGGGCCTCATCCTCCCTGATTGAACTAACCTTGTTATCTCTAGCCTGACTCACTCTTGCTTGCATATTTATACCTGCCTCTGGAAATTTCCACTACATGCATCTGACAAAGTGGGTATTCACCCACGAAAGCTCATGCTCCAATACATCTGTTAGTCTATAACGTGCCACAGGACTCTTTGCTGCTAATACTAATGCCGCATATATTTGTAACAAACCTAACCTGCATTTATATGGGTCAAACCCAGAACCTTCAATTCAAAGCCACAAGCACACCTTACTTCAGTTAAAGAAGTAACACTATTAGCTTTAAGTAGCAGGTTCTTCGTCTCACTGGGGCCAGCCGCTAGAAGAAGACATGGTCACTTGCATTCGGCTTGAGTGCTACATATTATTTAGTATTTCACCTTTTGAATAGACTTGGCTATCAATTAGAGCTGGTCTGAACATTTTCAATGGAAAGTGAACTGAAAAGTTTCATGGAGACATATTAACTTCAGCAATATTTTTGACCAAAAAATACTTGAGGTCCCAGGTGGACTATTTGGTCAATTTGAGAGAGAAAGAGAGAGAGACTTTTACTCCAAAAAACAGATGTTTCAATGAAAGTCCATTTAGCAAAAACTTTCAAAAGGGTTTTTTTTTTTTCATTCTGCATCAGACTGAAAACAAATTTTGAAACCTTGAAAGGAGTTTCAAAACGGAACTGTCAGTCTCCAACCAGCACTACTGTCAATGCTGTTGCCTGGAGTTCACTTGTTCACCTTAAGCAATTTCCTTAGCTAAATCAGATAAATAGAACTGAGGACCTTAGAGTACCTAATTACTTCTAACCATAGATGTCCTATCCAATATGTAAGAAATTAACATTTGTACCTCATTGGACAATTGACCTTTTGGCAACCTGATGGAATGGTCTGGATTCCGCTGTGTGATTTTTCTGTACCTACAATTCATAATAAATAAACGTAGGTTTTAGCTCAAATGAGAACATGGAAATGAGTTCTCTCTATGCTGTAATGGAAACTGACTATATTCTTGTATCAGGGGGTAGCCGTGTTAGTCTGTATCTACAAAAACAACAAGGAGTCTGGGGGCACCTGGATGCATCCGAAGAAGTGAGGTTTTTACCCACGAAAGCTTATGCCCAAATAAATCTGTTAGTCTTTAAGGTGCCCCCAGACTCCTTGTTGTTTTTATATCCCCTCGCCTCTCAGAACTGCCATAAGACATGGATCCCTTCCCCTCTTTTTGTGTTGGCTCTTCTCCCCAAATCCCCAGTCTGTTCTCCCTCACGATCAAATGGTAAATCTCTTCTTCCTCCTCTGAGATTCTCTCCAAAATGCCCATGCATATCTTTTTCCTTACTCTGGCTGTTATCCTGGATCCAATCTCCAGCAAGAACAGCAGGAAACTCCTCACATTCTTAAATAAATAAATAAAAACTTTGGAACGGAGTTGATTCATCAGCTCCCTCTAACTGGATACAATTAAGAATGGACTATTGTTCCTGGCCATTTTTGAGCATTTTGCTAGCTTCTGCAGTCTCAGCTCCTCTTCTTTGAACTCTGCTATCCATATTTCTTTGCTGTGCTGTGGGTTCTCTTATCTCCCAAGGTTATTTTCATATTTCCAATACAAAGTACTAATTTTTTTCTGGTTGCCTTTGTCAGGTCTTGCAGTCATTCCTCTTTGCTCTCTCTGATCCCCTCAAGGCCACATTCATTGGTTATTTTGTGTTGTTAGTCTCTCTTCTATTCTTAATACAGTATCTGGTCTATAACCACACCACCTTGAGCTGTGATCTAGTCAGATCTCACATGCTAAGTAATACTTCATTGGACTCAGATGGGATATCTCTAGAGAAACTCAAGTGATGCAGGAATTGATGTTAGTCGCCTACTGAATCAATCTCTTCCTCTTAATTCATTGAAGAACCAAGGTCCCAGCAAGATGTTAGAAGACACCATGCTGTTAGAAGTACAGTCATTTAGATTAGATTTAAAATGGAGATCATGGCTTCTCATGGTTGTTTTAAAATCCAGAGGGCCTCTGTTTCTTAATAAGTTTCTTGGCCATTCACCCTGCTGCAGAATTGCTACAGAATTCAGCACCAGTGTGCTGCAGAAAACTTAGAGGTGCTGTTTCATAGTGCAGACAAGGTCTAAAAGTCCCCAACTAAACTAGGACTTGACACAAATAACAAATGGTTCTGCAGGAGCCATGATGCGCCCCAATGGTCCGTTGTGTTGATGATAAAACAGTTTAAAGAGTTTCTGAAGTAACTGTAGAATTCATGTTTAAACAACAGAATGGCAGCTCCCGAAGTGTCATCAAGGCCTATAACAACAACGAGGACTCCGGTGCTGCTCCATTGAGTGTGCGTGTGACGGGTTCCCCCTGGGGTGCCACCTGGAACTGGGGTACTGCTGAGCCCTGTGACTCACCAGCCTGGGCTCCCTCTCACACTGCTGCTGTGACAAGCTGCAGACCCGTTCCCGGTCCTACACTTCCACTAGCATTCACATAGGTAGAGACACACCCAGCTGCAGTTACATGCAGGCTCTCTGACCAGCCACTGCATGAACCAACCATAGAGAAGCTGCAACCAAGATAACCACCAGCTCCCCAGGCACTCACACACACCTGCACTGGAATATAAACCCAAAATAATACCATCTTGCGCTGCACAGGGAACTGTACAGCATAAGCTCATAGAGTTTGCCCCTCCATCAATGTGGAAATGTAACAGCCTCTTGAGCTAAGATTCCCAAACACTTCGCTCCAAACTTACTGGCTTAGATTACAACCAGGGCCGGCTCTGGCTTTTTTGTCGCCCAAGGCAAAAAAGCCTCCGGACGCCCCTAAACTAAGCCTAAAATACTAGAAAGATAGGATATGAATTAGCAAATTCTCACCCTGGCAGATTCTCAAGGTACGGCCTGCACTTGCTTTGCAGCTTGGAATCCCCAGGTTTTTCATGCACAGACTAGAAATCCCTTTAGCCTGGGTCCAGCACTTCCCCCAGTTCAGGCTTTATTCCTTAATCCCTCCGGTGTTTTCAGGAGCCTCTTGTGTGGGGAGTGAAGAACCACCCATGATGTCACTCCCTGCCTTATACAGCTTTTTCAAATGGTGGGAAACCTTTGTTTACAACGTTGGTTCCCAGATCAATGTGTGGAAAAATATAAGAGTCCAAAAATAAAGTCCAGAGTCATGTGGCCTGGTCACATGCCCTTGCCAAGTCATAGCAGCCATTACTTACAGGCTGTCTGGAGTTTTTTCAGGAAGGTTCACCCAGTGGGGTATAAGCTTTTCCTAAGGCCTATTATTCTTCCTAATGGCCCATTACCTTAAATAGGCCCTTCACAACCAGCTATTCAGACTGGAAGCATTTTGCCTAGTGGGTGTTACCCAGGTGTAACTACATTTGAAATACATATGTATAGTCAATATTTATAACTTTAGATATAAAAATGATACATGCATACAAATAGGATAATCATATTCAGCAAATCATAACTTTTCTAATGACACCTTACATGACCCATCTCGTACAAAATGCATAATTATGCCATAATCATATCATATCATATATCATATCACTATGATGAATATGGGGTGCAGTGTCATAGTGTGTATGGCTCCAAATTCTCTTTTGGATTAACCCCCTGATATCGCAATACTATTGGCTAAGGCAAACCCCTCCCAATGAAATCAATGGTGATCTGCCTGAGCAGAGGGCCCTGTACTGGCAGATCCCAATGCAAGTTTGGAGCCTAAGCTTGTACTGATCTTCATGCAGAAACTTAGACTCGCACTCCACCCACAAAAAATGAGCATGATTAGTTCAGCTCCTTAGTTTAGACCAAAAAAAAAAAAAAAAAAAAAAAACACAACAACAACAAAACAAAAACCTAAATACAATACCTTACGTATGAGAAATGGAGGTGAGGAGACTTACAACAGCTACAGTATATAGAATTTGGTCACTATTTACTTCAGCAAGCAGAGAGCTACAGCATCCAACCAGCTAGGACTTCTGCCACCGCAGGGGAATCCCAGGGTGGTTTGGAGAAGATGTATCCACCCGTATACCCTTCCCCCCCCCCGCCCATTCCCAGCCAATAAGGTAGGGGGCATGGCTGGAATGCTGTTGTGCTCCAGCAATCTCCAACAGACAGAATATATCCATGGTGGTTTTTGCTGCCATATGCAGTTTAAAGCAGTCCTGAGGTTGTTCTAAGTTTTTCTGGAACCTGAAATGGACCAGTGACACCAAGAGTGGAGTCATGGAGTGTGGAAAAGTGGCTATGTGCTCTCCCTCAAGCTGGGCCAAGCACCAGTGTTACTGAGGTTCTATACCAATCATCGCCATCTTGACAGTCCTATTTAATTCAGACTTTCTTTGCTTTGGGGGCTTAGCCAGCTCTTTAATATTTCTTTGATTTGGGGTTTTAAATCAATCCCTTAGCATTTCTTTCCATCCCTACCAGATTTGGAGGATTCACATTATTTATCTTTTCCATGAGATCATCCAGCTGAAAATAAATGGCAGTGTATTGTGCTTTATCAAAGACTCAGAGGTGTCCCTAATTGCATTCAACACTATTTTAGGAAGTAAACTGAAATGAGAGTCTATGCAAGTACTTTGGCAATCAGCCATCACCCTCTTTCCCCGCTTTTTAAAATACACTACTGGAATCCTTTTGCAGCTCTGTATGATGAAAAGTGATATAAAACAGCTTTGGTCCATTTTATATATTTTTCTGTTAAGTGAGTTAGTGCTATGGAAAAAAATGGTCAGTAGGATTGAATGTTTATGAAGGACGTCATGCAGCTTCAGCGTGCCAACTCTCCATGAGTCTACAAGGAAGCGAGCCAGACAAGTTCTGAAGCCTGCACCCTAACCCCAGTGACCTTTCAATTTTTCAAAGTTTATCTAGCACCATCCTAGCTACATTTGCATGGAAATTGATCCCCCTGCTCCTGGATTTTGGCAGAAGGGGACTTCCTTCATATGGAAAAGTGTTTAGTACCAATTTAATGGCCTGTCTAGCCACTGTATGCTCCCAAGCCCCTCCCTAAGTCACCCACTTGCAAGAAGCACTGAAAAAATATTCTTGAAATAGCCCTAATTCTTCTCAGTGATAGTTGCTTTTGTAATAAGGGCTTGTTTTGTTTTGAAACAAAAAAATCCTGTAATAAAAAACCGTAGTAGTTATAAACAGAAATGATGTCTTTAATCAGTCAGCATTTCCTCTTACAATCTTATGTCCTCATCACATCAAGTATGCATTTGTGGTGGTTGTGGATAGGCACTAGAGCAGTGGTCTCCAACCTTTCTGTTGCAATAGCATATTCATGTTCCCAGGAGAGTGTGGTGGGCGCCGGACGACCAGCCGCTGAAATGCCACCAAGAAGCGGCGTCATTGAGAAGTGTCGCCGCTGAAATGCCACCGAGAACTGCTTCTCGGCAGCATATCGGCGGCTGGTTGTCCGGCGGCCGCACTCCTCGGCAGCGGGTTGTCTGGCGGAAGCACACCCTTGTCAGTAGGCGGGCGCACATAAATGCCCCGGTGGGCGCCATGGCGCCCGCAGGCACTGCGTTGGGGAGCACTGCACTAGAGGAACCCAAAATGGTTCCATTTGAAGTCTTCACGCTCGACACCCAAAGAACAATTCACAACTGGGTGTAAAGAGCCAGACTAATGAATGAGCTAATCCTTGGTTGTTGGGACACAGGGCATCTTGGCATGATGCCCACAAAAGTCACTGGTGCAAAGGAGCGAATGAAGAGGAAATTGACAGCTGCCACCACAGCTCACCCAGAGCAGTAATTTTGCATACTGCCATAGGAATGATCTGGGTTCAAGGCGAGATGCGGCTCTCTTCAGAAGGTGCGCATATTGTACCAGGAATGCTCTCAGTCTCTTGAGGCATAGAGCAACAGTCTCGTGCATCCCCTAGTAGCAGGATGTGCACAATTACAGCTGCTCCAAAGGAACAGAACATGATGAAGAAATAAAATGATAGGCCACAATAAAGCAATAGGTGAAATCCAAAAAAGCTGGCTCAGAACACTGGAAGTCATTGACTGAGCGAGGCAGATGCTTGTGATCAAGACATAGCACAAGGGAGACTACCTTCATATGCTCTGCGGCTACAATTACACAAAATAATTATCTTTAGTTATAAATAATGGTTGGGTTGCTTTTCATTTTTAACAGTTCCTGCAGCCAAATTCTATTCCTCTCTCCAAATGTGAAAACTGTACACTTCTCAGGAGCTAAGCCAAGTCTTCCAGAGAGGATACAACATACATTACAGTCTGGAGCTATTAAAATAAACACCTATCCCCAAATGGGCCCAACCCAGTTAATTTTCTAGGGAGAGAGACGTATATTTAGATAGGACCATTGAACCAAAACCTGCAGATTAATGACAAGATGCACTATGTTGTGCTCAAATGTCACAGGATAACATTTTGCATCGAGCCAAGAAAGGCTCAGTCTCTTTCACAACTTGATATGCAGTCTTCTCTTACCCCACAGCATCCATACAGTGTGAAGAAGGGAATAGGAAGAGGAGCGAGAATGTACATATACCCTCTGTTGAAAGCACTCTATCATCTTAATGGACATTTAAGTAATTGAAAATATTTTCTGAATGAATTAGAAAAAAATTATTGCAAAGTCTAAACCAGAGCATGATTATTGGTTTTTTTTTCTTAGCGATTTGAATACATTCTTACTAATCTAGAAAGTAAGAGAGACTGGTTCTGCCAAACAAACAGTAGTGAGTGAAGCATACCTCAAGTTGCCAGGCACAGCGTTTACAACGGCAGTTTATTTGCAACACCACGCCACTTCCAGGATTCTCCTGAGCAGAGATTTTCAATTCTGCTAACATGCATGGTGCCTTTATGTGTGGGCAAAAATCCATTAGGTTGAGGTAACCGAATTCATTTTGCTTGTGAATGATCTTAGTCACACTTAGACCCACAGTAGACCTATATTTAGTCCTACAGTAACAGAATCTATTACACACCAGACCCCTTCTTATGGCTAGTTGGATTAAATCATTTATCTGCAGTTATATGAAGATTTATGCTAACTTTTTAAGTCACATTTTCAGGCTTTGCATGCTCACTTTTGTGTGTGCTACTGATTGATCCTCTAGAAGCATATACACAAATAAATAGTCACTGCTATGCACAAATCAGGCCATCGGGCATATAACTGGCTGATTTGCACGCACAAAATAGACAGCACCTAATTTACCTAATTTAATCATTTGTATTTTAAAAAAGAGCCTTTTAACTGGAATAAATGTTGTTCTACTGTAACACTTTTTACCCTTTAAAAAGTGCAAAGTTCATACAGTGCCAGAACCTCAATAAGTATAGGTTTCAGGAAGGAACCCAGAGTTACTTTGACAGTGAACAGTAAGTTTCCCCCCATTACCTCTGCAACATTCCACATGGTGGCATGTTCCTTTGTATTATGTTGGCCTTGTTAGGCCTTGGCTACACTGGCAATTCACAGCGCTGCACTTGCTGCGCTCAGGGGTGTGAAAAAACACCCCCCCTGAGTGCAGCGAGTGCAGCGCTGTAAAGCACCAGTGTAATCAGCGCCTGCAGCGCTGCACGCTCGCTCGCAGTGCTGCAAGCTATTCCTCTCGGAGAGGTGGAGTACTTGCAGCGCTGCGAGAGAGCTCTCGCAGTGCTGGCGGCGCAACTACACTCGCGCTTCACAACGCTGCCGCAGCAGCGCTGTGAATCCGCGAGTGTAGCCAAGGCCTCAGTAATATGCCATTATACATGATATGGGTTGGATGACACAACCTATTGTTGCAAAGGATCTAAAAGCATAAAAGAAATTGAGGTTTTCTGAAAAATGTGTTGAAATGAATCCAAATACTTTGGCAAAGGGTAGGTTGTATCTTTTAATGAGGGAATTATCTAGGGCAGTGAAAACTCACCTTAATAACCAAGCTTGGTTTTATAACTGATTTTTTTCAAAGTTTTCCAAATTCATCACACTTAAGGTAACTAATGAAAGTGGAGAGGAGAACTATGACTTACAAGTGCTAATTTGGAGGCTTATAAAACAAAGTGTGGTAAGTCAATAGTAAAAATATTTATATTTTTACAACACTTGGAAAATGTATGTTCTTAGGTAACCATAACCACAAAGTTTGAAAGAGTTGGTTATTTGGGGTTATAAGATGTAGTTGTTCTCCCCACCTCACACTCTCATGATAAGTGCTCTTTCCCCGCCCCTCCAGATCAAAGGGATTTTTTAAGTGGTTTGATGTTCAATGCATGTTCCTTCCCCCACTCCTCTCCTTTCTCAGTCTCCCCTCACTGAAGCATGTCATCCAGCCAGCCCCAGGCTTGAATCACACACAGACACAAACCCAAAGTTATGTTTAGGATGAGATCATGAAGCTAGGCTCCTGTTTTGAACGTTACCTTTCATTCCAGCAGCTCCCCGGCTCTCACACTGGGTGCACTTTAAATTTACTACTAATGTGTCAGTGTGTGCTTTTGGGGTGTTTTCATATTATTTATTTTAATGCTTGCTTGTAACTCTGAGCCAAACAAGCACATCCAAGTATTGGCTAAACAATAAGCCTAGCAGGCAAATGGCAATCAATATATAGAAACATAGAATTCCCCACTCTTTTGCTTACAGGACTCTGCAGGCACCTCAGTTCCATGTTCCCTGTCCTGATTCAGAACAGAGACTTGAAACCAGGTCTCCCATATCAGTGCCTTAACCCCCAGAGCAGATTTCTCTCTATTCCCCCCTCTCTCCCGGGCAAATCCTGGACCTGAGGAAAGTTTAGTTAAAACTGGACTTTCCCAATCAAAAAACATTTCATTGAAAAATTCATGACCAGCTCTAATCCTAAGTGAGTCAAGACTATAGCAATCATGGACTGGGAGGTGGGGGGGAGAGAGAGAAGAGTGGGTTTATGTGTCATCAGTTCTGTTTTCCAAAATAGGAAATTCTGGGACAGCTGAGCCCAAAACATAAGGGAACAGCAGGCCAGAGTCTTCTTCTTAGGGGATATGGGTCAACAGGAGAAACTCAAGTAGTTTTCCAGAAAATACATTCTTTACCCTAAGGTAAATTGGAAGGAGTTATATACTTTGTTCTGAACACAATGAGATCTGAGGCTTTTGACTGTCCTTTTACCAGATGAGATCAGAATGTCCCCAAAGTTGGAGCTGTGTGTTTGAGTCCAGATTGTTGGTTCAAGACTACATATAGCAGTTTGTGACAGAGATCCCAACTTCCACCTCATCATCTAAATTCCATACAAGGTTACTTCCACCTCACCATACAAAATATGCTGATAAATTTTGAGGCATCTCTTCACAAGTGTTTGTAACCATTTCCAGTAACTAGCTCATGTAAAATTAAAAAAGATATCCTATCTCCTAGAACTGGAAGGGACCTTGAAAGGTCATTGAGTCCAGCCCCCTGCCTTCACTAGGCAGAACCAAGTACCAATTTTGCCCTAGATCCCTAAGTGGCCCCCTCAAGGGCTGAACTCACAACCCTGGGTTTAGCAGGCCAACACTCAAACCACTGAGCTATCCTACCCCCCTATAGACCTTTTCTGTTATCCGCAAGTGTATAGCTTCTATGCCTATTGTAAGAGTTAAGCAAAAGTTACACCTATATCTCGGGTGAAGCAAAAATGTGATGAGTTTTCCTCTCTCTGTTCAGAGAATTTGGATTGGTTCTCAAAATGTAGTACTCAAAATTAGTTGCTGAACCATTCCGCAAATAACCCTTGATCTGCATCTTTGCAGACAGTTCACTGCAAGTATTCAATATTCAAAATTGAGCTGCTCTGATTGGACTCATAGGTCACATGGTGTGTTTCTGGTCCATGCATGGATCAGCATAACTTTAGTTTTCCACTATGAATACTCACCATTACACGTCTGAAATTTATGAGAACAGGAACAAAGGAATAGAGTTTGAAAATTCAAACAAATATTCAATTTTTTAAAACCTTTTTTCTCCAGATCTACTTTAAACACCTCTTTATGGCAAATGCTGCAAAATTATACCCTATATGAAGATTAGGAACAAAATGACTGACTAGTATGCATTGAGATGATAAATGTTGCCAGTTGAGCACTCAAATACCCAAATTCCCATCCTAAATACACAATCTCATGTATATACCTGATGCATGGGGGTAGATTGGAATCATATCAATATTCTCAAGGGAAATTCCCTAAAATTCCCTAATTGGTAGCCCTTTTTTTTTTTTCATTCTACAACATATGTAGATGGCCCAATCACACGCTTTAACCTCTTTGAAATTGTTTGCAGTACTCCATTATTATATTGCTGATAAAGTACATAGAGCAAGAGCTCTGCCAAAACAATATTTTTGGTGGACAGTAACAGGCCTGGGCTGCAAACATGTGAGCTAAAAATTCTTGGATAAGAAAAAGCTAAAACATTGTCAAGAAATGGGCCATTTTGGATAGCTGAGGGCAAGTTATTTTCTTGCCTGTTTTCCCAAATGCACATCTGTTAACGCACCTTATGAAAATAAACATGTTAAATTATACTTCCAAAATAGAATCTGCCTTCCACCACTGCTCATTAAGTATCTACTGTCCCTAGAAAACCACTTTAAAATCCCCAGCAACCCATAGGCTTGAATGGAATAATTTGCTCAGCATACAGTGCAGCTCTTTACAACTCCAGCCATTTGGCACTGAGCGAGCAAAGCCACAAAAGGAAGGGAATTAGCCATGTCAGCATCTTCCCTGGCTGCGCGGTGTAACACAGTCCGTCACTCTGCCAGAAATCAGTTGTAAAAGCCTGCGTGACAGCCTGGAGGAAGGTAATCCTCGCCAGCTGTTTCCGTTTGAAGCCAGCCACATCAGTATCTCAGCAAGCATTAACATGCAGCAACTGAGAAACTACCTGAGAAGCTGTAAAGATAAATTCTGATTCTAAGGTTTGCAAAGCACCTACAGGATACGGATAATATTTAGTTAATTGTGGCGAGCGGATTCAAAAGTGATTTTGCAACATGCTGCTCACAGACAACATGGTAGTGATTTGTTGCAGGCTTAAACATCTGGAATAGTCAGCCACACAGGGCATGATGTTAATTTTAGTGTCTGAATTCTAATCAGTGAAATACCTTTTTGTGGTTAAATAAAAATCTGGATTTTTCTGATAAAACACTGTCAATTATACTGCAGTGTAGTTCAAAAATATTTAAAAACTTAATCAATAGCCAGATTTGGTTGCTAACTAAAGCAAGAAAGATACATTTTCTACCTCTTAATCATACCTCAGATGATCCCCGCAAACACAATTAGTGCCACTTTGTAGAAATGAATGCTGACTGAGGTGCAATGAAGCCCTAATTCACATTTGATAGTTAAATTTAAAAGAAAAAAAAAAAAGTGTCCTGTATTTCAAGAGCTTTTGCGGATAGAAATTTTAAAAGATTTCAGATCTGTTCTTACTTGTTCATCTTAACTTTTTCCTTTATACATACTGAAACAAGAATTCTGTAACATATTATGCATAGAAATGATGAATGCTTACAAGCTGTCATCTAAATATTTTTATTGAACCTATAATTAACTATTTCTAAGAGCTTGGCTTTACTACAAAGATAGTGAGCCAAAAACTGGGAATATTAAATTTCCTCTGTTATCAATCAGCACTTTTTGTTCAAATTATACAAAATGTACTTTTGAGACACTCTCTTTTTTTGTTGCTGTTTTGCTCAGGGGAGGAGAGAGGGGTTCTTTATACTATACTCCTTTGTACAGCATAGACCAAATTACACATTTATGCTGTGCTAACTACACCATTTTGCTAATCCACTGAGTTAATTATGTTAAGTGTTGTGGTTTAGTATGGTGCCAAGATTTTTCTCTTAGTTTGTTAAAAAAACAATTTAATTCATAGCAGTGCAGACAATTTTAAAATTAGAGATATCGTTTAAACAAACATTTACGATTTTTTGCTTTCTGAACCACTTAAACAAATTGTGCTACGATACTTTTGCTTCTCCTGTGAGAAACACACAATATAGACTATTGAGACAATAAGGCCAAAGTCTTTGAAAACATCACCATTGATATGACTGCTGCAAGCTACAGCAGTATCTAATCTCAATAACTATCTACAGTCAAGACTGCTGGGAGAGATTTTATTTTACTTGCTTTGAACTGACTCGGTACACTTGTTTGAATTTCTTGTTAATCTTTCTTCTAGATATGTACCCAGTTCAGAACCTTCTATCTAACAACTCCCACCTTGAACTTTGTGATTGGAATACAATACAATTTACATCTGGGCCATCTCTAGATTTTATTTTCCACATAAATGAAGCAGTCTCCTCTGTGCTAAACAACATTTTCCTTGTAATTTAGAAACAGATTACAACACATGTAATCAGCACAGTTTCATCTGAGTTAGCCCCGATCCAAGCGTTTTGGGAAGATAACCTCCATCCATTCATCTATGTTTATTTTCGTTGGTTGGATTTCATAAAATGACATCTCCAAGCCAGAAAATGAACTGAAATTTCCTTATGCTTGTCTTAAAGGGACACCAACAGAGTAGTTTTTGCCTGTTGTATCCTTGGGGGCAGCAGTTTTAGGAAGAAATCACTTGAGACACAGAGAGCTGTGAACCTTAAAAGCAGCCATTTATTACCACACACCGAACTAACCAAACCAGCCAAAACTGGCTGGGCTATCCCCTAATAATCTAACTCAGTTGCCATAGCAACAACAAATTTCTATTACCATGACAACCAAATACACAACATTGCTCAAGATTTGAACTGGTTGTAACCTGGAGGAAAATGTCCTCCAAATTAAAAATCTCCTCAAAATATCTATCACCTCTACACTACTTACATGCCATTTTAAATATTTTGTGCTTTGCTACTACTGCATCAATAAAAGGAGCCCCCTGTCAGTTAATGAACTCTGTGTCCCAGAGGAGAGTTTAGAACAATATCCATGGATCAAAGACATGAGAGTAAACAAAAATGAGCCAGGTTTGTTGATACCACAGTATAGATTCATCGATTCATAGATTCTAGGACTGGAAGGGACCTCGAGAGGTCATCGAGTCCAGTCCCCTGCCCGCATGGCAGGACCAAATACTGCCTAGACCATCCCTAATAGACATTTATCTAACCTACTCTTAAATATCTCCAGAGACGGAGATTCCACAACTGCTTCGGCAGTGAGTGGAATAAATGTTTACTAAATGGAAGAGGCAAAATTGGTATGGAAAGAGTTGTGTTTTCAGTGTCCAAGTGTGTTTAAAAATACAAATGCTATAAAAAAAAAACCCTACTTTGAAACCCTGCTTTTTTACTGTTATCTGATGTTTAAATTATAGATACCTGAATGATATCACTAATGTCTTCCCTGTATATGTGCTTGTTTGATATTACCCAGGAATCTTACTGTTTCTTAAACTCAGACTGAATAAACAAATATGATGAAGCATGAAAAGTGTTTTTTGCAAGAAGAATATTTGATAAGTCTAACAACTCTAAGATCATATTAGTGAATATCACGCCCCCCCCCCCACACACACACACACACACAGCGTCACATAGCACAAATCCTTCCACCAAAGCACAAATTCTTCTACCAAAGCCAAAAGGAACACATTCTCCAAATTAACATTTTGCTCCACATTGTCTGCAAGTGAAACTTACTATCTGGGGTTATTTTAAACCCACAGAAACCAGTTGCATTGGGATGGGGTACTGCAGCTATTGGTCTTTTATATCATGTCTGACTAATGCCAGTGTAACAAAACCATCTGAAGAGTTTAATAAAATACAATTAAAATGATATGGAACATCTGGAAGACTGCATGCATGGCAGTGAGTTGACCTACTTTACATTTAAACATTAAGACCTGCAATGTTATGTACTCTCTTGTGACCATTACCTAATTACTAAATACAGAGAGAAAACATGCCTTCACCCAGCATGTCTCCTCATATGTCATTACAAGGAAAACTTGTTAAGATTTTACAACCAAGATCATGATTTACTTGGCGAATAATTACAAGAAAAAATGCCTCAACATTTTCACATTTTAATTGAATATGTTATATGAAATTGAACATGTGTGTTATATGCAGTGGCCAATACCTTCAAACATGACGCGTACTTTTGGGTGCCTTGCCAAACTCAAAAGAGCTCGATTTGCAGAAGATGAATGTTCAATATTTTCTGAAATCAGGCACCTTTAAAGCATCTCAATCTGTCACCCACAGCCACCAGTTGCTTTTGAAAAATCTTGCTCCAATATTATAATCTCATTGCTGTTCTCAAGTAAATCATGTCCAACAATTTGTAAACAAACTATGTTCACTGTTAAGTGCCTAAAAGTCCCTCCTGCTTAGGCCAAAATAGGCCAAATTCATCTCTGGTGATGAATTTGTGGCTGATTCACACACAATTGTGGCATTGCAATTGGTGGCCCACCTGAACAAGCCTGGGCCAGTTTATAATTTTGCATCAATCATGTAAAATGTTGTGACTTTGAACAAAGCCAGGGGAAATTTGGCAGCTTTGACCAACTTTCAGTTTTGGATGTTGGAATTTGTTTGAATCTGATGCTCAAAGTAAAACTTGAAGGAGTGAGAGTCCACAAAGATCACAACCACAAGAAAAGATCCACACAAGCCTTTGAAAAGCAAAATGGCTAAAACAACAAAGAGTCTGGTGGCACCTTAAAGACTAACAGATTTATTTGGGCATAAGCTTTCGTGAGTATAAACCTCACTTCTTCGGATGCATAGAGTGAAAGCTACAGATGCAGGCATTATATGCCTGATGCTGAGGACCCAACCACATCAGCCACACCATCAGGGGCTCATTCACCTGCACATCCACTAATGTCATATATGCCATCATGTGCCAGCAATGCCCCTCTGCCATGTACATTGGCCAAACCGGACAGTCCCTCCGCAAAAGAATAAATGGACACAAATCGGACATCAGGAATGGTAACATACACAAGCCAGTAAGTGAACACTTCAATCTCCCTGGTCATTCTATCACAGATTTAAAAGTCACTGTCATTGAACAAAAAAACTTCAGAAACAGACTTCAAAGAGAAACAGCAGAACTAAAATTCATTTGCAAATTCAACACCATTAATCTGGGCTTGAATAGGGATTGGGAGTGGCTGGCTCACTACAGAAGCAGCTTTTCCTCTCCTGGAATTGACACCTCCTCATCTATTATTGGGAGTGGACTACATCCACCCTGATTGAATTGGCCTTGTCAACACTGGTTCACCACTTGTGAAGTAACTCCCTGCTCTCCATGTGTCTGTATATAATGCCTGCATCTGTAGCTTTCACTCTATGCATCCGAAGAAGTGAGGTTTATACTCACGAAAGCTTATGCCCAAATAAATCTGTTAGTCTTTAAGGTGCCACCAGACTCTTTGTTGTTTTTGTAGATACAGACTAACACGGCTACCCCCTGATACTTGACAAAATGGCTAAGTTTAACATAGGGCAATGTGGTTTAGATCCATGCATTTTTCAGTTTAGTATAATGCAGGGGTCGGCAACGTCCGGCACGCGGCTCGCCAGGGTAAGCACCCTGGCAGGCCGGGCCAGTTTTATTTACCTGCTGATGGGGCAGGTTCGGCCAATCGCGGCCCCCACTGGCCGCAGTTCGCCGTCCCGGGCCAATGTGGCGCGGACCACATCGCTCGCCTGCGCCACTTCTCGCCGCCCCATTGGCCTGGGACGGCGAACCCGCGGCCAGTGGGGGCCGCGATCGGCCGAACCTGGTAAATAAACTGGCCCAGCCTGCCAGGTAAAAGCGGGTAAATAAACTGGCCCAGCCTGCCAGGTAAAAGCGGGTAAATAAACTGGCCCAGCCTGCCAGGTTGCTTACCCTGGCGAGCCGCGTGCCGAACGTTGCCGACCCCTGGTATAATGAATCACTTCCCCATTGAAGGCAGGGCAAGAAGTATTGGATGAATCATTCAATTTAACTTCAACATAAATTCAATAAACATTGTCCACTGCTGACAGTGTTGTTGAAAAGGAAGGCAGGCAGTCTGATGATGATATTCATCATCATACAATATCTCATAGTTTTACTCCGGGATACAGGCTGAGTGGATCATGCTTGCCACAGAATGAACAGTATCTAAGGGCACCCAGCACATATCTGGCAGGTTTCCAACTTGTGTGTACACACCATGAAAACAGATGAGCTCAAACCAAACTCTGATCAAATCTTGGGGGATACAGAAAATTCAAACCAAGCAGTGCATTTGATTTTCACAATGGCGTCTCTCTTTCTAGTGAACTGAATCAAAACCCATATTTGAATATTCCTTAATCCAGGTCCAAATTTTGCACCTTGAGCCTCTCTCTAGCCTCAATTCTACTTGCCTATGAACTGAACTATACATAGATTTCTCCCAGGTTCTTATACCAGTGAACAGCTTTAACTTCTTAAATACCATGGGACAACATACTAAATTCAGTAATGGTTAAGCAGATACAACTCATTTAATTGAATGGGAGTTTCATCTACTTATACTAGGGCTGGATTTGGTCATTTAAGTGAGTTAAGGTGCTACCTTCACTCAAAAGGTATTGTTCTTGTAGATCTGTTAGGCAGATCCTACATGTCACTATCTAAATAACAGGCCTGCATTATTTCTGCCTTATCTAGATTGAAAGTAAAGCAACAAAAAAGTTAACTAGTGAGTATCATCTTCTGTAACTCTGATCTGTTGATTTGAGCAGATGCTATGATTTTCTATTATCTACATAACACTAACTTGCAGCAAATATTGTACATACAGATAACATGCATCAGACACTATCCAAGCATTACTGCTGGACAGAAAATTGATATTCATGTGTTCCTCAAAGGCAGAATAAAGATTTTTCAATTGTATGCTGTTTAATTAGAAGTGGCTCTCCCAAGAAAAAGCACAATCACTGGCATTTCACCTGAAGGCAAATTCCAGGATTCTGTACAGCAAAGCTCATCAAGGGGAAATGAGGCACATCCTGTTTACTTTTCTGCTCACTTAGATCATTAACAGCCACAGTCACCTCACTATGTTTTGTGTGTGTGTGTGTGTGTGTGTGTGTGTGTGTGTGTGTGTGTGTGTGTGTACACAAAAGATTTTTGTGGTCATATTAATTAAAATAAAAAAAATTGCAATTTGACTGCCTGTCTCTTTCAAATAAGCCATCTTGTGAGTTTCCTGTCAAGTGGATTTTTTGTTGTTCAAAAGAAGTTTAAAGACAAAAGATTAAATGAAAAGCTTAAAGGAATATGTTTGATGTGGTTATGATAGTCCTCTTTCTACTGCCCTTCCTAGATATTTAAGGACAATGAATGCCTTTTTTGTAGCAATGATTCCAGCTTTTTTTTTTTTTTTTTAAAGGACCATTCACATCTTTGACAACATTTTTGTAAATGAAGCTAGCAAAGCTCAAAATAGATTGCAACATCCAGTCCTCCTTTCCCTAATTTTGCAGCTATGTTGATTCAGATACAAGGTCGCCTGACTTAGCTAAGGTCTTACACAGAACCAACCAGAATAGTTGCTTCTTATCCCTTTGTTCCAATCAACAGAGAATGCAGTCTTATTTTTCAGGGCATGACCTTCCCAGTCCACACACATAATCTTTCTGAGTCTAATGTTGGATTATTTAACCCAGGACAGTTGCCCCATTAAAGGGAAATCAGAACATCTTTAACAAGATGAAACCTATCTAGAGATGCCAAATTCAGATCCAGATTATAGCACCCCAAATTCTGAGGGTGCTCATACCTAGACTTTGATTCAGGCCCATCTCTATTTCAAACTAACTTCAAAGAGCCCTTCCTATCATCTTCTTGGAGCCCTAAAGCTCTGGTGAATCATGTACAATTACCAGCAACAAGTGTGTTAATTGGTTTTGCTTTTGTCTGACAAATATGATACCAGAATCAGTGCCCCTAATCAATCAGTACACGTGATATATGCCATTGCATTAAAACCAGATAAGGTACTAGGGCACTGGGATATGTGTTGTCTGCACACAGGTCAAAAGGAGACTACAGACAATGATGTGCAATGCAGTGTTATTCCTGAGGGAATTCTGCACCACTATGTGCATGCAGAATTCATGTTCCCTGCAGATTTCTTTGCTGCTCTACAGAAAAATGATTTCTGACAGGGAAGCAAAGGGAAGCCGCAAGAGCAGTCACGGGCTCCTCCCCAGCAGCGTCGGTTTGTTTTTTCGGATGCCCAGAGCAGCTGGCAGAGAGGTAAATCATCCCCGGGCTGAGACCCCACACTGAGCCAGAGTGGACAGTGGCTCCTACCCTGCTCCAGGCTCAGCTGCTATTCCCATCTGGGCTGTGGAGAACGAGACTCCATCTTCTCCTACAAGGAATGGCCAGGGCCAGATCAGACCCACCCCAGAAACTTCCCCTGGCTGCGCACCCCTTGCCCGGCTTCTTCGGCCACAGTGGGAGGGGTCACTGTGTGGAAAGCTGCTCCCCATTCACCCAACCCCCCTGCATCTGGACCCCCCTTACCCAGACTTCCCTGCTGAACCTCACTCCCCCATCCAGAACCCCCCCCCAGCAAACTCCCCACACCCAAATCCCCATCCTGCCAAGCGTCATCCCTTGCATCTGGAACCCCCTCCACACCCAGAGCCTCCCACCGAGGCCCAGCCCTCCAGCATCTGGACCCCCACCTCTGCAGTCAGACTACCCTCCACTGAGCCCCCTGCACTTGAACCCTCACACTGATGAGCCCCACCCATCTACACCTGGACCACCCCAATGAGCGCCCCACACCTGGACTCCCACCCCACTGAGCACCAATCAGCTGCACCCAGACCCCACACTGAGCCCTCCTCCCACACCCAGATCCACCCCTGCTGGGGCCCATCCACCCCACACCCAGACCCACCCCTGCTGGGGCCCATCCACCCCCCCACACACACACACTTGTAACCCCCCACACACAACGAGCCCCTGTGCATCCAGATCCTCCCCTCTGTCCCCCAAGTAGGGTTGCCAATTTTGGTTGGATGTATTCCTGGAGATTTCATCACATGGCATAATCTTTAATTAAAGATTAATCTTTAATTCTTGGCAACCCTCCCCCCAAGACCCTGTGCATCCAGATCCTTCTGAACACAGAACCCCCCAATAAGCCTGTATGTGTGGGGGGATTCTGGATGCACAGACACGCCCCCGAGCCGCATGCACCCAGATTGCCCCACGCAGAACCCTCTCACCCCTGAGTCCATGTCTGGAGGAGGGGGCTGCAGAGTGATCTCCCACTTCCATGCAGCCAGTGGCCTGTACTCCCCAATGCCATGATGGAGCCTCCACATTTATTTACTGACAAATAAAATACGCAGAATTTTGCAGAATTTTAAAATATTGTGCGCAGAATATTTGTTTTTTGGCACAGAATTCCAAAGGGATATGTTATGAACAGGAGGCTTTATAAAATCCTGAATAAATCCATTCCTTATCTGTGACCATGTACATTTCTCTCAAAGTTGAATTAAGGGATGTTTTACTTTCTCTTTCCATCAGGTTTTGTTTTCTCGAGTCCAACACCATTGTCACTGGAATTGCACTACCATATGTTTTTTCTTTTAAGGTCGCACCATCACCTTAAGTACTGAGTTTTTGTTGTTAAGATGTCAAACAGATGTGGTAAAGTTACGATAGTTGTAAAACTGGTCTACCTAGCAAAAGCTGATTTCAGGTAGACTTTTCTTCAGTCACAGAAATGTACTATTTATATCCATATATTTATATCCATCCTGGATCATTCAAAGAGAGTTGTCAGACAAACCACTTTCATTTTAATTCGAGGTTTTTGATAAATGGGAACTCCCATCAAGTTGCTAATAGTAAGAATGAAACAAGCAGTTCCATTTCTAACCTTCAAAACACTATTTTAAAAGCTACCAGCAATATCTAGACCAGTGTTTCCCAAACTTGGGACACCGCTTGTGGAGGGAAAGCCCCTAGTGGGCCGGGCCAGTTTGTTTACCTGCCACGTCCACAGGTTCGGCTGATCACGGCTCCCACTGGCCGCGGTTCGCTGCCCCAGGCCAATGGGAGCTGCTGGAAGCAGTGGCCAGCACGTCCGTTGGCCCGCACCACTTCCAGCAGCTCCCATTGGCCTGGAACAGCAAACCGCGGCCAATGGGAGCTGCGATCGGCCGGACCTGCGGATGCGGCAGGTAAACAAACTGGCCCGGCCCACCAGGAGCTTTCCGTACACAAGCGGCGTCCCAAGTTTGGTAAACACTGATCTAGACTATGCTATAGTAGCACGAGCAAAGAATAACTGCTAAAAGTTAAACCCATTCCCATTTTCTTTAGAAATGTATCATGAGACATCCCAATCATAAAGATCAACTAGTGAGAAAGTCAGGACACAACCGTGGGGCCAGATGCATTACACAGCTTGTTCTCATTTGCAGGCAACCAGTTAAGAAAATGTCTAGGATTTGAAGTCTGGTGGGCAATTTGAATCAGGAATGCAGGTTGAGCACCATGGCAGTGAGTATTTCTGATCTTCTCTTCACAGATGGCATTTGGCATAAATTTTAGGGGTCTGGAAGTCTTGAACAGCATTCTTAAAACAAAGTATTTTTATTTGGCAGTTGAATAAAACACTAGAGAAACATTTTTAAAATGACAAAGAGCCTACATGCATAGTTAGTCTCACCTAATCTTAGGTCTTGTCTACACAGACTTAGTGCATAGCAACCTAGGGTGTGAATCTAGAGCAGGGGTCGGCAACATTCGGCACGCGGCTCACCAGGGTAAGCACCCTGGCGGGCCGGGCCAGTTTTATTTACCTGCTGATGTGGCAGGTTCGGCCGATCGCGGCCCCCACTGGCTGCGGTTCGCCGTCCCGGGCCAATGGGGGCGACGAGAAGCCTCAGCCAGCATATCACTCACCCGCGCTGCTTCTCACCGCCCCCATTGGCCCGGGACAGCGAACCGCGGCCAGTGGGAGCCGCAATCGGCCGAACCTGCCGCGTCAGCAGGTAAATAAAACTGGCCCGGCCCGCCAGGGTGCTTACCCTGGCGAGCCGCGTGCTGAACGTTGCCGACCCCTGATCTAGAGCACTTTAGTCTTCTACTCAGTAAATGGCCATGTGGACCCTGCTACTGCACACTAGAAGTTTCATAGTGCACTTGGATGTACTTCTGTAGATCAAAGTGCACTATGGAACTTTTAGTGCGCAGTAGCAGGGTCCATGCAACAAACTAGTGCACTGTAAATTGATCACCCCGGCATGCTGTGAACTAATTGAGTGAAATGTATCGGCTCATCTACACAATAACAGTTAAATTAGACAAGCTTTCCTCTTAGGTTACAGGAATAGAACTGAACAAAGGGAAAGAAGAGATCCTCCTGTGACCCACTGTTCTTTTAGCCCACCTGCCTTCCTTCTGTGAGTTTATATCCGAATTTCTATAAAGAGAAGGAGAGGCCCTGCTGTTCCAGAATACATCCATTATCATACTGCTCAGCAGTTCACTTTGTTTCAGGGTCCAGGTCCTGGTGTGGGTTTTTCCTGGGATTTACCAGAGCAAAAGGAAGCCCCCAGGAGGGATGATCCATTGTTGGGGGGGGGGGGGGGGGAGGAGTTGGACTCATTCAGTCTCACTGGATTGAAATCACTGGCCAGATGGCTCTCTCTCTTCCTTTATTGGGTGTGTTGAATCTCCCGCATTTAGGTCCAACACATGTTGGAAATCAAGCACATATAACACATTGTGAACACTAATTAAAATGTGCAATTAATACAGGCATACTTATGGTCATATGTTATTACAGCGTCCGTGGAAATACACAGGTAGATGAGATCAAAGGTACACAAGGATTTGCAACAGTTGCGGGAGAACCAAATGAGCTATAGCACCTGAGCCCCAGTACATGGTGGTCATCGCTAGATATCCATTTTAGAGCTAAGTAATTATGAAGTAATTATGGTTAAGAATGTCCTAGTTTCTCTGAAACAAGCTACTACAGTAGTAAGTCCCAAGTAAGATAAAGACCAATTCCTCTGACATGGAAATCCTGGTCAAATTAGTGCAGAATCTTTCTTCCTCGATTAACACATTTGGATTAAGCTAGTTTTGTCAAGAGTAGACTCTTTGAAAGTGGATCACACACTATCTGTCTCTAGAGTATATGATGGGGATCCCTCATTATTGAGAGATGTGCCATGATAGATCTCTTTCCATGCCAAGAAAGCACTGGAATGAGTGGAATGGAGTTTATATATACACAGTATTGGGGGGATTGCAGGTTTTCTGAGACATTCCTTTTCTTGTTCATGATTCATATTCCCGCCCTGGTTTCCAGTCACTTTAATTGGATACTGAATACCGTTCTATTATGAAGAATGATATGGGATGTGTGTTACTAATATTTATCCTGAAATAGTTAAACATACAACGCAATTTTTAAAATACTGCCATGAATATTAAAGGAAATAAAGCATATAAAGCAAAAGTTATTATAAGCACATTCATATATTCCAGAACAATTACCATAATAAATGTTTCAGAAGAAACATTGAGAATATTCAGCAATCTATTTTGGACATTGCAAGGCTGTGTTTGCCCCTGAAACAAATTACTACATGCCAGAGGTTCTCAAACTGTGGTTTAATTATTATTAAGGTTTTTTTTATAAGTGCTTTTATCCTAAGTGCTTTACAATAGTTAGCTAGTGGTACAAACAACATTTGGAAAGATCATTAAGTGTCCACCGAGACCTGCAGCAATTTTCAAGTGGTCCGCAAAAAAAAAAAGTTTGAGAACCACTGCAATACGCTAAAGGTACAAAGTCTTGGGAATTAATTTTCCACCTTAGGTGTGGCAGATATCTCAACACCCAGTACAAAAGGTGAATCTAGCTGGTATAGTAATCAATGCAGTCATCCTTAATAGCTGTAGGTTTCGCCATTTCTAACATATTTTATATCTGTGCAGACCACTTCTATAGAGATCAAGCACGATATGTTCTCCACTAAACAGTTAAATTGATTCTCAAAGCCAGAAAAAAAATATCCTGCCAATTTCTCTCCCCCTCTCCCTCCCAGAAAGCAAGCTACAACAGTCCAACAAACAGACATATCCACAGGGACGACTTCCTTAGACATTTTATAAGTTATTTCCCTAACACAGTTTAATGTTGGGCCAGTTCTACTAGCTGAGAGTCAAATCTGTTACTCCTCTACAGGTTTAAGATCGACAACTATTACATGTTCAACTTGTTTCAAATAGTACAGAAAAAGACTTACACTGAGTTTTTATATAGCGTCTCCATATGTTAGGTTGTGGATTCAATTCTCAGGAGCCTCCCAATTGGAAGTTGATATTAAAACAAGTTTGGAGTTCATATTCAGGGAGGCTACAGAAATCCTTATGCCAGCATTTGTAGGGAGCCCGATGCAGACTTTAAGATGGTCTTGCCCAACCTTCCCTTTTCTATTGATGATGCTAATTCATTCCTAACATCACACCACTGACTTGAATGTCAACGGTGTTATATTGGGCTAAATGAATCCCTAGTGTAACTAAACTGGAAGATTCACAATTATATTAGTTTAGTTTTTTAAATAAGAAGTGAAAGTTAAAATCAAAGACCCCAGATCCTCCAGTGAGCTCTATGCACTCAAACCTCCAGGCCTGCATTGTAGGGTTACCAGATGGCAACTGTGAAAAAACAGGACAGAAGGTGGGGAGTAATAGGCGCCTATATAAGAAAAAGTCCCAAAAAACAGGACTGTCCCTTTAAAAACAGGACATCTGGTCCCCCTACTGCTTTGAGACCCTTTCATTTTAATGAGGCTCTGAATCGCTCCTGGAGTGAGCCTGTACAGAGCTTACGGTAGGATTGGAGACCTAAGACACGCTGCTGGAAGCAGCAATTTGCTCAAGCTTCCAGTGCTTTCCGCTTTCACTTTTTTTAAATTGCGAAAATCAAATGCAACTGTTAAAAATCTTTTTTTGCTTTTAAATTTTGTGGAAGAATTTAATCATCACGAATATGAGAGTCTAAGAGCAGTGACGGGAGCCAGGCGTAGCACGGGAAGATGCTGAGCAAACTTCCACTACATATAGCTCTGCCAACGTATCTGGCCTGAGATAGCCAGAACTGTAATAGCAAGGGTATCTCTTGAGCAGAGACTGCCAAATGCACGATACTATGCCAATTTTTGTGCTGGTTTGGTGGTGTGAACAAAGGAGTTCTTGGATGGGTCCAAACTCATTGTCACTTGTGACTTTAGCCTGGCTTTAAATTCTGGTGTCTGAAGGCGAAAGGTTTGAGCACATGTAACTCTGCCAGCTGGCCCCCAGCGTGGGTTCATTCTCTGGTTTTTAAAATAAAAGGTAAAATTTAAAGTGATAGAGAAGTGGCTGATATTAATTGCTGTGAAGGTCATACCAGTGCTTTGGAGAGGGATTCGTGAGCAGGCAGAGAGTTTGTTAACAGTCATCTAGACACATTGGACACATTGAAAAGTACACTGAATTGCATCATCATCATTTTCGTAACAGCTTTAATCCTAGTAGCTGTGGAGGTCTTACAACGGACTGATAAAAACAGAGCTGGAACAAAGCTGAAAAATTCAGATTTAGGTTCCAAACACCTTAAGTTTATAACTGCACAGCCCCAGGGTTTTGGTTCAGTAAAATGGTCCTATCTCTAGATAATAATCAATACCGTACAATTATGTGTTGGACTCTTACCTCCTAAATCATCTCTTAAAACCTTTTTCTTCTGCTTGTCCATTAATGACTGGTTACAAATCTGCCTATTTTCACTCTTTGGCTGCAGCTAGCTTCCACTTTGTGTTTTTCCTTTAATTCAAATTTTTATTCATCTAAATTAGATGATAAAACTCCTCAGTGCAAGGATTATGTCAGAGTATGTATTTGCGAAGATCCATGCACACCTGTGGCTCTTCCTACAAAATCAAGACACCACCATTCATCTCAGGACCTCACAGCCATCCTTAAACATTAACTAACTCCCAACTTCTCTATCGGGTGGATGATATAACAATTTGAGAGACTGGTAATAGAGGGAGAAAAACACCAGCCAGCCAGATTGTCACCTTACGTCCCAGGAGCCTTGACATGTACAATGCATGCAAGAATGAGTAACATCTGTCTGAATGTCATTTTGCAAATGTAATTGGTTTAAAATTGGAAGTGCTGACTTTCAAATGTATCTAAATATTTCCTAAAGAATTTGTTCCTCCAGAACAGGGGTCGGCAACGTTCGGCACGCGGCTCACCAGGGTAAGCACCCTGGCGGGCTGGGCCAGTTTTATTTACCTGTTGACACGGCAGGTTCGGCCAATTGCGGCCCCCACTGGCCGTGGTTCGCTGTCCCGGGCCGATGGGGGCGGTGAGAAATGGCGCGGGTGAGCGATGTGCTCCAGAACTTGCTGCATGATATAAAAGATTGCAACATATGTACATGCATTCTTTTGTGCTTATTTAAACAAAGACTCAAAACTCAGTTGAAAGGGAAACAATCTGATCATAGGACTCTGAGCCAGAAATTCCAGATTTCTAATCCTGCCTCTCATATCAAAACACCCTGTAAATTGGAGCAGATCAGAACCATAGCCTACACTTTGAGCTGGGGGTGTAACTCCCAGCTCAACGAGAAATCCCCACACTACGGCCTCAGATGGGATTGCACTCGGGGCAGCTAGCCCCTCCCATCATTCATGCCGCCACAGATTAAGCTAGTGTGGGTATGTCTCTGTGGGCTGGGAATTACACCCCCAGCTGGAAGAAAGAACATAAGGACAGCTATATTGGGTCAGACCAATGGTCCATGTAATCCAGTATCCTGTCTTCCGATAGTGGCCAGCGCCAAGTGTTTCAGAGGGAATGAACAGAACAGGGCAATTATCGAGTGATCCATCCCTTCCCCCAATCCAAGCTTCTGGCAGGCAGAGGGTTAGAGACATCCAGAGCAAATGCAGACATACTTTTAGTTTCTGCATCTGTAATTAGATGATAATTATACATTTTTATCTACCTTACGGGCCTACAATAAGGATTACGTAGTTATCTCTGTAAAGTGATTTGAATTGAAGAGCTAAGGATTACTAGTAAAAATCTTTAAAATCAAAGACAAAATAAACAGCATTACTCAGATAAACAAGAATGCAGAGAGAGATCTGCTATCTTCAGAAGCACAGGTGCTTAACTCCAATATTAACGCTCAAGATAGTGGGAAGGAGAAGCAGCCCTCCTTCAATACAGCTCTTAATTCCCTCTCTGGTCTTCCTTCCCCTGTTTGGGATGGGTGGGTACAAGAGGAGAGGTGATGCACTTCTTCTATCCATAGATGCTACTAGGGAATTAACAACTTCCCCCAAAACAAATACCAGTGCTTCTTTGGGAATTGTCCAGGATCGTTATATGACGAAGGAGATTGGCACTCAGCTGAATTAGGCTATATCTACACTAGAGAGCTTACACCAGCACAGCTGTACCAGTGCAGCTGCACCACTGTCAGGTCTCTCGTGTAGCCATTCTATGCCAACGGGAGAGAGCTCTCCTGTCGACATAATTAAACCACCCCCAAAAGAGTGGCGGTAGCGATGACAGTGGGAGAAGCTCTCCTGCCAACATAGGGCTGTGCACACTACCACTTATGCCAGTGTAACTTATGTCACTTATGTTTTTTCACACTCCTTAGCGACGTAAGTGTTGCAGACATAAGTGGTAGTGTAGAAATGGCCTTACTTCTCCTGAACCCTAACTATCTGAGTATTATGCACTGTCCTAGTACCACCTACCAATCCAGGCTGATTTAAAGTATAAAAACAAAAGTCAGCAGAAGTAGAAATATCATTATCAAAGTGCAACTGCATCAAAACAGTTACAGAGAAATCCTATCCGTTTCCACCGAACCTCACAGAATCTCTGTAGTCCAGATGACAATCTCATACGGTACTATAATGGACTGGGGATAAAATTTTCAAAGCCTAAGTGACAAGAGCCCCCTGTTCAAAAATGACTTAGGCACTTAGGAGCAATTGTAAATCTCTGAATTTCAATTGTATCATTAACTGTTTTGTTAAGCATTTTAGCACAAACATCCAGCTAATATGCCCCAAACATTTCCTAACCAAATGCTGCCCAAATGTCCTGCTTATTCCCTAACAACTTGTACAATGCAGTTGTATGCTGTATTTCTATATACATTGCAAAACATCAAAGTCCACATCACAACGACCGCACAGCCTAAATACACTATAGTATTAGAGCACAGTAGAAGTAGAGGACAGTAGAGTTGATGTGGTTTTAGTACATATAGGCCTTAAGGAACAAGCAGGCTTTAGGAGTGGATTGGAGGAAGAATGGGAAAGATTTACTATTGCTATAGTTAGATTGTCGTCCTTTGTCGTAAGTGGCAATGGTAGCTTGCCTGTGTTTTTAGAGAAGAGGTCTTGATTACTGCATGTGTGTGTGAGCAGTTTAGTATTCATGAATACAGCCATCGATGTTTCGTTGTGGAAAAAAAAAAAAGATTGCAAAAGCTATGCTATTAAATATAGAATAGGAGGGAAAGCTTAATTCCTGCAAAGCATTAGAAAGCTGCCGTCATATATCTAACACACACACACACACACACACACACACACACACACACACACACACCATACCTATTAAAATTTCACTGAACAACAAACCTGATAAATCTAACTGGTCATTTAAATATGAATATAGAAAGTTAGCAAAGATTTTCCTTCATTACACATATCTACTGGTAAAGTTATAAGAGCAAAAAGAACAGGAGTACTTGTGGCACCTTAGAGACTAACAAATTTATTAGAGCATAAGCTTTCGTGGGCTAAGGTGCCACAAGTACTCCTGTTCTTTTTGCGGATACAGACTAACACGGCTGCTACTCTGAAACCTGTCCTTATAAGAGCAAATTCTCCTTGATCTAGCAGAAATGTGTAGCAAACAGATTTTTAAGAGGGCTTTGCATCCAGAGAACTCTCACCTGCTCACTGTGTCAGAGTGCAGTTACAGATCATTCAAATGTTAACATGTTGGAGGACTGACACTTCTGTACTTATACTGACTACAAAGAACCATGTTATTTTGTCAGCATAGAACTGACTGTGTCACAAAGGTAGCAAGGTAAGAAAAGGCCATGAATTTTTCAGTATTATTTCCACTTCAGCATCAATAAATATGGTAATCTTCAAGGACATTTACTCTGAAATATATACATTGCATACACCTTCCTGATGTTCCATTGTAACATTCTTTGTCAATAGCATTGAAATGCTAAATATAACTCAGTTTTTGTAAAATATTATTCATAGAGTTTGCAGCAGACTTGCAGCTAGGTTAGCTTGTCTGTAAACACAAGAAACTAATCCGGTTACAAGTCATTGCTATTCTATCTCCTATACATGTGGGAGAGGAGTGGGGAATTCAGTGCAGAATGATAATTAGTCTGGTAGAATATTGACCATAGGGAAACTGAATTTAGAATACACGAGGCAGGCAGAAATGGGAGATCTAGGCCAATGAGAAGAGATGGGACCTAAAGAGAGCCTAGGAGATAAGCAGGCTGAGAAACAGTTCAAAATATTGATGGGGAAGATATTTTTACATCAGGTAGAGTTCTTGGTCCAAATTGTCCTCACTGCAGTTATGCCTAGGCCTGGTGCAAGCAGTCACACTGCAAAGAAACCCAAGTTTGTGTCCTCGCTGATCCTGCACTCACCCATGTGTGTCATGAGGACTTCTAGTGGCTTATCACAGGGTTCTTTTCTGCTGCAGTAAGTTGAGCTGCTGTATGATTCTTTCCAGTGAACTGTGGGAGAACTTGTCTGTCCTTCTTCAGGGAGAATATTGGAGGACTACCTATACCCAAGTGATTTTGCAGTGAGCAGGCTAAGTCGGTAGGTTACCAGCCCAAGACAGAGCAAAATCCAGGCTCAGTCCACACGCCCAGAAAGGCCAGCTAGCATGGGTTGAAATACCATTAAAAAGTAGAGTGAAAGTTTTGTGTGTTGGGCAGCACTCAGCTTTTTTTTTTGCTCTGCCAGCGACACCCCCCTTCCCCCATGTCTCTCCTGATATTTTCTTCCTCTCATCTGGTCACCCTAGATTTAGGGACAATGCCCAAGTAACAAATCAAGCTAGCTCCACAATGAAGACCCAGTCAGTGCAGACTAGCTTGACTGGTGCTCGTGCACAGAAATTCTAGCCATAAATTGGCTGTATAATTTAATGATTTACAGTTACATATATAATATTTGACTAAGGCCTGTATTTTCTCAGTGTGCCAGCACAAAAACTCTGACTTAGCTTATTACTTTCACTCCATAAATACAAGCCTGGACTTGTTGAATTAGAGGAGTACCCTCACTAGTTCAACCAAGAAAAGGAACAGACACTATCCAGAGTTGGCCACAGCTATTAGCAAATTAGTGCTGTTCAGAATATATCCTAAAGAAAGTGGTACTTAACCACTTTGCTGAAATATACTCCCACCTCCATTGCACATGTGTCAGCAAACACCATTCTCCCCAATTTCCTTTTCGTGAAACACTACCCTTTGTTCTTTGCTACTATAAATGATCATAACGACAAAAATAATTCAGTCTGATGTGGTCCAATCTCAGCTAAGCACGGTGCCCCCACTTTAAAAGAACACACAATAAAATTCTGATGTAATGAATTGGAGAATTGCAGCACAGGTGTCAAATATCCGATGACTAAAATATGTATATCCTTGAAAAACTAATGGCTTTTCTTGTGGCTCTGTGACCTAGACAAGTCGGGACCCGCTCTGTAGCCCTGATCAGTGTGTTGACAGCAGGAAGAGTGATGAATCGGAAAGTCTCCCACTTGCTCTGTCTGAGCAGGTTCTACTGTCCCACCCATCCATCAGTGTGACAGCTAAAGAAACTCTGTACACATTTATCTACAGGGCACTAAGCGGGCAGAAGGTAAAGCATATATCCCACAAGCTGAAAGGGAAGATAACCATAGAAGAACATTAAGCCATTTACTTTTCCAGAGGTAAATCGCTAAATCCCATTTGGCTCAACTGGCTATGCAAGTGAGAAAATATATTCAAAATAAAAAGCAATGGAATTACAACTGTGAAAATGACAGTAATTTAATAATGTTCCCAGAACAAGTCTCTCTTTATTTTATTTTTGGTGAGGAAACATAAGGTAAGGAATAAGGAAAGTATTTTTTGTTTGTTTAAAAAGTGTCTAGGCATTGTGTGTATATAAAGAGGAAAAGGATAAAAAGTCTTAATACAAGTTGGTTCCAGAATACTGACGGCTGATGCTTTTAAATGAGCTTGATTGACAGTAAGATTTAACTGTCTCCTCCAATTTTTCAACCCCATAAATAAGAAGCTATGCCTCATTTATTTTACTGAGAGGTAGGACATGTGCCTCTCTATATATACTCTTTCCTAAATGGACATAGACAGCATGTGTGTGTAGCTTACTGGTCAGATTACACTCTAGTTAATGTAACTGAATGTAATAATAAACTTTGCCCGTTTAATAATAAAGCATCTTTATAGTCAACATTTGAAGATCAAATAAAGCCCACACTTCTTTTTTTTAATATATAGGGGGAAATGCCTTGGTTATAACAATCAGGAAGGATACATTTTAAAGGTCAGCTGCAGTCAAGATTGTGAGTTGGGGAGAAAGAGTTTAAGACCACGACAATAACATTTCTGCTACTTCCTTCTTTTACTTTTCCTGTTGAGAATGTATAGGATTAACACTTCCAGTGGTTTACAACAGTCAATGTAGTAATAACATTTTAAAAAAATATACCACTGGGTATTTAACTTGCAAATTTCCTATATCATACATAGAATCATAGAAGTATAGGACTGGAAGGGACCTCAATAGATCATCTAGTCCAGTCTCCTGCACTCAAGGAGGACTATGTAATAACTAAACCATCCCTGACAGGTGTTTGTCTAACCTGTTCTTAAAACCCTCCAATGATGGAGTTTCCACAACCTCCCTAGGCAATTTGTTCCAGTGCTTAACTACCCTTATAGTTACGAAGTTTTTCCTAATGTCCAACCTAAACCTTCCTTGCCACAATTTAACCCCATTGCTTCTTGTCCTATCATAGGTCATGTCTTCTAGACCTTAAATACATTAAGTGTACATCTACCCAGCCAAGCAGCTGAGAGTCTGAGAGCCCAGTCAACAGACTTGGGCTGGTGGGGCTTGGACTACCGTGTTGATAACAGCCATGTAGATGTTGCAGCTCAGGCTGGAGCTCAGGGTCTGAAACCCACCCACTCCCTAGTCTTCAGAGCATCAGGGCCAGCTCCAGGCACCAGCCGAGCAAGCTCATGCTTGGGGCAGCAGATTCTAAGAAGCGGCATCCTGTCCAATCCTAGGGTGGCACGGCCGGCCTTTTTTTTTTTTTTTTTTTGGTTTGCCGCTCCAGCTGCCCTGTAGGGGGCGGCGGCGCGGAAGAGGGGAGTGCCCTGCTGGGAGCGGGCTGCGCGCGCCGTCTGCCCCAGCCGGTGCCAGCTCTGCACCAAGCTTGGCAGCCCGCGTCCTTCCCTCCCCGCTGACCTTCAATTCACCTGCAGGCGGGAGCGGCGGGAGAGGCCGAGTTGCGAGCGCCCCGACTGAAGGAAGCCCTGGTGCCCCCCTTCTCTCTCCCCCTCCCCCCACTAGCCGGGGCACGCACTCCACTGCCTGGAGTACGTCTGCAACGCAGGGGGTCCCGCTAGCTAGCGCAGCTGGGAGAGGCAGCTGCGAGCCACCAAGTAAGTGGCACCGAAAGTTTGCACCCTGGCTCCAGCCGCCCTCTACTTTTTTTTTTTTTTGCTTGGGATGGCAAAAAAGCCAGAGCCGGCCCTGCAGAACGTGTACTCCTATTCTAAATGAAACCCTCTACATGTCATATGTTTTAAGCACAGACAGGATCATTTCAACTCAACAACTTAGGTTTAACAAACAAGAGTTAACTTTATGTTTTGTTTTCTTCCATACTTTAGAGTAAGAAAACTCTTGAAAGCGATCAAGAATGCAACTGCCAGAATTGCTTTATTAACTTTACTTTATAACTGGACATCTTGCTTTCCTTAATCAATTCTTTAATTAACAGAATTCTAATCCTAACAAAATTTCTCATATTTTAATAACTCACCTGTAGGGTTTGGTAGCATGTTCACATGCTTTGTTATGAAAACACCATAAGAATATCACCAGAAATGTCAGATCAACATTGACTTTCTGAATTAGCCTCTATGGAAATAAATACACCTCTACCCCAATATAACACGAATTCGGATATAACGCAGTAAAGCAGCGCTCCGGGGGGGGCAGGACTGTGCACTCCAGCAGATCAAAGCAAGTTCGATATAACGCGGTTTCATCTATAATGCGGTAAGATTTTTTGGCTCCCAAGGACAGCATTATATCGGGGTAGAGGTGTATTACAATTCATTTTTAAGTACCTTGCTTCCAATTTAACTCTTCACAAAAAACCTTCTGTTGCTCTATTTTCTTGTTTCCTCTCTAGTTTTGCATCACAGACCAGGCATCTAAACACAGATTTTCCTTCACCTTTTTGTCCAAGCAGGGATGCAGACCAAGATATCCTTCATCTCCCATAGACAATGAATCATGCCTATAGCTGCAAAACTCCCATTGACTTCAATGGTAGCAGTACCAGGCCCTGAGACACTGGTCATTCCATCATTTTCCATCAGTACAATAACTGTAATGACTTTATGAACATCTAAAAATCAAGGGACCAGTGTCACATGGGAGGAAAACCATTAATAACCCAAGAACTTTAGGGAAAAAAAAATCACAGTGACAAATTTGAATCCTAGTGGTTGGTTTACATTTCCATGGATATCTTTGTAAAGAGAATTATTTTTTAAAAATAAGGGAGGGCATAGTTTCACCTACACAGACGAGGAAGTAAAGCTGTACAGAATATAAGCTCTTCTTCAGAAAGGCAATTATTGCCCTCTCTGCCCGAATCCCTCTAAAAAACCCAACGTTGCTGACCTCATTTACCTTCGTAATT
Organism: Malaclemys terrapin pileata; assembly: GCF_027887155.1. Lineage (NCBI taxonomy): Eukaryota > Metazoa > Chordata > Testudines > Emydidae > Malaclemys > Malaclemys terrapin. The sequence goes on from NC_071514.1 coordinate 17,059,960, forward strand.
CGCTCGGAAAAAAGGAAGTAGTAAATCAGAATGTTGTGAAGGTAACCCATTAAAATGTCCTAAGCTTTTCTGGGTCAAACTTCGGTAAATTAAACTGACTGATTTCCATCCTTAAACTCAGTGTTACTATTGAAAATAAGGGTTATTATGTATTAGGATTTGATCATAAAATATTTATTAAGGCTAAGAACTACTGCCACGTAAAAACATTCGGGTTAAGGAGAGGGTTTGACTGGGAAGAAGGGCAATCAAAAAGTGCAGTAGCATTTGATAGACAATGTAAAGAATAGACATCTCTTTAATAGTGCTTAATCTGTCTACTCCAGGACACAATGCTGGCGTTGTTCTTGCTTGGCTGACCATATGGAAATTAAGCTTTCCCCTGCTCTTCGCTGCTGTTTTCCTAATGTTGCCTTCTGAGCCATTTAATTACATTCTGTCATAAAACTTGGGGCTCAGCCTGACAGGAACAATGATCACCTAACTGCTATTGTGATCACCACTGCACTTGTATAGGCAATGGAGGTGAAAACCTTTAGACTTCAGAAAGAGAAGAAGAAATGCATTTCATCTGTCACATTACAGTGCCTCTTCTAAGCCCAAACAATTACAAATGTACAGGCCCTCTGATGCTGCCATATTCACAATAAGGCCCATTCATGCAAACTTTGTTGAGGCAAGTTAGGGCAAAAGGGTCAGAGGGCTATGAACTTTGATCTATGGTTTCAAATTTGGCAGGCCTTAAAAAACCTCCTGCTTCAGTAAGTTTCTTGATTAACCTAATAAGAATTACACAAGAAGTGCTGTGATCTTAGCACTGCATCGGATTAGCTGCCTAGACGGTGTTCTGTGAAGCCTAAAAATCTCATCAAGAAGTATAATGAGAAATAGACAATGGAAGTGTTGAAGAAAAAGGTCTCAAGTTTGTGTTTTAATTATGCAGGCAAGGATTTGAAATTAAAGTTACCTGGGAAGCTGCCTCTTTTGAACAATCAGACCATTGTCTGTGGAAACATTTATAACTTTGAGGAAAGTAAAGTAAAAACTCAGAAGTGTTTTTATTATTATTTCGCAGTAATCCAGAAAGAATTCCCCCTTCTGCCATCTCCCAGCCAAAGCAGATACTAATACTGTGATGCTGCACTCCATATTCTTCATGGAAATATGGTTATGTTATGGATATGTCATAACTGAAATGTACTTTATGCAAGATGGCTCATGAAAGATATTATTAGAAAGGTTATACTTTACTGAATGTGTTTATCCAATTTATATGCATGTATATGCATGTATCATTTTTGTATTTGAAGCTAGGAATATTGACCATCCCTCTATATTTCAAATGCGCAACGCTGGATGAGGCCAAACAATGTTAGTCGCTTGTTGAAGAAATGCAAACAAGCGTAAGGATTACCCTAGGAACTGTGTGGAATAGAAACCTCTCAGAGATAGCTCTACACAATGGGAACTGTTTGACACAGATCACAGCAAAAAAAAGCTTTCCAGCAAGTGGGGGGAAGATATAAAAGAGGGACAATGACAACATGAAGGGTCCTCACTCTCCCTACACCTGAAAACACCGGAGGAACAAAGACTGAACTGTGAAAAGCGATGGTCCCAGGCTAAAATCTTTAGCCTGTGTAAGAAAAGCTGGGAAAGGCAAGGCAAATTGTGCTGTAAGGATCTGCCAGCCTGTTTATCACTCAGGGTGAAAATTTGTTAATTTGTATCCTACCCATCTAGTGTGTTAAGCTCAGTCTACGGCATTTGTTTATTTACTAAGGTAATCTGCTTTGTTTTGTTTGCTACCCCTTTTACCACTTAAAATCTGCCTTTTATAGTTAATAAAATTTGTTTTGTTTATTATTAAACCAGTTTCTGTAATTTCTAACTGAGGGCCGGGGGGAGAAGTTGTGCATACCTTCCTCCACAGTGAGGGAGGAGACAGATTTCATAATATATCTACACTACTAGGGAAGTGGACATCTGTGTGCTGGGGCAAGTCCCTTAAACTGAGTCTTCCCAGAGCTGAACTGCAGCTGGGTGTGGCCTTGCCTGTGTGTGTGCTGGAGGAGGCTTTAATAGCCTGGCTCACCAAGACAGGTTAAAGGGGGCCCATGCTGGCAGAACAGGTAGACTCAGTGGTATCTCAGCACATCAGGTGGCATCCCAAGGGGTCCAACCCATCACAAATACTGATATTCATATTCATCACAAACGACATGAAATTTTTGCTCAACATGAAATGCCACCATAAAATTGACTAGACACGAAAAAAATATCTGAAACTATGTTGTTAAAAATGGGTAACAGGGGGTGGGGTTGGAATTATTTGAAATGTTTTAAATGCAAAGACTTAATGTATTAATTACCATTTGGGGCCATTAGCTTATCAAGAACACTGTCCGTTTTATTAAAAGGTTAGTGTGTTACAGCATTAGTGTATCACATCACATGACAAGGTTCATTTACAAGACTAATCAAAGATAGTTCTTTGGATTATAAGGATTATTCTTTTAACAGGGTTGTGTTTTGAAGGGCTTCACTATTTATATAACCAGAGAACTGAGGAGCCATAGTAAATTTATTCTTTATTACAGCAGGTATTCATTTCAATAAACTAAACTTTACTATAATTAAATGATTCACACAAACAGCAAGTGTGTGTTTTTTCCTCTTCTATAGGAGATTTTCCGACTAAGAATGAAACAAGTGATCACTTTGGGCCCCTTGCATAGTGATCTACACTATTCACCCAACAAGCCATGCTGATGAAAGGCAAAAAAGAGTCTCATACAACTGATCACCTGCAATGTGGAGCTTAGAATGAGGGAAGGAGTTGGTGAATCCTCCTGCCCACTTAGAGCCCGATAATGCACTCATGAAGTTGGAAGGTACAATGCCAAAGAAGGCAATGGAAACAGAAGCAGGCCTCACTACATGCTTAGGGTATGTCTACACTTAAAACACTACAGCTGAGCAGATGTACTGCTGAAGCACTTCAGCGTAGACACCACCTATGCCAATGGGAGGGGTTCTCCTGTTGGCGTAAGTGATCCACCTCCTTGAGGGGTGGTAGCTAAGGAAGCAGGAGAACTTCTCTGTTGACCTAGTATTGTCTACACCAGGGGTTAAGTCATTGTAGCTATGTCCTTGAAGGGTGTAGACTTTTCACACCCCTGAGAGACTTAGCAATTCCAATACAAGTTCTAGCGTAGACCAGGCCTTAGTAGGAAAAAACCCACATATGAATGTGAACATTTACAATAATAAAGTCTATGGCCCCATATCTGCAAGGTGCTGTGCTCCTTCAATGGGAGGCAAGGATACACAGCACCTTCCAGGAGGCACTCCGGAGCTTACAGGATCAGGCCTAATGATTGCATACATGCTAGTGCTAGTAAAACCTCTGAGCACTGCACAGGCACAGATTTTTTTTTTTAAAGGGACAGAGGGTGTATATGTAAAGTCTGCATGATACACCCATCGCAAAAATCCCTGCACAGCCAGGACTATGGCAGCCATGTTAGTCAGCATGCTAATCCCTAGCTACAAGTGATGATAGACCTTTAATATATTGCGTTCAATTTTATAGCATCAATGGGAAAATACTTCCCAGGATAGAGTCCAAAATTTTTTGTTTGAAAAGCAAAGGTCATTCGTGGGTGAACGGCATAGCTATGGCTAGTGCTACTCCCACCGGACAGAGTGCAACACTGAGAATTACACATTTTAACTCCACTCCTTCCTATGAACCTGGAGCTATCAAATCTGCCTCTGCTACATGAAAGGCGGGCCTGACCTTTCTTATATTAACAGAAATTCAGTATTATTTATTAGGATCCACACTGAAAGGGATAAATATCCCCCGTAAGAAAAGTGGAATTTTAAGGCTCCAGCACTGTAGCTCTCACTGTCTTTATTATTTGTATTGCCATAGTGCATAGGAGCCCCTAGTCATGGACCAAAACCCCATTGTGGTAGGTGTGGTACAAACAGAACAAAAAGACCGTCCCTGGCTGAAAGAGTTTACAGTCTAGATATAAGACAACAAATGGATACAGACCAACAGGATTATGATGTTTTGGGGTATCCAATGAATTCTGGTTGATACTATAAAGATACTGTATTGTGTACATGGATTTCACTTTTGCAGGCAAGGCTGTGTCACATCTTCCTCAGACAGAGGATAATGGGGCGTACTTAATGACTGTGTCTTGACCGTACTATAGTTATACTAAGGAGGGTTGGGAAACCATTTTGACCAAGCTGGTCTGCAGGGAACGGATATGAAAAGTGAGGAAATCCCCAAAACGCAGAACAAAAACACCAAGGTGTCAATGCTAATCTTTTGAAAACACAAAGGCTGGATGGGTCAGGGACCAGTCCCAGAGAAACATACAGGAAGTTCTGGGCAAGAGAGAGGAAGGAGATGGACTGGCCAGGATCAGAAGAAGCAACCTGACCTAGGGAAGCTTCATGATTTGGAAGAGAAGTCATGCAGCAGTAGGGGCAGGATCCTGGATTCTACAGAGGAACCTGATCCCCAGCCCAAAGAATGTTCTGGAGTGGTGAGGAAACAGGGAGGGAAATGTGTGTAGTGGTTTGTTAGTTTTTAATGGATCTGTGTATTCATGATGAAGTAAAGAGGAATGATGTGTTAGAATTCTGTGTGAAGTGTGTGTGTGTTATATGCTACCCCTACCGCATATCCCCTTAAAGGGGTAAACCAGAAGGCTAACACTTTTGGGTGCACAAGGGTATCTTGGGGGTCAGCACTGGTTCCGGGGGCCCAAGGCAACTGGGCTGCGGGGCTCCATTTCCATGAAGGGGCAACAGACTGAGGGTCAGTACCCAGGAACTGTGCCAGGGAAACCAAGAGAGGAAACAGTGCTGCAGCCTGTTGAGACCCAAGAGAAGCTTAAAATATACAGGGGATTCAGTGTCTACATCCCCCCTGCGGCAACCTGGTGATCTGCCAGTAGGGGGAGCCCTAACAGATCAGTGACAGAGGAGTCCAATGAGTCAATATTTAGCAGTATGGTGGGTAGTGGTCTTAACACAACAGCAGCCTAGCGATTGTTAAGTTTTTTGTAGGCATCATGGAAAAAGAGTGTTTTGAAGGAGGATAACGAGATCACGTTGCAGATGTTTACAGGGAGCTCCTCCCAAGCATGAGGTGCAGCATGGGAGAAAACACAAAAGTTCTTGTTCGAAAATTTAACAAGTGAGTGATGGAGGCTGGCACCACTGGCCAATCAGAGGTGGGAAATGACCTTTCAGTAGTGAACGAGAGATGATAGATTGGGTGGGGATAGGCTGTGAAGGTGAAGACAAGTAGGTTATGTTTAATGTGATCCAGAAAGGGGAGCCAGTGAAGGGAAGCAGAGTGGGGTGATCTGGCCAAAGCGGCAGGCTAAGAAAAATGGGAATGCTTTTCAGCAGCATTCAGAATGGATATGAGTGGAGCAAGGTGACATTTGTCAAGGCCAGAGAGAAGAATGTTGTCATAATTGAGATGTGAGATTATGAGAGCCTGGATGAGAGTTTTAGCTGGGTGGACAGATAGGAAAGGCTGCATCTTATGCAAAAGGGATCTGCAAGACTTGACATCTGCAAGATTTAGGCTGATATTCTGTGATGTATTAACAGGAATGTCATATGTAAGACACAGAAGGTAATTTCCCCCCACTTGGCAGTGGTGAGGCTTCGGCTGGAGTAGTGTGTCCAGTTCTGGATCCCACACTTTAAGAAAGATGTAGGCAAATTGGAGAGATTACTGAGGAGAGCAACAAAAGTGATTAAAGGTTTAGAAAACCTGAGCTCCGAGGAAAGGCTAAAAAAACTAGACAGATTTACTCTGGAGAAAAGACGAGTGAGGTGGGACCTGATAACAGCCTTCAAATATGTTAATGGCTGTTATAAAGAAGATAGTGATCGATTGTTCTCCCCGTCCACTGGTGATAGGACAAGTAGTAATAAGATTTAGGTTAGATATCAGAAAACATCTCTTACTACAAAGATAGTTACGTCCTGGAATAGGCTTCCAAGGGAGGTTGTGGAGTCCCTGTCATTGGATTTTTAAAGAACAGGTAAGACAAACACCTGTCAGGGATGGTCTAGGTATACTTAGTCCCACCATTGCACAGGAGGCTTGACTAGATGACCTTTCAAGGTCCCTTCCAGCCCTACATTTCTATGATTCTATGACAGGCTGGATGTGAGGAGCTAGAGAGAAATCAGATTTGAAGAGGACAACCAGATTTAGGAAGAATGATGGGGTTGTTCAGAGTGATTGATGAAAGTAGGCAGCAGGGAGGGCCTAGGGTGGGGAAGGAAGGGAGAGAGACCATAAGCTCTGGTTTAGCTACGTTGAGCTGATGGCTAGACATCCATGAAGAGATATCAGACAGACAGGACAGAAGGAGACAGGTCTGGAGCAGAGAGGTAGATCTGAGTTGTCAACATAGATAATTGAATGTGGGTTGGCAGATGAGATTACCTAGAGATACGGTGTAGAGGGAGAAGGGAAGGGGACAAGGTCAGAGCCCTGTGGAACCCTGTCATGGGGGAGCTTTTGCAGCACACCCCTTTATGGCCCCACTGGTGCGCTGACACCATTAAGGCTCTTTCAATCAATCACCAGACTTGGGTTGGTTCGAAAACCTGCACCCCCTTTGTGGGATCTGATTGATTAAGTTCTCCAAAGTGTAACTTACTTTGTTAGTTGCCCCAGGGCACCATGCTCTGGGTCCCTGTAAAAATTCTGGTTGGCTATTTGTCCTGGTTCAGGAGACCCCTCAACCCCCTTCCTGGAGCTGAGATTGCGCTTCAAATGGTCACTCTCTCAAAACAGGAGTCACCCCCCAATGTTCTCTCAATTTTTTTTCATTCTGCACATGGATGTATGTTACGGGCACCAATATGTAGGTGATGTGTGGTGGGGGCGGGGCTGAGGGCTTTAGAGTGTTGGAGGGGGCTCAAAGCTGGGGCAGAGGGTTGGGGGGTAAGGGCTCTGGCTGGGTGTGCTGGCTCTGGGGTGGGGCCGGGGATGAGGGGCTTTGGGTGCATGCTGCCCTGGTGCTGCGGCGGGGAGAGCAAATTCCCCCCAGCCCTCTCTTGCCACAGCAGTCCGGGACTGGGGGAGAGGCACCTTTCCCTGCTGCGCGCCTGCACGGCCATGCAGCTTAGAGGGAATTTAGGTCACCCCTCCAGTTCTCCTCTTTGAAACCAGATCATGAATTAACCAGTTCCCATCTCTCTTTATGGCAGGAGCTCCAACCCTCCTCCTGGATCTGGGTATACATCAATGAAACAGACACTCTGTCTCTCTTTATGGCAGGCGCTCCCAGCTGTCTACCTTGGGGCTGGGTTACAAGTTAGCCAGGTGTAAATCCTTAGCCACTTCTCCCTCAGGTCGCCCCTTTGCCCTCAATTAATCCTCAGGCTAGGAGGATCCAATAGGCAACCTTTTACTGCTGCTGTCTGCCCTGTATTAGGGAGGGAGCAGCATTTATGTTGGTCTTCTCTCAGCTCAGTTGGTGGCGGGAGAGGGGTGCCTTGCCCTGCCCTCTCTGAAATACTCCTGGCCCTGGGCTCAAAGATACATTGTTAGGATTTTCCCCCCAAGCACCACTCATTCCAAGGACCACATCGTCCCTATCAATAACCCCTAGTACACACACACACACACACACACACACACACACACACACAATCTTTCAAACCTTAAACTGCCAAGCCCCAAGATGAGGTGGACTGACTACAAGACACCACTACCCTTCAGAGGGCAGACTACTCTGTCACATCACAAACCTTCACAGAAAGTTGGAAGAAGGATGGAGAGGCATACTAAGGAGTGATTAGAGGAGTAAGAGGAGACACAGGAGATGAGAGTCAAGGGAGCCACAGGAGTAAAAGTTTTAACTGTGTTGAATGAGTTAAGCCATGAAAGGAAGAAGAGATATGGTAGTTGGATAGGCGAGTGGAGCAAGGGTGGGTTTTTTTCAGATGGGAGAGACTGAAATATGCTTGTAGTGAAGAGCCAGAAGAGACTGAAAGTTTGGGAAGAGTAATGGAGGTAGAGAGAGTTAGCTCAAGGGAAATCTGGAGGTAGGATGGGATGGGGTCACTGGGGCAAGTGGAAGGGTGAGAAGAGGAGAGCAGATGACCTACTTTTGCATCTGCAACAGGGAACAAGGAAGCCAGAGAGGAAAGGAAAAGGAAGCCAAGAGAGATGGAGAAGGTCGCATCAAATTTTATCAATTTCTCTAGGAAGAAACTGTTGATACGATATATGTAGACCAAGATTTTCCAGCTTCAGTGCTTGAAGTTAGGCTGCTAAGGTAAATAAGTGGCCTAATTTTCAGAGGCGTAGAGTCAGTTGGAGCTGCAGGTACTCAGCACCTTTCAAAATCCGGTCATATATTAAGGTGCTTAATTATAGATTTACATACAATTTTAGGTACCAATATCTGAAAAGTCTGCTGTGACCTTTATCTGATTAAAATAGGACCATACAGAACATTGTTGCAACCACTGTTCTGCATTTGCAGCAAATCTTGTACAAAGGTTGTCAAGTGAGGTGTCTATGAAAAGGTTATGATTTGCTGGTTATGATTATGCTAGCTGTATGCATGTATCATTTTTGTATTTGAAGTTATAAGTATTGGCTCTATGCTTGGATTTCAAAGGTTGGTACGTGGGGTACTACCACAAGGTAGCTAGCCAGCACATCTTGGAGGGACTACTCAAATTAAGTGACTCATCAAGAAACACTTGGTTGACAATGAACCATGGGAGATGCCCATCTACACTGAGTGGATCGTCATGTAAACGTGCTGTCTGAAGTGTAGGTAATGGCTTCCTGCAATACTGAACATGTGACTTGCCCATGTGACTCCAAACACCATATTGTTGCTGTAATTTTCCACAGTAAGAACAATGGGATGCCCTCCACATGGCAAAAGCTATAAAAGGCCCTGGAAACACCTCCATTTTGTCCTCAATCCTGCTTCTTACCTCTAGAGGAACTTTGCTACAAACTGAAGCTCTGATCAAAGGACTGAATGACCTATATCCAAGCTGTGGATAAACTCCAGAGACTTTATTTAAGCCAGCAGTTTATTCCATCACTGCTACAAGCCTGAACAAAGAACTTTGCCATTACTGTATGTAATTGATTCCTTTAACCAATTTTAACTCTCACCTTTCTTTCTTTTTATGAATAAACCTTTAGATTTTAGATACTAAAGGATTGGCATCAATGTGATTTTTCAGTAAGATCTAAATTATATATTGACCTGGGTGTGTGGCTGGTCTTTTGGGATCAGAAGAACCTTTTATTTGATTAGACTGGTTGTAAAGAACCACTCATCTCTGAATCCAGTGTTTTTGGTGGTAATATAAGAACTGTAATGTCTGAGGAAACTGCCTTTATGTCTTCTTGTTAGCCAGTGTGATGAAATAGGAGTTTACTGTTGTTGCTGGTTTGGTATATCCCAGGGGTCAGCAACGTTCGGGACACGGCTCGCCAGGGTAAGCACCCTGGCGGGCCGGGCCAGTTTTATTTACCTGCTGACACGGCAGGTTCGGCCAATCGCGGCCCCCACTGGCCGCGGTTCGCCGACCCGGGCCAATGCGGGCGGTGAGAAGTGGCGCGGGCGAGCAATGTGCTGGCCACGGCTTCTCGCTGCCCCCATTGGCCCGGGACAGCGAACCGCGGCCAGTGGGGGCCGCGATCAGCCGAATCTGCCACGTCAGCAGGTAAATAAAACTGGCCCGGCCCACCAGGGTGCTTATCCTGGCAAGCCGCATGCCGAACGTTGCCAACCCCTGGTATATCCTATGGGGGATTAGCCACCAGTCTTGGGATGTATCTGCCCTATTTCTCAGCAGTTTGTCCTGAATTTGGCATCCTCAGTTGTGACTCACTGAGGCACGGTTACATCTGCCCATAGGTTTTTCTCCATTACTCTGTCATATCCCCTAACGCAGGGGTGGCCAGTCTGTGCCTCCGGAGCCACATGCGGCTCTTCAGAAGTTAATATGCATCTCCTTATATAGGCACCGACTCTGGGGCTGGAGCTACAGGTGCCAACTTTCAGCTCAACCCCTGGCTCTGCCACAGGCCCTGCCCCCCACTCCAGTCCTTCCCGCCCACTCCCCATAGCCTGCCATGCCCTCACTCCTCCCCCTCCCTTCCAGAGTCCCCTGTATGCAGGAAACAGCTGAAAGGGAGGTGCAGGGAGCGAGGGGGAGGCGCTGATTGGCGGGGCTGCCGGTGGGTGGGAGACGCTGGGAGCAGGTGGGGGAAGCTGCTGGGGGACTGCTGATGTATTACTGTGTCTTTTTGGCAATGTACATTGGTAAATTCTGGCTCCTTCTCAGGCTCAGGTTGGCCACCCCTGCCCTAACGGTTTAAAGCAGGGGGAGAAAAGCACCTTCAAGACATAGTTAAAGTAGAGTAAATTGAAACATGTCATCAAGGGAAGCAGATTGACTGAACTTGATGAACTTGCTGGAAATCTATTTAAATATACAAGTTGCACAAATTGCAAGATAATAAATTCGTTTATCTTCAGTTAACCAAACGTCATGGAATTAGCTTACCCATCATTTGTGCTCTTTATCTTACATGTTTTTATAACCATTGCAAGAACATTTTCCAATCAAACACGTTAACTGCAATATTAAAATGGAACATGAGCAAACTATACTTTGGAGTCACTAGAGGAGAAAGCCCTGGAAGAAAGTGAGTGCTAATGAAACCAAAAAGGCACTTGGAAAGGAAACGAGATATCTGGGTAATGGAATAGATGCAGTTGTGATTCCAGCCCTCTCCTTGCTGTGAATGATAATAGAAAGCAGAGGGCTGAGCTAATATAGTTATAAACAAGATAGTCTGAGTCAGGGCCTGGATGACAGTAATAGAATATACGTCTAGTCATTTGTGACAAGGGACAAGACCTAAGACATTTAAGGAGGAGCACAGGCAGACTCAGATGTTCAGCTGCCAACGCTATGGATCACATAAGCTTTAAAAAATTCTAAAAACATTGCCATTGCCATGAAAGAAATGAAAAGTAGCTCTTTAAAAAGCTTCCCCATCTCTTTGCCTTGTTGGAACGCTAGTGCTTCTATTCCCCTCAGAGACATAAACTGTGCTTACCTTTCTCTGGCCGCGGCAGGCTTAGACATAGCAAGGGCTATGCAACACCACTATACAGACTTGGGGAACTGACAGGACTTGGAGGTCGCACAAGTAACATACACACCTGCAAATTGCTGCCTACTAGCATATAAGGGCCAAGAGGCAGTAAAGAACAAGGGATTTTGCTTTTAGTGCTAAAGGTCTAAAATTAAATTCCCACTGATGGCCATGATCCTGCAATGAAAATTGCATGGGTGGGCCTGTGAAAGTAGGTAGGCATGTTTCATGACAAAATGTCGCCTTAGATGGGATTTGAACTTGTGTCGACTCAGACACATGGGACAAACTTGTCTAATGGGTAGTATGTAATAAAACTGACTTACTGTGTTTGGTCATGACTCCCTCTAGTGGTTGGTGCTATACAGCCTATTATTTTCTCTGAGCTGAGGGACTAGGTAGGAATATATACTTCTGGAGCCAAATGGTCCACAGTTTGAGCCTCACTGGTTATCCTGGTGCCAATATGCTCGGTGGCTAGTGTGTGTTACATTTGTGCAGCCAGTTTGAGGAATTAAAGTGATAGCATTTGCTAAGAGTTTGGCAGCCTAATGAGGTTCTACCCACTACATGGGTATTCTCCCTACTCAAGCTGTCCATGCACAGGCTGCAGCTTTCCCTTATAGCAAGGGAAGGTCAGGGGCTCTAGTTCTCAGATTGTTGCTGGGACAATTAACATGAGGGAAATTGTTTCAATATGATATTTACACACCCAGTAGAATCATCTTTCCCCAAACCCCCAGTGTAGACGTAACACTAGAGAGAACGGGAAAATTATGAGTGCAATAAAACTGCACTGAGTCAGCTCTTTACTGCAGTTTTGCCAAATCCTACAATAATCTGCAAATTTTATGATCTCAACCTTTTAAAAGAATTAAGTTCTTTTTCCAATGCAAAGATACAGTCACAGTGTAAACGGACTGACAATTATCTCCACCCGAACAGGAACAGAAGAATATGTGTAAACTTAACCCACAGCCTAACTGGGAACATTTAAATGCTAGCAATTAAGCACAGGATGTTTTAAAAAAAATCTTTTGTTTTTACATAAACCAGGAGATTAAATATAAAAAACTAAGGTCCCAATTCCCACGTGGCTCTTACTGAAGGATTTGGTCCTATGACAACTTGATTTTAAAGTAGCATAGAGCTGAGCAAAACTTTAAATGAAACTGGAAAGACAGACAAGAAGGTGAGGGAGCCCTGCCACAACCAGGAATGGTCTAAAAATTGGCAA